>NC_047661.1:127782032-128082032 GCF_011762505.2 Arvicanthis niloticus | reverse complement strand
GTGGGACAAGCCTCAAATGAAGTCAGAAAGTAATTGGTTCGCCCACAGTGCTCACCAGTAGGCGTGTCTTGCCAGGACAGCTGTTATGGTAGCTTGCACAGTTCACAGCTGGTAAGAATGATGATTACGTTTCTCCTTCACCAGCACATACAGAAACTTCCAGAACTATGAAAGGAAACCAGTAAGGATGAAGCATCCATGTGAGTAGCAGCTTTACACCTCCATGTTCTCTGGCTCAATGTTATGTGCTGTCTACAGCAGTAGCGTCTTACCAACCAGAGAGAACCAGGACTCAGACCAGTTATCCTTTGACTTCCACACATACACTGTGGGTACATGTGAGCCTATACTCACATACACATACAGACAATCAGCAGATTGAAAAATGGTACTTTTTAACATTTGAAAAATATTAACCAAATCACACTGTGGACTTCAGGGCATGAAATTCAATTTAAACCCTTGATAATGTTCTTATTCATGTTTTTAAGAATCTTTGGCAATCTTTTACACCCATTTACCCAAGTACATGTACTGTCAGTCAAGAAGGAAGAGCTGGGTTCAATTACCCTCTCACCTTAAGTAACTCAAAATGTAAACAAACAAAACATATAAAGCAATGGTTTTCAGGTACCAGACAACATACAGTATAGATCAGTGACTCCAGCAAAATTAAAATGAGTTATGGCACTCTGACCAGCTCCCACAGGCCTGCAGAGAACTTGTAGGCCTCAGACAGAAAGGTGAAATAAAAACAGCTGGGCCGTCTCAGATAACTCAGGAAGCTCAGGGTGATTAAAGTTTACAAGGTACAGTCTCCCAGAAAAAAAGGACAGAGGTAGTAGTAGCCAATCTCTGGAAGGTGGCAGGGACTGCCCCTACAAACTCACTCCCAGCTCTAATGAGTGCACAGCTGGGACACGACAAGAACAAGCAAGACCCAGAGACTGGAGGAGGGAAACATCACTCATTCTCAAAGGCTGTATGTTGCCACCAGCCACATCTCAAAGACTGATAAACAGAGGTAACAAATCATTCAGATGGCAGCACCTCAGCAATGAAGAATAACAGTCTTCCCTATACTAACTAAATACTTAAAGATATTTTGGTATTGCCTTCTAAAACCTCAAAGGGAATTCTTCGCCAACAAAAAAACAGAAAGGAAAAAAGGAAGGAAGGAAGGAAGGGAGGGAAGGGAAGGGAAGGGAAGGGAAGGGAAGGGAAGGGAAGGGAAAAAAAGAAAGGAAGAAAGAGAAAAAGGAAGAAAACCAATGGGGGTTCCAGGAGCGCAGGCCAGACAGCTCAACATTAAGAACACTGGCAGAGATGAACGCGGACAGAGGGCGCCGACTGACAGAGAGCACCAACCATGGCCTCCAAGTGTCCCAAGTGTGACAAGACCGTGTACTTACTCCCTGGGCAAGGACTGGTACAAGTTCTGTCTCACACGTGAGCGCTGCAACAAGACACTGACCGACCCCCCCCCCCATGCTGAGCATGATGGGAAGGCCTTCTGTCACAAGCCCTGTTATGCCACACTGTTTGGACCCAAAGGTGTGAAGGGGGGTGGGGGGGAACTGGTTCCTACATCTACTAGAAGCCTCCAACGGAGGCCCCTCAGGTCACTGGCCCCATCGAGGTCCCTGTAGTGCAAACTGAGGAGCAGAAGACCAGCGGCCCCCCTCAAGGGTCCCAGCAAAGCCTCTAGTGTCACCACATTCACTGGGGAGCCCACATGTGCCCTCGATGCAACGAGAGAGTGTACTTTGCTGAGAAGGTGACCTCCCTGGGCAAGGACTGGCACCGGCCCTGCCTGCGCTGTGAGCGCTGCTCCAAGACACTGACCCCAGGCGGGCATGCTGAGCATGATGGGCAGCCCTACGGCCACAAGCCTTGCTATGGGATACTCTGGACCCAAAGGAGTGAATACTGGAGCTGTGGGCAGCTAAATCTACGACAAGGACCCGGAAGGCACAGTTCAGCCTTGGATCTGCAGATGCTGTCCTCGGGGTCCCCTGTTTGACCCTGAGGGAAAGTGACCTGTCACCTAGTCCTGCCTCAGTGTGTCTCGCCTGCAAATCCAGGACCTAAGTGGTTGAGGAGAAAGCCTGGGTAGTCCCCTTCATCACCTTGGCATGCCCTATGTTGCCCACGGGTTAGTTTCTGTCTGTGTGCCTCCACAGCCCCATGGGTCCTGTGTTCCTGTACCCAGCATTCTCTCTGTCCCTATGTCCCCATGTCCCTGATAGCTCTCCCAGGTGGCTGTCCTGTGAGGTCCCTTTGCCCACACTTACCCACCAGTATTATTTATGCTCTGCTTGCTGGTGATGGCCATGAGCTCACAGCATTCCCAGGGTGACGGCACCCCTGCAAGGGGCCCTCTGCTGGCTCCCACACTACTCCCTACTTACCCTCACGGGTTCACAGCTATGGAGACTGTTGCCATCAATAAATAGTTTGATTTAAGGATTGAAAAAAAAAAAAAAAAAAAAAAAACACAACCCACTGGTTACTCTTCCAGAGGGCCCAAGTTCAGTTCCCAGCACATCCACAAGCATACCTATCAATTACTGCATTTTTCAGGGAATCCTATGCATTCCTCTGGCCATTCCACGAATCAGGAATACATATGTTACACATAGATACATGCACTCATAGTCATAGAACAAAAATAAATCAATTTTTGTTTGTGTTTTGAGACAAGGTTTCATTATGTAGTTCTGGCTGGGCTGGAACCCGCTTTGTAAGTCAGGCTGGCTTGAACACAGAGATTCTCCTGCCTGTCTCCAGCGTGTCACCTCAGCCAGCTCAATCTTTACAAAATAAATAAGGAAAACAGAAGAAACTCACCATCGAACTCTGATCACTACATGTACGCACACAGATATAAAAGAACTCTTGTAAATATAACTTTATAAAGCTGAGTTTTATTGGTTGGTTTGTGTGTTTAGAGAGACTGAAACCCAGTGTTCTACCAGTGAGCAGGTACCCCAGGCTGCACGAGCTGGCTCTTAAATAGATTTTGCAAGATCCTTTTCCAAAGGGGCTGTAACAATGTCTACCCCACTGACAAGTAAGGAAAGACCTCATTTTGCACCACAAAACAATTTTCTCTACACACAAAGGATTTTTTAAAAAACAAAGAATTGTTTAAAAACAAAGTGTGTCACACACAAACAGGAGACTGAGGAAGAGGGCCAGCTCAGCCTTCTCCAGTACTTTCAACCTACACAATTTAAAATCCTGTTAATATCTTCCCAGTGTAAGCACATAACAGAACATCTACCAAATGAAGGCACTTGGTAAATGTGGCTTTAACTTGAAACCCGTTTCACAAGTTTTATATATAATATAAAACCTACATAAGACAGAAAATATGGTATTTGCCTTTCTGAATGTGCCTTATTTTATTTAACATGATTTCTAGTTCCATTCATTTTTCTACAAATGACATAATTTCATCCTTTTTTACAGGTGAACAAAACTCCATTGCATATATATGCCACATTTTCTTTATGCAGTTGTTTGTTGATGGGCATCAAGGCTGGTTCCATATTAACATGTGTGACTAGGACTTCAGTAATCACGGAGAACAAGTCCCTTCGTGACTCAGACTCCTCTAGGTGCAGAGCCAGGAGCGCAGCAGACGCACATTCTATCTGATACACTACTGAAGAACTTCCATACTGACTGCCCCAGTGGCTACGCCAGTTATATCTCCGCTGGCAGTGTCCCTCTCTCCACATCCTTCCCAGCAATGGCTCCTTGTTTTGTTGATGACAGGCGCTGACTGTTAGCAATCTAAAGGCGGTTTTAACTGTCATTTCCCTGGTAGCTCAGCATGTTCACGCTCAACATTTCCTGCAAATATTTATTGGCCATCTGCAGTTCTTTCAGAACTGCCTGTTCATTTGCCCATAGTTTACTGGATGACTGGGGGAATGTTTAATTCTGGGCTCTTTGTAAACTCTAGAACTAACCTTCAGATGCGCAGCTGACTGTACCAGACTTTCTCTCATTTTGTAGTCCTAACTCTTCACTCCTCAGTCCTGCTACACACACTTTCAGACATTTACTTGCTGTCATTCCCTCTATTCTAACTTAGGGCTATTTTATTTTCCCTGTGTATGTGTGTAAATATATACCAGTATGTGTAGGTGCTGATGGAGGCCAGAATGGGAGTCAGTTCTCAGAGCTGGAGTTATACTCTGAATCACTGGGAACTGAACCTACATCCTCTGGAAGAGCAGAAAAGGCGCTGAACCCCCAGGCTTCTCTCCAGTGCATTAGCTTTTAAAAGATGGTTTTGATGAACTTTATCAGTACCTCTCGGGATACTAAGCGCTTACCATATTTCTTGCTTCACTTGTTGATATAATCTATTGACAAATTTGGTTAGTAATGATTCTTATGTTGGGGCAACATAGTCTACTTGGCCAAGCAATGTTGCTTACCTGTTGCTTCATATTCTATTGGATAATACTGCACTTATAAATTCTGTACTTCATGTGATAGTGGCATTTTCCAGAGATAAAAGCACGTGTTAGATTCATGGAGCACCGTCTTCGGTGGTGGAGCCGAGGGCTTCCCTCGCGATAATGCATTCTTAACTTAAAACCATCTGCTATGCTACTTTTTTCTCTTTTTTTTTAACGCTACTTTTTTCAAAGACAAATTCTTTTTGTCACTGATGGTTTTGTTTTGGTTTTGGTTTTAGAGACAGGATCTCACTATGCTGCCTTTGCTGGTCTGGAATTCACTATGTAGATAAGACTGGCCCTGTACTCAGATATCTAAAGGCCTCTGTCTACCAAGAGCTGGGTTTAACGGCATACATCACCATGCACAGCCCCAAAGACAAATATCTTTTCAGTCTCTTCAGGATAACTTGTTAATTCAAATTTTTAGTTTGTGGGTCAATTTTCCTCATTTTTGGCATACTCCTCTAATAGCAACTACACAAGAGACCGAGACGGAATGATTACTGAGCCCAGGATGTGAAAGCCAGCTTGGACGACAGGGCCAGACTCAGCCACAATACAAATGTAAACTACAGGGCTAGAAGATGGCTTAGATGTTAAGCACTTGGTAGTCTTGCAGAGGACATGCATTTGGTCCCAAGAACCTCTGTGGCAACTCAAAACTATCTCTAACTCCACATTCAGGGGATCTGACCCCCTCCTCTGGACTCCTTAAGCACCAGGTACTTTATACAAATGTCCTACAGAACAAATCCTTCATACCTGTACAAAGACCTACAGATCACAGAACTAGTCATCCTAAAACCTCCAAACCATTAACTTTGAATCAAGCCTCAACCTATTCAAGTTTCAATCTACAACCACCATGTTACTAAAGCAGCCTAACTGTGTTGTAGATAGCTTTCCCTCACCACAGGTTATTAAAACAGCCTAACTGTGTTGTAGATAGCTTTCCCTCACCACAGGTTACTAAAGCACCTAACTGTGTTGTAGATAGCTTTCCTACACCACAGATAAAAACAACTCCTCACCACAGCTTTGCCATAGAGACCATTACAGAAAACTACAGCCAGTCAAATGCAGAGCTGTGAATCTGGGTCCCAGTGGATGTACAAACAACTCCAGCACCTAAGGTTCAGGGAGCACTGCAGAAGAGGATGGAGAGGATGGGAAGACTGTCAGAGCCAGAGGATCAGAGTTCACTGTTGAGACTGTTTCTCATAGGAACACCAGAAACTGCCCCATAGTGTCTCAACAGCACTCAGCCTAACATGAGCTGAAGAAGGACGACAACTATAGACATCCTAGAACGGACCGGGGAAAGCCCACAAGGCCTCAGCACTGCAAAAAGAACTCCAGGCAACTAAGATATGATGAGAGCTGGAGAAATAATCTTCCCCAGGGAAAAGTTGATCAATTGGCGATTCATTACCAAATAGTGAGCTCTGAAAACATACATAGGAGTAACACTATATCCATTCGGCAGGTTATAGTTAGGAATAGATATGTATGTATGTATGCATGCATACACGTAAAAACAATTAATGAAAAACCTGCCCATGAAGCCAGGTATGGTGGCACTCGCCTTCAATCTCTGCAGAGGCAGAAGCTGGTGAATCTGTGAGTTTGAAGCTCGCCTGGTATATAGAGTGAGTTCCAGAATATCCAAGACTACATAGAGAAACCTCGTCTCAAAAGAAAGAAAGAGAGAGAGAGAGAGAGAGAGAGAGAGAGAGAGAGAGAGAGACAGGCAGGCAGACAGGAAAAGGCAGGCAGGCAGGCGTACATGCATAAACGTAAGAGATCAAGGAAGGCTGTATGGGAAGATTTGGTGGGAGGAAAGGGAAAATGATGCAATTTATGATAATCTTAAAAATAAAAAGAAAATTTTAAAAATCTGTCCAGTAAGTGGCAAGTCATGGTCAATTTTAGGTTATCTAGTTGAACTAATTATAACATATATGGGAGAGAAAACATGAAAGGGTTAACAAATTTGACAGAGTGCTAATAAAATCCTCAAGTAATCTGAGCCTTCAGTCTTCTATCAAACAAGACCAAGGACAAGGACAGCCATGGACCAGCACAGCAGCCCAGCCCAGCCTGTAATTCCACTAGAGAGGCAGAGGTAAGGGAGTGCCACCATTGTGAGAACAGTCTGGTTTACACAGTGAGCTCCAGGCCAGCAAGAGCTACACAGACAGAAACAAGAAGGACAGCCATTAACTCTAGAGAGTACAGCTCAGTAATCCTGTGTCTTCCCAGCATGCATGAGACCCTAGGTTCCTTCCCCAATGTCATCACAAATAAACAACTTACTCAGGCAGGTACAAACAGAAAAGCAAATGCAACCACCATATTCCAAAGACAGCCGCTATAAAGAAAATGGATGAGCCTTTCTGTTTGTTCACTGAAGATAACATCAGCAATCATAAAGGAATAAACACCAACAGGAGTATTGGCACACACCTGTAATCCCTGCCCTGGAGGTGGATGTCAAAGAGTGTTAGGTTAAGGCCACTCTGAGCCACACAGGGAGACCCTGTCTCAAAATGAATGAAAGAGCAAATAAAACTTTTAGGTCCTCTGAATAATGCTTCCTATTAAAAGTTCCTTCTTCAGGATTTCATAATCAACTGGAAGCATTCAGTCTTGTTTATTTCACACGAGTCCCAAGGCTTCACTGTCTCACTATTTCAGGGCTGTTATAAGCCCTGAAAGCAAACTGACTGTTAATGCAGGCCAGACACCAACCATCACCTCCACACCCGAGCCACACTGTCATTCCTTTATTCTTCCGAAACAACTTGGAAGCCAGTGACAGAGGCTTTCCAAGTTCATTGCTCTGAGACCCTCTCCTTACCTTCTACTGCCACACTGTATCTTTTTACCACTTCTCAACTCAGTTCTCAGTCACACCAGGATTACTGAATGACAACATAGGCAAACACCACTGTTACGAAGCCACCTCAACACCTTGCTTCTCTCTTAACTTCCCTAGCACTTCAGGAACTTGCCTGTCCCTAACAAGAGAACATTTCTGAAGCAGTCACACAGTCAACAAGGACAGGGTAAATAGAAAACAGCATGCCCAGCTGCACTGAGGGACATTCTCTACAGTCTCTATAGCATTAAGCCCTTGGTTCATCCCTCACGGCCTACGCAGGTCTTCACAGTTTCTGGAATCGTATCCACACCCATACTGTTACCACACGATCCGAGTTCAAGAGACACTACAGAAAAGCCTCAGAAACGATGCTGCTCTCAGTATGTACACACTGAAGTCACACAGAACTCCACCAACACGTGTGTTCAATCAATTCATGTTCATTTAAAGAGGTTTAAGCTGTCAAAATTCAGCTGAACCTAAAACTACCCAAGTTAATCTTCCAGTCTCTGTCACTTCCCTAGGAAATCACTCTGGAGGGGAGCAGGGGAAGGATTGGAAATGTCTCCCTCAACTAAACTTCCAAAAGACCTTTCCTATTCCTATTATTTATTTATTATGAATCAAGGTTGGAGTTTTTTAGGAAAGGGTTTTAATGCACTTTAAGTACAAGCATTAAAAAAGGAAGAAGCAAGCCAGTAGAATAGAGAGGCACACCTTTACCTCCAGAGGCAGAAGCAAGCAGACCCCTGGTCTACATAGTGAGCCCTAGGACAGCCAGGGCTACACAGTGACACTCTTGTCTCAAAAAAAAAAAAAAAAAAAAAAAAAAAAGAGTATATATCCTAGACTATAGGCTTCTCAAGAGAATCAGGCCTGAAGGATTTTGTAATACCCATAAGGTTCTCACCGTATGTACTTCTGTTAAAAACAACAAAAAGACTCTGTCTGCCAGACTGGTGGTCCAAGTCAATAATCCCAGCTATTCAGAAGTGGACCGAGAAGGATCACAAGTTCCAGGCTAGCCTAGGCTACAAAGCAAGTTTCTGCCTTGCCTTTATAAGACTCCATCAAAATAACCAAAAAGAAAAAAGGAAAAAACAAAGTAAAAAAGTCAAGGCTACAAAGTGAGTTCAAGATCAGCCTAGGCCTCTGCCTCTGGAGGACACGGTGATAGTTTCAGAATAAAAAGCAAATAAGCAGCTATAGAATTACCGGTGCTGGCTTAGCATACACAGGCTTAGCATGCGCAGGCTTAGCATGCACAGGCTTAGCATGCACAGGCTTAGCATGCACAGGCTTAGCATGCACAGGCTTAGCATGCACAGGCTTAGCATGCACAGGCTTAGCATGCACAGGCCCTGGGTTTAATTCACAGCACAGACTCAACTGTAGGGTTTCAGGAGTGTGATGCACCCTTTTCCCATACTGAAATCCTAGGGAACAGAGTCCAGAGTCTTGTGCATACTAAGGCTCTCCCACAGAGCGACAGCCCCAGGACCACTCTGGTTGTTAAGAGAACCTTGCCTCCAACAGATGCAGATTAGTGACCCACCTAATCTCTGAAGTAACACAAATGCTGTATTTCTTTTGATTACATGCACTGTTTCTTAAATATGAGTTCTCATTACATATACAGACACCATATTGCACAAAATTCATGTGTCCTATCTGTGATTTATTTTTATTATTTTATGTGTATGTGTATTTCCTGGTGTCCATGGAAACCACGTGATCAAGCTACCTAAGCTAGGACTTGAATTCAGGACTTCAGCAAGCCCTCTTAACCACGTCGCCATCTCTCCAGCCCCATGAACCTTCTTACAGAAAGAGAAACCAACTGTACTCACTTCAAATCCTTTGGAGCTTTCTACTCTCAAAATGCTCCTGAAATGCCAATGTTTTAACAGCTTTAAAACTGCACTAATGGGACAGGTCTGCAGCAGATGTGGTAGTGGGGGCGGTCTCCAGTCCCAGCCACTGGGGAGGCTGGAATAGGAAAAACATCAAGGTTCCAGGCCAACCTGGGCAATACTCTCCCCTAATCTCTTTATTTTTTAAATAATTCACATTTCTTCCCTTAAACTTCATTCAGCATTTTACACCATTTTCTTGCAGCATATAGTCTTGCGCCAGCAGGTTGCTAAGCACTATAGTCCCAGCACAGGAGATGCTGCAAGACCAGAGGGATTCAAGGTCACCCTGAGCTTCAAGCAATTTCATGGCCAGCCTGCCTCAAAAAAAAAATCCTCAAGTTTTTAAAACACTGCAGTTTATTCTGTCTTATGTAGTAAGTCACAATTTTATAATCTTTACTTCATTTTATTTATTTATTTATTTATTTATTTATTTATTGAGACAGGGTTTCTCTGTGTAGCTCTGGCAGTCCTAGAACTCCCTCTGTGGAAACAGGCTGGCCTCAAACTCAGAGATCCACCTGCCTCTTTGTCCCCAGTGCTGGGATTAGATTGTGTCACCATGGCCAGCTCAATCTATTTTTGTTGGTTTTGTTGTTGTTGTTTTGTTTAGTTTTTGTTTTTCAAGACAGGGTTTCTCTGTATAGCCTTGGCTGTCCTGAACTCTATCTGTATGTAGACTAGGCTGGCCTGGAATTTACAGAGACCCGACTGCCTCCACCTCCCAAGTGCTGGGATTAAAGGGGTGCAGGACACCACCACCTGGCTCAATCTTAATCTACCTGAATTCTAATTTTTAGCACAGGCTGGTTTGGCAATATAATTTTGGAGGAAAGGCTGACCCTTACACAATCTTGAAACGCTTTCTGACTTGGGGAAAGGCTAGTTGGCATTCTTCAGAGAACAGGAAAAGAATCAAATAAGATTTTGTGAGTGAAAGGTTCCTGAAAACAGAAAATCACCCATTTACTGCAACTATGTGAAAAGATTTGCTTATTCATATATTACATGAACTAAAAAAGAAAGTAACTGAAAACTGACAACGAATTAGATCAAAAAACAACATGCACTCATAAATACAATAGCCTTTGTGTATATTTTTGTAGTTTTTTCCATCTTGCCAAAGTAAATGAAATAACAAAACTATCAGCATAGTGTAAGTTACTAGAAAAAAGTTAACATTATCTCAATCAAATTTTCTTTTCCCCTACTTATATTAACAGTGAGAACTTACTGCCAGCATTCATAAGATGTTAACATCCAACAGCCTTCTAGAGTCATCATATTTGCTCTGACCTTTCCATAGATACAACAATGCCCTCAACCACAGAAAGCACTAGGAGCAATGGTCTCATTCTCTCCCTCTCCCTCCCTTCCTCCCCCCTTGGTGGGTTTTGTTTGTTTGCTTGTTGCTTTGAAGTAGGGGCTCCTGTAGCCTAGGCTAGTCTTGAAGTCCTCTCTCCCTCTACCTTCCAAATGCTATCTAATGCTAAAGGCAGCAATAGGCTTCAGCTGTCTACTCTGACTCTCGATATCTTTGGTAACAGGTATTTCGTAAAGTAAAAATTATCAGATCAAACAAACAAACAAAAAAAAATATCTGGCATGACTTGGTGGCAATACGTTTGGAATCCCAGCAACTTGGAGAGTGGAGGTAGGAGGATCAGGACTCGGAGGCCAGACGTAGGACTGTCTTGAAAAAATAGGGGAAAAAAAAGGAACATTCTAGAATTCTACATTAAGCACTAAGTCTAGAGACCTTTGTAAAATACATCCTCAGTTTAGACTCTGCTCCAGCCAGGATGTCAGCCCCTGGCTCCATTTTGCAGGCCTAATACTGATTCCGAAGAAAGTAAACCTTAACAATCTTCAGGCTGGGTGCAAAACCCCTAAGGCAATCAATCTCGTTGCCTAGCAGGTCAACATTACGAATTTTCCAACGAAGAGCATTTTGTATTTGAAAAATGCTTGAGCGCTTGAGGAAAGCACACACTCCGGGGGAATGTGACGCGAACAAAAGCTGGGACCGACATACGCTAGGACTGGACTCGACCCAAACGCTGCGTCGGCCGAAGACACGCCACTGGGACGATGACACCTGGGTTTTTCCATTCCTAGCAATGAATAACGGGGCGGTGCGCAAGGGTCGCGCCCCCCCGACCCGGATCCCTGCCCACCGAGCCGCCCGGGCCGCCCGCGGGGGCGAGGCTCAGCCCGGCCGCGCCCGCCCTCCCGCCCGCCGCGCTCCCCTCAGCCCGCCGCCGCCCGCCCGCCACGCTCACCTCAGCCCGTCGCCCACCGCGCTCCTCCTCGCAGCCTGAGCGCTCGGATCCGCAGGGCCGCAAAACGGTTCCGCAGCGCGGCCCGCAAACCCCGGCCGCTGCCCGACGCCTCCCTCGGCAGCCACCGCTCCTTCCGGTGTCTCCGCTGCGGCTGCGGGCGTCTGGGGGCGGGACCTCGGGGACACGCCCCGGGGCGGGGCCTCGAGCTTGGCCTTGGTGCTCCGCTAGGCCTGTACTTGACAAGGAACAGGGAACACGCTGACGTGTACACGACTTCGGCTGCATTTCTCGGTTTTAGTCGTTTTCTCCCACCTTCCGCAGTCACAAGACAACTTCGCAAGGTCCCGTCGCGGTGCACTACAAACTCCGCAGTACGGAAAGCCTCTCAAAAAGGTCTGAGGTTTGCAATCTGAGGTGGCTAGCTCCTGTTAATTCTGCACTTGAAAGGCTTGGGCAGGAGGAATTAATTGCTTTTGACTTCGAAGCCAGTCTGGACTACAGTGTGAGGCTTTCTGGAAGCAATTGCATTTCTCTTTTCTACATATACAAAGAAGAAATTAATCTCTACCATTTTCCACAAGGTTAAATCAAGATCAAATCAAATAGTTATTGAAACCTTGAAATCTTCTTGCTGCTTAGAGCACTAGAAAAAAAAATAAAACTTCTAATTGTGTGACTGTTACATTCACTGTTTGATATTTTTTCAATTATTTTTTTATGAGCATTGGTGTTTTGCCTGCATGTACATCTGGGTAAGGATGTCGGATCTACTGGATCTGGAGTTACAGATAATTGAGAACTGCCTTCTGGGTACAGGGAATTAAACCAGGGTCTCTTGGAAGGGCAACCAATGCTCCTAACCAGGAGCCATCTCTCTAACCCCTCACGTTTGATTTTATAATATATGAATAAAGCCGGGCAGTGATGGCACATGCCTTTAATCCCAGCACTTGGAAGGCAGAGGCAGGTGGATTTCTGAGTTCGAGGCCAGCCTGGTCTACAGAGTGAACTCCAGGACAGCCAAGGCTACACAGAGAAACCCTATCTTGAAAAACCAATATTAATAATAATATATGAATAAAAACTGTGAAGCTGAAAAAGTTTGTCAGCTAGGCATGGTGGTGTACCCCTGTAAAGCCAGCACTTGGAAGAATGTGGCAGGATTGTGAATTCGAGGTTAGCCTGGATTACAGAGTAAGGTATGTCTATCTGATTACCCCCAAAGTTAGGTGGGAGCATGTATCGAAATATTGTGCAAGATGCCAGTCTCCATCAGAAGCAGGTGACTAGTATGAGGGTTTCTAATTATTCTGCTGATGGAAGCAGAGGATATTAACCATGATACTTCATGCTGTGTGGGGCATGACGCAGGGGAATAGAAGCTTCCGGCTTGGGAGGCCCCACCGTTATCACTACTCTATTCTCGGCTTACTTCAGATATTGTTTGTTTGCTTCCACCAATATCCAAATCAATTTTTATTGAATGTGTTTTCCCAGGAAATTCATTTTTATTTACCCAGATAGAACAACAACAGACCAAATAAACGTTTTAATTGGGGTCATTCAAGGATAGACCACTTAAGGGCAGCTATATCAACAATGAGTCTCTCTTATGCCTCCAGCATTGATAACTACATATATATCTTCAGAGACAGGAGGAGCTGCATGAGCCTGGGTGCACACTCTCCCCTAAGCTCGATCAACCCCCCCATCCTGCCTCCCCAAGCGGCAGAGACCCGTGGAAGAATGAACACTGGACCCACAACCCTATAGCATATGTACAGACTGTGTGTGTGTGTGTGTGTGTGTGTGTGTGTAAGCACATTACTCTTGTAGAAAGCCCAAGTTTAATTCCCACATTAAGTAGCCTACAAATCTCTTTAACTGCAGACTAGGGGAGCGGACTGCCTTTGGTTCCCAGGCCTCCAAGGGTACTTGCACTTGCATATAACCCACTACACACACACACACACACACACACACACATACATGCACACTCACATTGTGGTTATTTGAGTAAGCTATACCCCATAAGTCTTTGGCACTTGAATATTTGCTGTCCTGTTGGTGGCTGTCTGGGGAGACTGAGAAGGTGTGAGCTTCCTAGAATAGGTTTAGAGGCTCCAAAAGCCGTGTGCCCTTAGCACTGCACCATCTGCTGTTTGCTGCTCAGGATGTAAGTTTGAGCTGCCATTCCAGAGGCCTTCACCTGTGCGCTGCCATCATGGACTCTTGTCCATCTGGAACCGTAAGGCCCAAATAAAGCCTTTCTTCTATAAGTCCTTGATTACCGCCTTTCATCAGAACAATAGAAAAAATAGCCAATACACACATAAGTTTAAAGAATGAAATAGAAACTTACAGAGAGGAATGTAACCCAGCTGTAGAGAGCTTGCCTGGTGTACAGGAAGTCCTAGAGTCTACCTCTAATACTAGGGGCAGGGTGGTGTGTGAAATCATGTTTTCTTTTCTGGGCATTGTAGGCTATAATTTAAGAATGATGCCTTATCTGTTTCCATTCTAACTCCCAAATAGTTGACACAATGACCTATTAAGTTTATTAGCAAGCTGTGAGCCTAGGCTGGTCAGGTTCTGAGCTATTCTAACCGTCTAAGGTATCTACTTCCCAGCCGCAGGTCCTTGACCTTCTTTTGAGGCTTTCCCTGGCTTGATCTGCTCCAGATGTGTCCTCATGGCTGCTCTCTCATGCAGACCTCATGGAGAACCGTCCTGGTCTCTCTCTACCTTCTTTCCTATGGTCTTCTCTTCCTTCTCTCTCGCTGGGACCCCTGACTGGGATTGGAAGTCCATCTTTCCTATCTCCTCTGTCCAGCCAGACGATGCTCAGCTCTTTATGAACCAACCAGAGATGAGTGTGGGGGGGGCATCTTTTCACACAGCATTGATAGAGAAAATGGCTGAATAAAGATAATGCCAGCATCCAGACGGCAACCAGATCTCTGCGCATAGAAATCAGCATCTGAATGTACAGTGCGCAAGACCAAACCCAGCAGGGCGTGGTAGCAAATCCCAGTAATTCCAGCACACCAGAGCTGGAGACTCTGGAGGATCAGAAGTTCAAAGTCATCCTTGGCTAGGTAGAGAGTTCAAGAACTGTGTGGTATACATAAGACCCTATCTCAGAATAAATAAACAGAAGTTAAGCTCACAGAATGAAAATACTTGAGAGCTGGGTATGTTGGCACATGCTTTTAGTCCCCAAACTCAGGAGGCAGAGGCAAGTGAATCTCTGTGAGTTAAAGGCCAGCCTGATCTACAGAGAGAGTTTCAGAACAGCCAGAGCAACATAGAGAGACCCTGTCTCAGAAAAAGAGAGAAAGAAAGAAAGAAAGAAAGAAAGAAAGAAAGAAAGAAAGAAGAAAATATTTGAAATATGTATATAAGTATATTGAAATATATGTGGCTGGAGAGATGGCTCAGTGGTTAAGAGCACTGACTGCTTTTCTAGAGGTCCTGAGTTCAATTCCAAGCAACCATATGGAGGTTTACAACCATTTGTAATGGGATCTGATGCCCTCTTCTGGTGTGTCTGAAGACAGGTACAGTGTATTCATATACATAAAATAAATAAATATTTTTTAAAAATCGATAAAGGTTATAAGAGGCATGCATATATTTTTTTTTCTAGAAAACAATAAGGAGAGATATACACACACCAGGGCAAAATCTCATCTATAGAAATTCTTGCCTTGAGATTGTTTTTGCGTTCTAAGCATATCCCACCAAGCTGTAAGTCACTTCACCACCTCATTCAGTAACCAAGGTCCTCTTTGGGTTGACCTTTGCTGGGTTGGTGAATCCAGGACACTGTCACCACAGGCAAGCAACTGATGCAGCTGTTTAAACGGGTGTGACTGCTGCTTTGATGAGAGACCGTGCATTTTATGAGTTTGTACGTGTACCATGTGTGTGCAGGTGCCCTTCGAAGCCAGAAGAGAACATTATATCCTTATGAAACCAGAGTTACAGGCTGTTGTGAGCTGCCTGTTGTGGATAGTGGGAATCTAACCTGAGTCCCGTACAAGAGAGACAAGCACTCTTAACCACTGAGCCAGAACTCTAATGCTTGATTATTTTCTTTCTTTCTTTTTTTTTTTTTTAATTTTTGTTTTTGTTTTGTTTGCTTTTCGAGATAGGGTTTTTCTGTGTAGACTTGGCTGTCCTGAAACTCACTTTGCAGATCAGGTTTGGCCTGGAACTTATAGAGATCTGCCTGCCTCTGCCCACCAAGCGCTGAAGGAGTGCACCGCCACACAGCTCTACTGTTTGATTTTTAACTCTCAATCTAGAATATTAAATTCTTAACTTCATTGCTAGTCTTAGGTTGCCTAATTTCGTGGGGGATTAAAACAATAAAAAATTAAAATAATAATAAGTGTACCATTTATATAGGTCCCTTTAACCTCACTTACTTGAGGACTGAGTGTGATAGAAGTTGCGTGGTTGCTTGGTGTGGAAATTAATTGAAGAGCTCAGCACACACTCTACCAAGGACCTACATTCCCAACCTGAAAATTCTTAATTTGGGATCTGCGATTGGTTTCTTTTCTGGGGCACACACACACAAAAAAAGGTGTGCACGGGTGTCTGTGCACGCTTGTGCTGTGTGCGTTTGTTATATTTACATTAATAAATGATGTATACTTCTGGTCATTTTTATAGAGAAATGGCACTCCTAAAAAGTTACCAACTCCATTGGCAGGTGTCTATAAAGGGCTTCAATTCTAAACTGTGCAGCAGCCTAATACAGAGCCCACTGCCCGAAACAAATATGGCGGGAGCGGCCTCACACGTAGCCCCTCACGTACCCCCTCACGCAGTCCGCTCGCGTCCTCTCCACTTTCCTTACCTTTGCGTCGTGACACCGGAAGGACTCCGCCTCCCGCAGCCAGAGGCTGCTCGCTGCGGGCTGCGGCTGGAAGACGGAGGAGGTGCAGGTGCGGGCGGGCGCGGGCCGGGGCTGGCGGAAGAGGACACCGCTCGGAGCGCGGGGCCGGCGGCGCGGAGAGAACGCGGGTGAGGAGAGGCGGGACGGGGCGCTCGGAGCGCGGGGCCCGCGCGGGCGGCGGGGACCTTTAGCAGCTGCCTGGGTGCAAGAGGACGCCTGTCACGGGGCGTCTGCGGAGAAGCCATGGCCCGCTCACCAAAATCTCGGAGCACCTGCTCTACTGGGAGCCGCCCAGACATCTTGTTTTTAGTATGATTGGTTTTATTCAGACAGCGTCTCACTCTGCAACCCGACAGACTGCTCTGGAACTCAGTACAGAGACCAGGCGGGGGCTCCAACTGGTGGCAATCCTCCTGCCTCAGCCTCCCAAGTGTTGAGATTATAGGCGTGACCACTCCACTAGCCGTCTTGTTTTTACACCGAGGTCACTGACAATTATTGTTACCAGGTTATTGTCAGTAACGATTTTTATGGCATTGAAATATTTCCTCAGATATTTCAACAAGGGGAGTTGTTGCACACGTGGTCCTAGCACTGGGCAGGTGGAGGCAGGAGGATCAGAGATTCAAGGTCGTTCTCAGTTACCTAGTGAATTCCAGGCCTCCCTGGCCTGCGTGGGACCTCTCGAGTGTATATTTGTGTGTCTACATCTTCAGACTTTAAGTTGTGTAGATTCGTGCTTCGCGTCAAATTGGCTCAGTAGCTCAGATTTACTCCTTGCTCTTAGAGTCTGAGTTGTAGAATAGAATTTCAGGATGTTAAAAGTGAAAACTCCATTGATGACACTTTGAACAGACCAGACCGGTGCTTGGAATGCAAAGAATGAAGTAACTTTCAGTGGTGTCTTATGATTTGTTTTTACAAATTCGAATAGTCTTAAAGCTGCTTTCCTGCTTATTTTCGTTATACTTCTGTAAGACACTGGAATGCCTACTTCGGGAGGTTGTCAGCTAAGTGATGATCATGTCTAGATTCAGCTTCCTTGGTGGTTTCCAGTAAAACGAAATGAGATGTGTAGAATTCAAAAATAGGTTTGTCAAGATTCTTTGAGCAAAGTGCTGTACCAAGTTCAAATAAGCATTTTTGTCACCGGTATTTTTTTTATTTTATTCCCTTAAATGTGTGAGTGTTTTGCTCGAATGCATGGCCATGCATCAAGTCCATGGAGTCGAGAAGAGGGCATGGAATTCCCTGGAACTGGAGTTAAAAACGGTTGTGAGCCACCATGTTGGTGCTGAGAATCAGCCCTGGGTCTTGAACAGCCGGTGCTCTTAACTACTGACCCATGTCTCTACCCCAGAGTATTTCCTAATTATG
Organism: Arvicanthis niloticus; assembly: GCF_011762505.2. Lineage (NCBI taxonomy): Eukaryota > Metazoa > Chordata > Mammalia > Rodentia > Muridae > Arvicanthis > Arvicanthis niloticus. The sequence goes on along the minus strand of NC_047661.1, from coordinate 128,064,183 downwards.
AATGCATACAATTGTCAGCAAATTTGTACTTTATAAATGCATTTCCCCTGAGCAGCTGGGTGCACTAACAGAGAGCTTGTAATTCTATAGATACTGAGACTCTAAACCAGTGGTTCCAAACCTGTGCGTGGTGACCCCCTTGTACGGTTGACTGAGCCTTTCACAGGAGTCGCCTAAGAGTATCCCCACACCAGGACACTGATATGATGATTTGTAACAGTAGCAAAATCACAGTTATGAAGTAGCAAAGAAAATAACTTTGGTTGGGGTGGCCACAACCAACCACTAGGGAGTGTGTTGAAGGACCGCAGCGTTAGGAGTGCAGGGGAAGGAGTGGGGGAAGGGATGTGGGGAGCCTTGCTTTAGGCATCTTATTCTCCTCATGCCTCCCTCCCTGCTAGAATGCCTTGTAGGTTAACATACAAACTAGCGGTTTCCCTCCTTGAATCCTCACAGGCATGTGTGCTTATAGCTTGTTCTCATTCATTCTGCTCACCGCTAAAACCTGTACTTTTCTAAGGAAGATGTATGGCTTTCGTCAGTTAGCCAGTTAGTTTTGGTCAAGACTGAGTATAAATGCACCTCATGCTCTCCTCTGCTGTCTTGGTAACCAGTTAAAGCCCCATAAGCTCCATTATGGTATCGTGCGTGCATAATTAACTGCAAAGACTTTATTTTTAGTTTAGATATTTTTATTATATTTATGTGTCATGTGTTCTTGTGGCCACCAGGGGAATCAGTTCTCTCATTTTACCAGACTTTAACTTTTAACTTTTTTTTTTTTTCTTCCAGACAGGGTCTCAGTATATATCTCTGTCTGGCCTGGAACTCGCCATGTAGACCACGCTGACCGCTGACCTCAGACTCACAGAGATCTGCCTCCTAAGATCTGCCTCTGGAAGCAAAGCCTACAGCGCCATACCCACATACCCAGCAAGAGTTTAGCTTAGCATCTTTCATGGATAAAGCAACCAGAAATCTCTGTGGCTGATTAACTTCTGTTTCACTGAATTAAGATTGGACAGAGGCGACATGTCAGAAGAGACAGTCGGCAGATCACAGTTCTCCTTGAAGACATACGCAGTTAGAGTGTTCACTCTCCCTGTGTCTTGGTATTATTCTCTCTCCCAGGTAAGCATCGAAGTGAGCTGAATTTAAATAATACCTTTATATTGTTCAGTAATATTTGTTCACTCGAGGCTGTTCTGTTTTGCGGTGCTAGGGATTTAAACCCGGAGTTTGCTAAGCAGGCTTACTGCTGCCAAGCTGCAGCCCCAGCCTCTGAGGCTTTCACATAGCACAGGGGACTCTACTGCTTCACACAGTCGCCTTACTTAGGCAGGAGTGGTGACATACGTATAGCTTCAATCCTGCTCCTTATATTTCTATATCTGGTGTACTTTTCTGTGCATAATAATCTTCAAGGTTTATTGTAGCACACATTTGGAATTTCCTTTTATATATGGAATTAATATTGCAATATATATATATATATATATATATATATATATATATATATATATTTTTTTTTTTCCACCTACCTGGGAGCCGTTTGAGTTGTTTCCATATTTTAGTTGTCTTGAGTGGTGCTTCTCTAAGCATGGAGGTCTAAATAATGTTTTTAGGTTTGTGCTTTTAGACGTCATGGCGCCACATCTGGGTAATCACAGCACTTCAGAGGCAAAGGCTGGAAGACCATGAATTTAAGGACAGCCTGGGCTATAAAGGGAACTCTCGAGCTATAAATGAAAAAAAAAAGGGGGGGGGGAGGAATAGGGCTGAGGAGATGTTCTAGTCCACACTAGACCCAGATTTGACCTCCAGAATCCACACTAAAAAAAACAGAAATCAAGAAAGCCAGAGGCACAGTGGGGAGCAGTTGGGAGGCAAAGGTAGGAAGAGCCTTGGTGCGTGCTCGTACCCTGCGTGCTCACACCCCTGGCTTGTGACTGGCTAGTCTGGCCAGATTGGTGAGCTCCAGGTTGAGAGGTGGATGGGGGCCGGCTGTGGGGGGGTGAGGGGTGCAGCTGATGTTGACTCCTGTCCCCAAGTGCACACACAGGGACCAAAACACAGAGGGGAAGAAGAAACGCCCTGCTTTCAGGTCTCTCTAGAATGACTTTTCAGAAGTAGGCATTTCGAATCTCATCAATTCCTTTCATGGTTTCACAGCTGCTGTGGTGTTTTCCACAGACAGTGCTCTGATGCAGCCCATGGCCTCCCCAGCGCCGTCCGTCCGTCTGGTTTTACTGTGGGGCCTGTCCTACAAGTATGTGCCCTCCTCTCGTTCCATGGGTACCTGATACTGCTGTTAGTATCTTTTAGTCTAGTTTTAAAGTATTTTTATTTTGCCTGTGTGTATATCTGGGTACCACATGCATGTCTTGGTCTGTGGAGACCAGAAGAGGGTATTAGCTCTCTGATTGTCCAGATATTAAGGTTCTAAAAGCATTTTTTGATTAACTGATGAATAAAATAACTTATTCCTGTAGTATTCAGAAATAAGTTAACTTATATTTGATTAAAATTCCAGACATGTATGTTGAAAATGAGCTCAGCTTTAAAGTCTGATTTTATTATTTCTGTAGTTAAAAGACTCAATTACATGGAAGTTTTGTTTTTTGTTGTGTCTTTGTTCTTAAACTATCTTTTCCAGATCAAATTTTCACCAGTAGCTAAGAAGTTGTTTATGGTAACTGCAGTGAGTGCCGTGTCTGTGATTTTTCTGGCCCATCACTTTAAAAGAAGACGAGGAAGACAGAAAGGAAAAGCGCTGCCCTGGGAACCAGAGCACCTCCTCCTAGAGCACACCAGGAGAGCAGCGTCAGACAAAGGTACAGGAATCTCCAGGTTAAACCTGCAGTGCAGCGTGAACAGTGCTGTGTATCACTGCGCATGTGAGGTGCTATGTGTATCATAGCTGGGGCAACGGTCTGCAAGATCAGAAAGTAGAGAGAAGACAAGACAAACACAGTAAAGCCACTTAGAGTCCTGGGGCACAGAAGGAATTACTGACAGTCTTTACCAGTCCATCTACATTTAACTATATCGACTTAGAATTGATACGTGTCAGTAAATTACATAGGAAAGTAACACTGTGCAGGCTGGAAGGATGGGCCAGCCGCTAGGCTTGAGAGCTGTTCTTGCAGAGGAAATGAGTTCCATCCCCAGCATCCAGAGAATCAGACACTGCTGGCCTCTGAGCACCTCACTCAAAGGCACATACCCACACACGGGTACACAAGATTTGAAAATAATATCAAACCTTTTTTTTAAAACATAAAACCATGGTACTATACTCACAGTCTACTTTTGAAGTACTTGATAATGTATGATAATATCATTCTGAGTCAGTAGTGTGTGTTGTGTGCTATCATTTATAAAACATAGTAATTATTTGTACAAATAGACTGAAATTAATTGAATCATATCTCTGTTACCTTTATGGTGTTTGTGATTTTCCCATTTATGGGATTTTTTTTTAAAGCAGTATTATATAGGCTTAGCCAGCCTCAAATTTCCTGTGTACTGAGGCTGTGTACTGAGCCTGTGTACTGAGCCTGTGCACTGAGCCTGTGCACTGAGCCTGTGCACTGAGCCTGTGCACTGAGCCTGTGTACTGAGCCTGTGCACTGAGCCTGGCTTTGAGCTTTTGATCCTCATCCTGCACTTCCTGAGTGCTGGGATTATAGGTGTGCAATACCATGCACAGGTTGTTTGCATACATTTGTCTGTTTCTTTATTATTAAAGGTTCTAGGAGACTTGCTGATCTTTAAAGGATCTATATTCTTTATAAAAGATATGCTGAATTGTAGCAATAAAAATAATTCCTTGGGGCAGATGAGATAGCTCAGCAGGAAAAGTGATGCTGTAAGCCTGGCAGCCTGTGGCAGTTCATCTTCAGTACACACACGGTGGGAAGAGAACGTGTCCTCTGATCTCCACAGGCTCGCTCTAACACATGGGCATGAGCCCATGCAAAATAATTAAAAGTGTAGTAGTAATAGCAATTCCTTGACCAAGCTCAGTGTCTGAGTATTTTACATTTTCATGTATTTTATGGTTTTGTGATTTAGTTATCCCACATACACAGTGAGTCACTCACTACATGTTACTTATTGAGATCTTATTAGGTCTCAGACAAGCACTATTTTCAGCATTTTATTTAATTTTTATATTTGTCTTATGATTGACAACTACAGTTCTATGTTCTTTTCATTTATGTATTAAAATAGTCACATGAATAAATTACCAAGGTCATGTATCTTATGTGTATTGGGATTTGAAACTAGAAGGATCCGAACTGTCACGATAAGAGACAATACACCTGACGTGACATAAGCTGGCCAGAAGTACACAAAAGCAAGCCATTTAAGGTGGGGAAGCTGTAGTTGTGATTCAGGAGAAGACCTGCTTGTGTTTTAAACAGTTTGTGAGGCAGTTGCTAATATTTTACACTAATTTCAGCAAGCCATTCAAAACTGTCCTGATTAGTTAGCTGAATGCTTTACTCTGTTTGGTTGTAATATCACTACCAATATTAGGAATGTACATTTCAATAATGTTATACATTTAATAATATATTTATTATAATTCAATAATGTTATACATTCAATAATACATTTATTATAGTTATTTAGTTTATATTATTGAATAAAGTGTGTTTAAAAATCAGGTGCCTTCTGAATGGACATAACTTGAAGTTTTGTCTGAAAGTTTCCGTTGGAAACGCTGATGCTTTTGATGTTTGTGTTTGTTTACCAGGTTCAAGCTGTTCCAGCAGTAGACAGAATTTGACCTTGTCATTAAGCTCCACCAAAGACAAAGGATCTCAGTCCTGCAACTACCCAAATGGAGGACTTCTCAGCAGATACTCGGGTTCTGTCCAGAGCTTGGGCTCTGTAAGAAAAGCATATATTGTTGTCGTTGTCGTCGTCGTCGTCGTTGTTGTGTTTGCTTACGTATCTCTTACTAGCTTAGCTATCACACACGTGCTGCTCTCAGTATGGAGAAAAGCTCGGGAGGCAGTCTGGTTAAGTCTCTTTCCTTCCACTGTGGGCTCCCAGTTGTCTTAGGTCCATTTGGTCCTGTGAGACCAGCCTTGATGTGCTAGTGATTGAGAAGTAAATGCAGGCAAACGTTTCCTGGGCTGAATATGATAGCTTATGTCTATGATTCCAACAACTGGGAAAATGAGTCTCCTCGTGTTCTCAGGCTTGTCCTCTTTGGGCTCGGGTCACTCTGCTGCTTCAGCCTCCTGAGTAGCTAGGACACCTGAGTCATAGGACGTCACTGCGCCCAGTGACAAGATGCTGAACTGTAAAGACTTCTGGCAGAGCAGGAGCACCTCAGGAGGTGGAGCAGGACCAAAGACCACGCCTCTGGGGCCTCCGCTTCAGTTTCAGCCTCTGGGGCTTCAGCTCAGGCTGCTGTTCTTAGCAGAGGTAGCTGTGGGGAGGGAGCTGCAGTCCCACCTTTGCTCCTGCACTAGGGCTGTGAGCAGGCAGTGAGTCCTTAAATCAGGGTCACGACACAGAGGACAGTGGGACTCTAGGTCCACAAAACTTGATAAATGAGTCAGGAGAGTGGACAGACAGCTCAGTGGCTCTTGCAGAGGGCCTGAGTTTGGATCTAAGCACCCATGTGTAGTAACTCATAACCACCTGGACCTCCAGCTCTAGAGGAGCCAGCACATGCTGGCCTCCATGGGAAAGTACTTCTGTGCAAACAGCCGGACACAGACACACATGCACACACTTAAATAAAGATAAAAATAAACTCCAAACAATGAAATCTAGAGGCGTGGCAAAAGATGCTTTAAAATGACTTCTTTTAATTTGAGAAATTACAGAAGTATTGATGAGCTGACACTGTATTGATAAGAACGGTGCTAAACTCACAACACACTCAGTTTATGATGCCAGCAGCCAAGCAAGTGGACAAGCACACAAAGACTAGAGCTCAGATCTGCCCAGAGAACAGAGCTGGGGTTAGGGATCGGGTCATGTGCTAGTGGCTGTCATGGCAGGCATAGTCGGTTTTACTAGAGAGGAGACGTGAGCAGTAGTGATGCAGACCTGCACACCATTTAACCGTGTCCACAATCCCAGAAGGCAGAGCATCTGGGTGTCCTGCAGTTGGTGGAGATAGAATTTGTAAGTGCTAATACCAGAAAGATTTTTTTATTGGATATTTTATTTACATTTCAGATGTTATCCCCTTATCCCTTCCCCCCAACCCCCCACCCAGGAACCCCCTATTCCATTCCTTCTCTTCCTGCTTCTGTGAGGATGTGCCCCCCCCACTCCCACCTCCCCACCCTCGAATTCCTCCTTGACTTCCAGCCTTCATGGGACCAAGGACCTCCTCTCCCACCTATGCCCCGACAAGGCCATCCTCCCCTACATATACAGCTGGAGCATGGGTCCCTCCCTATGTGCTCCCAGGCTGGTGGTTTAGACCCTGGGAGCTTACCAAAAAGATTTATAAAATAACCATCTGATTTTTTTGTGAAAATATTAATTTATGTTCAAAATACTATGCTACTTGTATATTTTTAAACAGAAGGAATAGAATAGTTAAAAATCACATGAATACTAAATTGGAATATAATCAGAATTATTTCTTCAGGTAGAATTGACTGGGACTGTAATTATAAGACATATGTAAATAATTGGCAAATATACAGTACAACAGCAGGTTTGGCGTGTAGCTCAGGAGAGTGTTTACCTAGCACGCCTGAAACACTGGGTTCCATCTGCAGCACTGTAGAAAAACCAGATGGGAAATTCAGGTTCATCCTTGACTGTTTAGGAGACGTGCGTGTGTGCGTGCGTGCGTGGTGCGTGTGCGTGTGCGTGTGCGTGTGCGTGTGCGTGTGCGTGTGCGTGTGCGTGTGTGTGTGTGTGTGTGTCTTTCCTTCTGTCTGCCTGTCTGTCTAAGTAAGAGATTTTGAACTACTCTCCATCGGTCTTTGTTTCAGGTCCAGAGTGTTAACTCCTGTCATAGTTGTGCTTGTGGAAACTCTAATTCCTGGGACAAAGCAGAGGATGATGACATCAGACTTGTTAACATTCCTGTGACCACGCCTGAGAACTTGTACTTGATGGGTAGGTGTGGCCTCAGAGGTCGTGTGAAGGGGAGGGAGTGCCGTTGGGATGAGGAGGCGCTCAGTGGCACAGAGCTTTCCTCGAATGTGAGTGCCCTGGGTGTGAGCCCCAGACTGTGGAGGATTAAAAAGCAGAACCAAAACCAGTGATTTCTTCAAGAAAATCAACTGTAGGTTGAAAACGGCCTGTGTCCATTGAGTCTGCCCTGTATGACGTCTAGTTTCTTGAGAGTAATGTGATAAAGTATTAGCATAGACAGAGGCTTAAGGAAAAAGCAGCCTGTTCACTCAGAGCGCGCTGGAGCCAGAAGTCCAAAATCATTTCTGTGCTGAAGTCAAGGTGTGAATTGAGCCATGTTCCTTTCTTCTTCCCAGCATTCCCTGGGGTTGTGGCTGTATCCCTCGTAACCCTCCCTTACTCTTCTCATGTGCTCCTCTCACGTGCTCCTCCATCTGCCCACATCTCTCCATTGTACTTGTAAAGCAGCTTCCTGGGAGGGTCGTGATCTTAGTCACATCTTCAAAGACCCGTTTTCTGTATAAAGGAATCCAGGTTCTAGACACTGAGACCTGACGTTTGGGTGCCTTTAACCATTGATAATCTGTTGATCCTTGGCTGGTGAATTTATCAGAGTCTGATTGACTTGGTCCCTTCTGTCTAGATATCATTTGCGTTCTATATCCATAGTCATCAAATGGAAGAAAGTCTGCATTTCATACCTGAGTATTCTTGGCTTCACCAGCATGGATGACTTGGGGGCTGACTGGAGTGTTGGGAACCAGCGGCACCTGGTGTGGTCTCGTCATTCAGCTTGCTTCTCCCCTCATTCCTACATTCCCTTCAGCAGAAGGTCATACTGATAGAAAATGCACCCAAAAATCCAGATGTGGCCTGGATAGGAGACAGGGGAGGGAACAGCAGAAAGCTATTGGCTTCTGGGTATTTTCCTGTGCTTGGGGACACGCAGACTGCATCATCTCCCCTGTTACCGTCATAGTGACTTCTGGGAAGCAGAGCTGAACTTGGGACACGAAACCTCAACTCTAATCCCTGGTTCATTACGTCTTTTTATTGTTGTTTGAAACAGGGTCTCACTGTGTAGCTCTGGCTGTCCTGGAACTCACTCTTCAGACAAGGCTGGCCTTGAACTCAGATTTCCCTGCCTCTGCCTCCCAAGGGCTGGGATTAAAGCCATGCCTCACTATACCCTACTGGTTAATTACATCTTAATTCTTTTTTTTAAAGATATATTTATTTAATTTATGTATATGAATCCACTATCACTGTTTTCAGACACACCAGAAGAGAGCATCAGATCCCACTACAGATGGTTATGAGCCACCATGTGGTTGCTGAGAATTGAACTCAGGACCTCTAGAAGAGCAGTCAGTGCTCTTACCCACTGAGCCATCTCTCTAGTCCCCTACATCTTAATTCTACCTCACGAAATTCTCATTACATTGTCAGAGAGCAACTAGAATGCAAACTCAGCAGCTCTTTGACAGTTCCCAATAGAGTCCTGTTCTCCTCTGAAATCTCTTGAGCCTGCTGCCATTAGGTACATTTCTTTCTGCATGCTGGTCTTTCACACTTCCTCCGGGATGGCCCAGGAAGCTCCGTTTACAGCATTCTAGGGTATCTTTCAGCTGTAGCTATAAACACATTGCTCCTGCAAGCCTGTCCATGACATCATGCTTATCCCAGCAACAGCCCCTCAGTGTGGCGCTCTCCTTCCACGTGCTGTTTGTGTTATCTTACACGTTGAGGAAGCCTGCTTGTGCTCATTTCCAGTCACCTGCTCTCCTTTTTAGGTATGGAGTTATTTGAAGAGGCGTTACGTCGATGGGAACAAGCACTGACTTTTCGAAGTAGACAGGCTGAAGATGAAGCCTGCAGCTCTGTTAAACTGGGAGCCGGAGATGCCATTGCAGAAGAAAGTGTGGATGTAAGAGCGTCTGCCGAAGAGTAGGCCTCAGGATACTGCAGGAGCCTCCTTTTCGGTGGCAGTTGCTTGTTTTCCCAGTTTGGGACTAAGTGAGAGGCTTGGGTTTTCATTTTGTTTTGATTTGAGAGAGGTGGTGAGTGAGTTGGGTCACCATGTAGCCTCAGCTGGCTTGGGACTCGTATGTGACCAGGCTGCTCTGAAACATTCAGAGATTGGCTGCCTCTACTTCCCCAGTGCTGGGATCCTGCCCGGCGTGAGGTACTTCTTTCTGGGCATTTCCTATTCAAGCTTTTAGGCATTAAACATTATATATATAATTATTTTGTATGAATAAGTGTTTTCCCTGCATGTATGTATGTGTACCATGAGTGTACCGGCTGCCTGCTGAGATCAGAAAAGAGTGTTGGGTCCTTTGGGGCTAGAGTTGCAAACAGTTTTGAGCTGCCACACAGGTGTTGGGGATCGAACCCAGGTCTTCTGCCAAAGCAACAAGTGTTCTGAACTGTGGAGCCAACTCTCCAGCTCCTGCCTTCCAGTTTTCTGGGTTTCTGAGGCTATGTAAAAGCAGCAGATGCAGTCGATTGCTATTGGTTTGTAATACAGGGGTAGAACTGGCTCCGTATTGTTTCAAAATTGGAGCGCATTGCTGAGTCAGAGGCCAGATCATGGAGCCCTAAATCTCATTTACAAACTCTTTAGGCGATTCTTACACACGCTAAATCCGAAAACTCTTAGTCTACTGAAATGATTAGTCAGGACCATTTCTTCCTTTCCTACAAAGGAAGTATGGATGGCTGAACTCCTGGGATTAGGAACAGCTGCCCCCACCGGTAGTCTCTGTGCCAGCCCTGTCCACATAGGAGTTTCCCTCTTGAGATCAGGGTTTCTGTGGTTAGAATGTTAACATTGAAGTTAAGAGTTGCGGTGTGTTATTGTTCTTTTTCTTTGTAGGATATTATTAGTACAGAATTCATCCATAAACTTGAAGCTCTGCTGCAAAGAGCGTATCGTCTCCAAGAGGAATTTGAAGCTACCCTTGGGGGATCTGACCCTAATTCCCTTGCAAATGATACTGGTAAGGTAGATGTTTTGTGTGGTTTTCTGAAACCTATGTTCTTTTTTTCATGTATATTTATTTACTTTTCTTAAGTGTCTTAATATTCAAGTAGCCTGGGCTCACCATGCAGACCAGGATGGCCTAGAACTCAGAGATGCGCCTGCCTTAGCCTCTCAAACACTGAGATTAAAGGCATGAGAAGATTTCTTGAATGAGATTTGGAAGGGAGAAATGATTTAACTAACATTGTTTCTTCCTGTAAATCCTTTAAGATTGAAATGAGGGTATGAGGGGGCTGGAGAGCTCAGTGGTTAAGAGTACTTGCTGCAACAGCTGGCAGCTCCAGTCCCAGGGATCCAACAGGTGTCTCTGACTTTTATTTTTTCTGTTTTGGTTTTGTTGTTGTTGTTGTTGTTGTTATTTTTTGAGGCAGGGTTTCTCTGTGTAGCCCTGGCTGTCCTGTAGACCAGATTGGGCTCAAACTCAGAGATCCAGCTGCCTCTGCCTCCTGAGTACAAGGTCCGTATTCTTATCAGTATACTTATAAGATTGAGCACCCTCCTTGAGTAGGAAGGTCAACTATGAGCTCTGTGAGCAGTGTGTCTGCAGACAGACATTCCCGCAGCAGTCAGGGCACCTTGGAAGCCACACACTACAAATGTCAGAATTAATTCTCTGTGTGATAAGATCTTGTGAGGATCTGACTTTCTGGGTTTGTTGTTGTTTTGTTTTTTCTGTTTCAAAGCTGTGATCTAACACGGGGCTTATACATGCTGCTTAGCCAGTGAGCTCTAGAGACCTGCCTGTCTCCTTAACCCTTGTGCTGGGGTTACACGCACAGGTCACCACACCTGGCTTTTACGTAGGTGCTGGGGATCCAAACCCAAGCCTGCACAGCAAGCACTGGACTCTCTGAGCTGTCTTCTCAGACGCCCTGGCTTTTTTGTTTTTTGTTTCTTTTGTTTTTTTAAGATTTATTTATTTAGTGTTGGTGAGCACACTGTAGCTGTCCTCAGATGGTTGTAACCCACCATGTAGTTGCTGGGAATTGAACTCAGAACCTCTGGAAGAGCAGTCAGTGCTCTTAACCCCTGAGCCATCTCTCCAGCACGACCACTCCTATTTTCTTAATAAAGGTTTTCTTCCTTCATATATGTGTGATGAGCCACCATGCAGGTGCTGGGGACTGGACCTGGGTCCTCTGGAAGAAGCAGGTGCTCTCAGCTGCTGAGCCCGTATTTCTAAACTCTGCTGTGCCAGCATCTTACCCTTGACGTACCAGTAGGTGCGTGTTCTAGCCTTTTCATTACAGATGTTAGTTACAGCAGATGTTGCAACCACATTTCATAGATGAAAATTACATTTCATAAGTTGGATTAGTTCTTCACTAACAGTGTGACCATTTCTCACCGCCGAGAGGCTTACTGTTGACTGTGCTGTGGAAACCACTAGAGGGCAGCAGTCCTTTTCCAGCAGAGAGCAGTGGCTGACTCCTCAGTGCACTCTGTGCTGCTGGCTGGACTGGGAGTTCATCTGAAGCTTCTGGCTCATTTCACACACCTGCCGCTGTAACTCAGAGAAAGGACCTTGAGAGGTTATTCACAAAACACTAACTAATAGTGAAACTTTCGTTACTGTGGACGATCTACTTCCTAGTGTCTAGATATTTGGGACAGTATTTATTTATAGTTTCTGTTTTTCAGATTACTAAGTCATGATTTTGTAATTGTAAAAAAGAAATTTTTGAGCTAGGGTCTCCCTGTGTATCTAGTGCTGGCTTTGAACTCATTCTTTATCTCAGGCTTGCTTCCAGTTCACAGTTCTCCTGCCTCAGTCTTCCAAATGCTTCAATTACAAGTGTGTGCCCCAATGTCTGTCTAGCTATTATAATTTTTTGTTTGTTTGTTCAAGAAAGGGTTTCTCTGTGTAGCTCTGGCTGTCCTGAAGCTCACTCTAAAGACCAGGCTGGCCTCGAACTCAGATCTGCCAGTCTCTGCCTCCCAAGCACTAGGATTAAAGGCGTTAGCTCTTAAATTTTTTCTTTTTTTCTTTTCTTTTTTTTTTTTTTTAAGATTTATGTATTTATTTTATGTATATAAGTCCACTGTAGCTGTCCTCAGACACACCAGAAGAGGGCATCAGATCTCATTATAGATGGCTGTGAGCCACCATGTGGTTGCTGGGAATTGAACTCAGGACCTCTGGAAGAGCAGTCAATGCTCTTAACCGCTGAGCCATCTCACCAGCCCAGCTCTTAAATTTTTAAAAAATATTTTACTCATACATATGTATGTACATGTTGTATGTGTATATGGTGTACGTGTGTATGTGGGTGCGTGTGCTTGTAGGGCAGAAGAGGCATCAGATCTAGAGCTGAAGTTGCAGGCAGTTGTGAGCCACCTGACTGTAGAGTCGGGAACTGGATTTGGTCCTCTGGATGAGAGCAAGAGCATTTAACTGCTGAGGCATTGCTCCATCCCTGTTATGTATTTTTTAAACTTTATTATTGAAAATATTGCAAAAACCTATTTCCAAATGTGCAGTCAGGCAAACCCTCTCAGTGTGGTTATAGTTCTAGGTGAGCATAGCTACTGTAGTTTAGTAGTTAGTTAGTAGTTAGTCGTGGACATGAGCTCTGAAGCTGAACAAGCATGAGCTGACATCCTGCCTCCACCCATCGTCCTACCCCGGAGGCCTTTCCTTAGACCTCATTTATCTATAGAATGTAGGATTAGGCTGAATGGCTTTGTCAGCCTGTAATGCCAGGACAGGAAGACCACAACGCCAAGGCCTGCCTAGGCTTCCAGAGTAAGTTCAAGAACAGTCTGGTCAGCTTTGTGATCCCTGGTGTCAGAAGCTGAAAGGAGGGTTGGCACCGTGGCTCCCAGCAGCTTAGCCAGCAGGGCTAGCGCCGTCAGCCTGCCATGCTAAAGCAAGCGTGGGATTCAGATTACATTAGCTTCATGAAGGAGTGCCGTGTCATGATGAAGTAGGCAAATGCTGCCACGTGTTTCTGTTTATTATTGTATTTTTATTCCAGCTCTTTAAAAGGACTATTCTAAGACAGCGTTACAGACTGTGTGGGTGTGGGCAGATGGATGTAATATGATTATATCTTGCTTTACAATAATATTATTCAATCATATTTTTCCAGACAATAGCATCATTTTCTGTGAATCAATTTTATTTTTCTCATAATAATGTTTGCATCTTCTGAAAGACACATTTCTGTATCTGTGTGTGTGCACGCGCACGCGTGTGTGCGCATGTACACATGAATGGCGAGTGAGCATTTGCACTTTTAGTGGGTGTAAGAGATACATGCCATTGTCGGCCTGTGTCGCTCTCTACCTTATTCTGGAGACAGGATCTGTCACTGAATGTGGAGCTGACTTTTCTGGCTTATCTAGTTGCCAGCTAAGCCCCTGGGACCTGCCTACCTCTGTCCCTGGTGCCATAGTTATGGGTGTTCTTTGCCAACTGTCACATGGTGCTGAGGATCTGAACTCAGGTCCTCGTGGTTACATAGCATGGGCTTTGCACAGTAAGCTGTCTCTGTAGCCCCAGAAACAAGACACTGGGACTCCACTTTAAAGTCATTATTCGACAGTGACAGTAAATCTACTTTTTCACCTTAAGGACCATACAGTCTTGGAAAAATCATTACTCTTGGTGTAGCTGAGATTGTTAGGTCTCTATGGTTCTGGCCGTGACACACATAGGAGGAGATCAGATAATGCAGTTGCCTCTGCTCCTCTTTCCTGGACATCCAGTCATCTAGATTCTGTCTGTCCCACCTTCACCGCACAAGCCTGTCCTCTCTCCTCTGCACAGTCACGTGGGCGCCTAGGCCTCTTGTCACGTCTACACCTTGGTCCATACACAAGGCTCTCATTGCCTTAGCCCCCAGGGTCTGGGTCTGCTTTCCAACCATGCTGTTGCATCTCTACTGTAGTGTGGTAGAGCTGAGTGGTCTTGACCAGAACCGATTGGTTTGGTTTTGTTCTCCTTTCTATTGGAATTAAGATATGAACCACAATAGCAGGCTACATAACTGAAAACTTTCAGGAAGATTTTATTTTTAAAATCAACGCTGAATTTGAGTTTATTTCCCTGATTTTGTTTTTTTTTTGTTTGTTTGTTTGGTTGGTTTTTTTGCCTTCAGAAATGTAGGTTTATTTAAGAGTTTCAGAACAGAAAAAGGGGGGGGGGCTACTAGGCTCACTCAGTAATTACTCCAGCCACAGGTACAATCAGGACTGATTGCTTCTTCATGATTAGATTCATGTTAAATCTCTTCTGGCAAAGCAATTATCAGTAATAACTGCATGTCCCATTGTATCACATTAGTGAGTTGTTTGGGTTTTTTTGTTTTGTTTTTTTAAAAAAACCATTCCCACTAATGTGGCCTTATACTTAAAGTGACTTGGGGAAACCCACTCTTTGGATAGTTAGTGATACTGGGGTTTGAATCTAAGCCCTTGTATATACTAAGGCTCTATTTTACTGTTCAGCCCCTTTCATTGGGACAGTCTCACAATATTCACCCGGCTGGTCTGACGTATAACCTAGGCAGGCCTTGAACACACATGGCCTTCCTTTTGTTGGGATTTTAGACTCTCATCACTAGTCCCAGTTTACGACATTTAATTTTGGTAGAAAAGCTCCATCTGAGAAAAAGATATTTTCCTGGCATGATCTTGGATATTTAATTCAATTGTAATCTTAAAAAACTTTCACGCCTTGCTCGCCATTCTTTCCCACTCCTGACTAGGAACACTTGGAGACACTCACAGGCACCATTTTCAGGGAGGACACAAGATTGCTTCATGTGGACTCTACCAACAATGGTTTGGCAAGACCTCTGACTAAAGTACCTAACCTTGGAACTTTCCATGCCCTCGTAGAAGGAAAATGGAGGGCTGTCTAGAGATACACATGCCATGATTCCTACTGAAATCTACATGCAGGCACGTCTCACACACTTGTAAGCAAGGACTGAATTCTGGCTGGACTCTAACATCTAGAAAACTAAAGTGCAAATCTTCATACTCCCCAGGAGCATGATCGCCACACCAGCCATCCTCCTGCTGCGGACTTCATCCAAGGCACTTGTAGTACTAACCTCCAGCTCCATGTCCTTTTCAGACAAGAGAGGGAGGCAGAAGCAAGGTTGGTAGTCTGAGTGTACAACATCAAATACAAACAGCAGCGGTCGGTCAGGAGATGACGCTGGGACAGACGGAAGCCTAGCAGTCTCACAGAAAGCTTCTGCCCTAACCTATATACTCAGTCCCCACAAAGGTTCCAAGCAAGCACGTTCCTGTTCATTCAACGCCTTTAAGGAATAACTGAGCATTGCTGGCACAGAGGACATAAAGTGGTGATGGTGGCCTTCACTCTCCCCACACCCTGAACGCATGGATTGTTAGCAGACTGGCTCTTGCTGGCTTGGGACCATGTCCCACCCCACCCCCTCTGCTCCAAGCGTTTTTCTAAACCCTTTCAAACAGGGCGTCCAGAGAGGGGCAGAGGAGCTCAGGGGAAAGTGACCAATCAAACAGGTGACAGAAACAAAAGCCACAAACCAGATTTAGTGTAATATTTTACAACAGCAGAAGACAAACAAACCCAAGTACTAAACACTAACAATACAACTATACTAAACACACTATAGAACCTGGGAAGAGGACATGCCAAGGCTATAGGCACAAGCTAAGTCTTTACAGTTGAGCACTGAACTGGCTCATGCTGTTGTGCTGGTGACAGGACTAGCAACTGTTGTATCTGGAGTTGTAAGCCCCAGGACTTACTTGCAGCAAAACACTTAGGACACTTTTTATCTTCACACAAGAGTAGGAGGTCACTCCCAGCATTCAGTCATCAAAATGAGCAGAGGTGGACCTTTTGCTGGCCTCACTGGCTTTTTCCAAACTGTTTGTACTTAAGTATCAACTTACAATATCCCACAATTTCTGGGTGAGAAAGGCACCTTCAAAGGCAGAGATGTGGATTTCCATCAATATGAATGTCAGCTGTGGCTCTGATCATGCCACAACAGTGAGTGGTGCCAGCAAGCTAGGCCAAACTTGAGAGATCTGTTCTTTATCCTTCAAGGCTCTTAGTTAAGATCTTGTTCCTATGAACACACTTGGGGCACAGCATGTTGTCCTCCAGGTGTGGGGGTGGAAATGTGCAGGCTGGAAGCAGGAAGAGGGCAGTCGCTTTCCCTTTCTTATCGGGTACCCAGGCTTGTCCAGCAGGAACTGCAGCCGAACCCAACCACGTGAATTCGAAGGAAGGCTTGTCCCGTGAACCACACACCACATTTCCCCTTTGATTTCTGATGTGGCATTGGACGACACTGCCTCAAGCTTCTTAGCATTGGATGCAGTTCTGGCCCAAGATGCTTCAGAGGCGGGAGTAGTCACAACCGCGGTGCTGACTTCCTCATAGAGCACAGGAGGATCAATGAGAGCGGGTACCTGTTCCTCTGGTACAGTGACAATTTCAAGGGGAACTGTCACCTGAGATTCTTCTTCCCCTGGTTCGGTCTTCATTCTTTTTCTTTTTCTTTTTTTTTTTTTTTAAGATTTATTTACTTTTATGTATATGAATACACTGTAGCTGTCTTCAGACACACCAGAAGAGGGCATCAGATCTCATTATGGATGGTTGTGAGCCACCATGTGGTTGCTGGGAATTGAACTCAGGACCTCTGGAAGAGCAGTCAGTGCTCTTAACCACTGAGCCATCTCTCCAGCCCTCGGTGTTCATTCTTTTTCGAGATGTCTTCAACCTGGCATCTTTGGCTGAGTCAGGAATATTCTTCAACTCTTCACACTTCCTACGAGTGTGTTCTGGTGTCTCAGTGTCTTGTGTTATTTCCTCCTTTGGTTTACAACCGTTGTCTTTCTCTGACTTTTTTTGTTTTTTCCCCGTTGCTTTAGTCTTCACAGTAGATGTACTCGGTTGACTAGACATCTGCCCTTCCACTTCTTCCCCTGGCTCTTCTGTGCTCTGCTTCTTGCTTCCAGCAGTCTCCATCTTGAGATTACAAAATACCTCTGAAAGTTCCTCCCTGATTTTGTTTTTTCGATTCTGTTTTTCTGATACTGTCCCCATGCACACTTGCATACTCTTCCGGGACCTTTCAGTCCTCTGTCCCCATGCACACTTGCACACACTTCCGGAACCTTTCAGTCCTCTGTCCCCATGCACACTTGCACACGCTTCCAGGACCTTTCAGTCCTCTGGCCCTGTGCACACTTATACACGCTTCCAGAACCTTTCAGTCCTCTGGCCCCGTGCACACTTGCATATGCTTCTGGAACCTTTCAGTCCTCTGGTTTTTGCATGTAGTGGGCAGACCTGTTGCTTTCCAGAGGAGGCCTTGGGTGCCTTTCCCTGTACTTCGAGGTAACATTCGTTAGTCTTTGAGACACCATGCAGAGATTTATTCATTTTTAGACTGTGAATAAATTGGCAACACAAAGCATTTAAACATTTTTGTTTAATTTTAAAAACTATACAATAGGATTCTTTTAAGCAGGGCTATGTGGTGTGAATTTATGCGTGTTTGTGTGGTGTGTGCGCGTGGAAGCCACAGGTCAATGATGAGGGACTCCACAATCCACCTCTACCTTGCTCTTTGTGTGTGTTAAGTCATGTGGTTATACAGAGGGTGGTGTACACTGTGGTGTGTATACGATAGTGATGTACGGGTGCATGTGCATGCCTGTGTATAGACAGGCCTCGCTGACCCTGGAGTTGATTACCTTAGCTAAGCTGGCTGACCAGTAAGCTGCAAAGGCTCTCCTGCCTCCCTCTTCATGTACTTCAGTTGTGCATACGTGTTGCTGCACGTGGATTTTTTCTGTTTCTGATACGTGGGTATCAGGATCCAGACTAAGGTTCTCATGCTTGTGTAGTTGTGGCTAGCACTTGATGAACTCACACTGAATTCTTTTTATTAATTGGTTTTCTGCTCCTTGGATTTGTGGAAACCCCCAGAGAGAGAGGTTCCAGATTCCTGTGTCTCAGAACAAGGAACAGAGATGTATGGCTAGTGCAACTTATTACTGTTACTAGAAAATGGTGTAGGACCAAGTAAGCTGCACCAGCAGGGAAGTGGTTGAGTGGACAGCAGCAGACACTGGAGAAAGGCATGGGGTTCTCATGCCACATGGTGGAGACTGGGTGGTTGTTTGCATAGCCTGGGCTTGATCAAATATGCTGTCTGTTGCATTTACTCCTATGTACAACTTCATAGATGACATGTCTTATTAGCATTTTAAATCTACCTAGGTGTCTTAGTTAGGGTTTTACTGCTGTGAACAGACACCATGACCAAGGCAACTCTTATAAGGACAACATTTAATTGGGGCTGGCTTACAAGTCCATTATCAAGGCAGGAGCATGGCAGCATCCAGCAGGCATGGTGCAGGAGGAGCTGAGGGTTCTACATCTTTATCTGAAGGCTGCTAGCGGAATACCCGCTTCCAAGCATCTAGGGTGAGGGTCTTAAAACCCACAGTGACACACCTCCTCCAATAAGGCCACACCTACTCCAGCAGGGCCACATCTTCTAATAGTGCCACTCCCTAGGCTGACCATATACAAACCATCACACTAGGGGTGGAGACAGACCTTCCCCTCGTAATCAGCCTTGGGCCAACCTCCTGCTAACGTGGTAATTTTAAGAAATGGAAAATATTCCAGCTTTTGAAACACTGTGTGCAATAAGAGGAATCGCTACAGTTTTGCCTTTCCTTTATATTTGAAATACCATACGAAATGGAAGAGGTTAGGCATAACATGATGCACATGAAGACAAGTTAAGGATGTAAGAAGAACAAGTATCTCCTAATGAAATAATATATACATACGCATACCACACCTATCCCTTAATACAGCTCACTCCCATGCTTGCGTGTGCGCTCTCTCTCTCTCTCCCTCTCCCTCTCCCTCTCCTTCTCCCGTTTTCTCTCTCTCCCTCTCCCTCTCCCTCTCCCTCTCCTTCTCCCGTTTTCTCTCTCTCCCTCTCCCTCTCCCTCTCCCTCTCCCTCTCCCTCTCCCTCTCCCTCTCCCTCTCCCTCTCCCTCTCCTTCTCCCTTTTTCTCTCTCTCCCCCCTCCCCCGTTAAGACTGTCCATTTCCTAACTCAGAAAGTATTGCTATTTTTTTCTCCGTTTTAGATATTGGCTAAAATATTAACTCTCTCTATATAGTACTCTGGACATATTCCTTCCTTCCCTCCCTCCCTCCCTCCCTCCCTCCCTCCCTCCCCCCTCAGATTCCTTCTCCTGACACAGCTGCTCACAGACTTCCAGCTCAGGACACATGCCTGCTCTCCTTGTATTTCTCTCCCCACTGCTGCTCATTCCAGCTTGCCTGCTTTGTTATTCTTCTCTCAAACTCTAGCAAAATTGTCCTTTTCTTTCTTTTTTAAAAGAATCTAGTGACTCACGTTATTAACTGATTTATTTCCCCTGGCTCTCGAATGGTATTAGTGTTTTTAAACCCTTTTTCTTATAAGCTGGACTGGACAATGTGGTGAGGCTTTCTATAACTTCCTCATGGAGTAGAGGTCAGAAAAGAGAAAATTCCTCCTAGCCTCACCTATGCATGTGTTGAGAGCCCTGACTCATAGTCTAGACCAGGAGAGTAACTCAGGTTCTGCACAGCAGTGATGAGCTTGCAGGCCCAGACTTGCGCAAGTCCAGGACCTCAGCCAGAACAGTGACTAGTTAGTTATAGTTACGTTGTATTTTCTAGCTGCTTAGTAAGGATCCAGTTCTCAGTGTTAGCCACTATACACTTCTCTCAGGGAGAAGCAACTGAAAATGCAAGCAGAGAGTGTGCTTTGCAAAACAAACTTGAGTTTGGATCCCTGGCGCTCATGTAGAAGCCAGATGGGTTGGCATGGACCTGTAATCTCAGCTCTGGAGTGTTGGAGACAAGCAGACCCTAGAGCTCATTGACTAGTCTTCTTAGCTGAATTTTGGAATTTCAGATTCAGTGAGAGAGCCTGACTCAAAAATGAGGTGCCCTAAACAGGATACACAGCTCACTCCCTCTAAGACTCCGGGAGCATTATAGCAGAGAGCGGAAATGACATCAGAGAGAAGATACTAAATGCTGCTGTCAGGGCGTAACACGTTGTCACAGTGCGTCACAGCAGCTGTGCATGCTTGCAGTGGGCCCGCAGGGGACTGGCCACTCAGTCACCAATCATGGATGTGGAGGGGGACCCTCTTTCACTCTGCTGAACTGTTAGCAACCCATTGGCTCTGCGTAAGGGGTAGTTACTGTGTTCCATTGTATGCCACATGATGAGTTCACAGGCTTCAACATGCCCACACAGATAGTCCTGGTGGAAATCAGTGGATCATAAAACTAAAAACGGGGGTGGGGCATGTATGTGGGAGGGGCCGGTGGGAGGGCAGAAGACAGGAGCAGTCAGAAGCACTAGATATGTGCATGACATTGTCAAAGAACAGTTGGAATGAATAATAATAAACAATAGAGAGTGACTTCCAAAGATACCTGCCCAACCTCTGGCCTCCACATCTAAGCGTCTACATATGTATGCACACATGCAAACACACACTTAGGAACACACACACATGCGCATGTACACATACACAAACACAGTCACATGTACACACACACACAGAGATACTCTTTGTCTCTCTCTGCTTACAAAGAAAGTGCAGCAGAATAGTTATTTTGACCCCTCTTTAATTCTGTGATAAGAAACTGGCTTTGCGTTAGGCCAGAAAGGGACGGTGCTATTCATTCATGTTTGGTTTTCCGCCATGCTCAATGATGCCAGCATTTGGAGGGCAGGGCTAGGAAGACCAAAAGCCAAAGGCCAGTCTGGACTATTTAGGGAGACTGTGTCAAAAGAAAAAAACCAAAGAAGCCTGCTTGCTGCCTTCACACAGTATGGATTCCTGAGCTTGAGCTAGACCTGTTAGCGGAAGCTTTGGGTGAGACTATGAAACTGGTATTTCTGAGTTTAGCAGATGGTTTTTTAAAGTGGGTGATTTCTGCATGCACCTGGATCAATAGATAGGAAGGTGACTTTAAGATTTTCTGATCTGTGCTGGACATGGTGACATATACTTTTAATACAGCAGTCGGGAGGCAGAAGGAGGTAGATCCCTGTGAGCTTGAGACCAGCCTGGTTGGTCTACATAGCTGAGTTCTGGGCCAGTGAGGGCTACAGGTAAACCTGTCTCAAAAAAAACCTAGGCAATTAGCTGGTTACCAGGATGGCTTGCTGCTAAGCCTGGCACCTGAATTCAGTCCGTGGAACCCACAAACTGTAATGAGAGAATTGAACTCCCACAAGTTTCTTCCGACCCCAAGTGCACAAATGCACAACCCATAAATAAATATAAGAAAAGTAAACAAAAAAATCTTCAAGTGTGTATTGAACTGTTTACCATGCACCGTTGTGGTACGTGATTCAAATGAAGTAAGGCCAGGCCTTCCGATTGCATGTAATCTGAGTAACCAGATAAGTCTTTCTCATATCAGACAATCGGAGCGTAATACAGTGTATTTGTAATATTGACTCAGAGCCAGAGTTCCCTGCAGAGCAGAGCCGTAGCTTCCCCTCCCCGCCTGTTCTTTCCTATCTTGCAACTGGAGCCTGCCTGTTTAACAGCCTAAGATAAGGACCTTGACAGTAAGCGGGTCTGGTTTAGGACAGTTTGGGACGTGAGTCAACTCTTGGCTTATCTTGTTCCTGAGGATTTGTGGAGTCCATTTACAGATCAAATACCATGGCTGTCAAGTCTTAGATATGCAGTGGTAGTACACATAATTATTTTTTTCTTTAATAAGTAAATAATCTTGTAAACTTTTAAAAGTGGTAAAAATAGGTGGTAGATTCAGAAATACTATTTTATTTTATTCTCTCTCTATGTATATATGCTAAGTATGACAATCTTCATACATATGAAATATACAGTAACAGTATTTTTATCTTAACAATAAATAGAAATTTTTGTTATCTTCATTATTTTGTTATCTTTCATATATTTTGATAGAGTGTACTTTTTAGCTGGTCACAGATGCTGTGATTGGTAGAATACAGAATCTAAAACCTGACACCAAGCAATGATGTCACATTAGGAAGAGTCTTCTGTTACCATCATTCAGGATGACATCACTTTAGAAAGGGCCTTTTGCCACTGTGGTGTACATAAGCCTGTGTTATACGTCTGACACACTAGTCTCTGTCAGCCCAAGCTTTGGTAGTCTGTTGTGTGTTGTAGAGCAGGAGTTTCAGTGGTTGTTTATTTTTAGTGAGTGACATAAATCATGGGCTTTAGTTGTATCTTCATATCTACTTATTCAGACTGAGACTCATATACAATATTCAGGAGTTAGCATTGGTGTCTTTCCTTTGTGGTTGTAGGAATCAGATACAGTGCCGTGTGTGCTAGACAGGCGCTCTAACTCTGAGACACTCCAGCCCAGTATGCTGTTGACTTTCACTGGGTAGAGTATTTGTGTTGGACCAAATTGCTGGATTTAATGGCAGTTTAAAAATAAAGGTGATTTACGACCTACGGAGCTTGCTTTGTAGGCATGGTTTGATTGATAGGGTCGACACGAATAAAGTTTCAGCTTAGTAACCTATGATTCCACTTTAAATTAATTAGGATTTGTTTTTTTTTTTTTTCATTTTTTCATTGGATATTTTATTTACATTTCAGATGCCATCCCCTTTCCCCATTTCCCCTCCCTAGAAAACCCCTATCTCATGCCCCCTTCTCCTTTTTGCTTTTATACAATTTTTTTTTTAATGTGAACCAAAGGCTTTATAAGTTTGGTAATGCTCAATATCAATCAGAGGTGTAACCCAATACCCAACCTAGATATATCAACTATCTTTGACTGGCGGAGACATGTGAACATCCACTTCCATGTCCCCCACCCATTTTTCTCTTTCTCATCACCTAGATCCTCCTCTCCTTCTCCTTACTCCTCTCCTTACGCCTCCCACCTTAGCTCCTCCTACATATCACACTTCCTGTTAAAATAAAACTTTTCTCTCAAAATACCATTAAAGCATAACTATACCAATTTATGTCAGTAAGGTACAAGATAGACCTAATACCCAGTCCATCATTTTGTTGACTAAACAGAACCTCTGTCATCTCTCCTAACTAAGAGACTTAGTTCTGAACCTGGCTTTTTCCTTGGCTTTAGAATGAATGTCAGCTGAAAACCATCCTCTCAAATCTTTTCTCTCAAAGT
This sequence comes from Arvicanthis niloticus, assembly GCF_011762505.2. Classification (NCBI taxonomy): domain Eukaryota; kingdom Metazoa; phylum Chordata; class Mammalia; order Rodentia; family Muridae; genus Arvicanthis; species Arvicanthis niloticus. The sequence continues at coordinate 128,040,794 of NC_047661.1, read as the reverse complement.
AAATAGCCAGGATTGGCTATGAGACTATAAGTTTTCAACCCTGTCAGAAATCCAGAATGACTGAGTTAACTGACATTGTGGGAAGCACAAAGCATAGCTTCTAAAACTTAGCCAATTTATAGAAACCACTGAACACCTGGACAGTCCTTATACTACAAAACGTTGGAGCATCTGATCTTCAGCCTTCTGGCCCAGGATCATCTGACAGACCTAGTGATGCAGAATTATTAAGGGCTGATTGCTCTGTCTTGTCAGATATAATCAGTCGACTATTCTGCAAGTGTGTCCTTTTCTGGACAGTAATTTGTCTATAGATGGAAAGAGGCAATTCTTGCCTAGTGGCTGTCTCACCACATTTGGAATAACTCCAAAGATGCTCAATTTCTTCTTAGAATCCAAGACAGGAAGCTGTCAGGAGCAGACAGGTTTCTAATCAAAATGACCATTAATACAGAAATGTTTGTAATTGTGGACTTCTGATGTTTTGAACTATCCTTGTAAGGTAATCTGGACTGTTGTCTGTTAACTCCTCTCAGCTATTTCTAAATAAAATATAGAAAATACCCTAACAATAAACTCAAAGCCATGAATATGCTATAGTCCCTTGACTCACAGTCTAACCATCTCAAATCAGTTAGAAAAGTTAAAGAAGGACTGGGTCTAAGCCTTGTATTCCTAAATGTGTTATACAGGCACAATGCCTATGAGAGTATCAATATTCGTCTCACTTTTATATCAATAAGAAGCTCGTACCAATGAAAACCTTAAATTTGAAATCAAAGCAAATTTTGTACCATTTAAGAAATTATAACTTCATCTTAATAACAATTATACATATCTCTACCAGTAGGTTATGGCTATGCAATAAGTCCTAGCTAATCCTCCCTGTTCCAACAAAACCACTACTTTTCCCTAGAAAGACAGCCCAATATTGACCACCTCAGTCCCCAAGCCCAGGGAATAGGGGCACCAATTCTTCATTAACTTCTTCAAGCTGATTATGGGCGTTGAGATATTAGAAGAGGGTCAGGGGAAGAGTAAATTGATAAGCCTCTGATGCTGAGTCTTCACTGCATCCAGCTAAAATGCCAGGACATCAGAGGTTCAAGCAGGTCTGCTCAGCTTGCTTGATGAATAGATATACCAAGGCTATGTGTTCTGCAATATACAATTCTCAAAACAAATTTTAGTATCAAGATAATTTTTTATTATCTTGAATTCTGGAATCTAGTCTTCTGGCAGCCTGTCTCTCTCATGTCTAATCCATATAATTCTGGGAGTTCCTATAAGGGTGTGCTCCTACCATCCTCCCATTTTCACCTCCCTACTCTCACATCCCCCAACACTAGGGAATCCAAACTTTCAGGCACCAAGGCCATCCATTTCCACTGATGCCTGGCAAGACCACCCTCAACTACCTATACAGGTGGAGTCATGGGTCCCCCCCTTTGTGTTCTCAGGCTGGAGATTTTAGAATGGCAACTCCAGCTTGTTTCTTAGGACCATTTGCTTGAAAAAATTGTTATCCAGCCTTTTACTCTAAGGTAGCATCTGTCTTTGTCACTGAGGCAGATTTCCTGTATGCAGCAAAATGCTGGGTCCTGTTTACATATCCAGGCAAGTAGCCTATGTCTTTTAATTGGGGAATTCAGTCCATTGATGTTAAGAGATATTAAGGAACAGTGATTGTTGCTTCCTGTTATTTTTGTTATTAGAGGTAAAGTTATCTTTGTGTGGCTAACTTCTTTTGGATTTGTTGGAAGAGGGTTACTTTCTTGCTCTTTCTAGGGTATAATTTCCCTCCTTGTATTGGAGCTTTCCTGCTATCATCTTTTGTAATGCTGGGTTTGTGGAAAGAGATTGTGTAAATTTGGTTTTGTCATGGAATATCTTGGTTTCTCCATTTATGGTAATTGAGAGTTTTGCTGGGTATAGCCTGGGCTGGCATTTGTGATCTCTTAGGGTCTGTATGACATCTGTCCAGCATCTTCTAGCTTTTATAGTATCTGATGAGAAGTCTGGTGTAATTTTGTTAGGTCTGCCTTTATATGTTACTTGACCTTTTTCCCTTATTGCATTTAATATTCTTTCTTTGTTTTGTGCACTTGGTGTTTTGATTATTATGTGACAGGAGGTATTTCTGTTCTGGTCTAGTCTATTTGTTGTTCTATAGGCTTCTTTTATGTTTATGGGCATCTCATTCTTTAGATTAGGGAAGTTTTCTTCTATAATTTTGTTGAAGATATTTATTGGCCCTTTAAGCTGGGAATCTTTACTCTCATCTATACCTATTATCCTTAGGTTTGGTCTCCTCATTGTGTCCTGGATTTCCTGGATATTTTGTGTTAAGAACTTTTTGCATTTTGTGTTTTCTTTGACAGTTGTGTCAATATTTTCTATTGTATCTTCTGTACCTGAGATTCTCTCTTCTATCTCTTGTATTCTGTTGGTAACGCTTGTGTCTATGGCTCCTGATTTCTTTCCTAGGTTTTCTATCTCCAGGGTAGTCTCCCTTTGTGATTTCTTGATTGTTTCTACTTCCATTTTTATGTCCTGGACGGTTTTGTTCAATTCCTTCACCTGTTTGGTTTTTTGTTGTAATTCTTTAAGGGATTTTTGTGTATCCTCTTTAAGGGCTTCTAGCTGTTTACCTGTGTTCTCCTCAAATTCTTTGAGAGTGTTATTATGTCCTTCTTAAAGTCCTCTATCATCACCATTAGAAGTGATTTTAAATCTGAATCTTGCTTTGCTGGTAATATGGGGAATTCAGGACTTTCTAGTGTGGGAGAACTAGGTTCTGATGATGCCAAGTACCCTGGGTTACTGATGTTTATGTTCTTGTGCTTGCCTTTTGCCATCTGGATCTCCTTAGTGCTACCTGCCCTGTCTCTGACTGGAGCCTGTCTTTCCTATTATCTTGGTTGTATCAGAACTGTGTGGGGTGGGTGTTACTAGTGGGGTAAGAGCTGGAGCCCAAAATCTACTCAGTGCTCAGGCGCAGACAGGAAAGTACCAGTGCTCCGGGCCAGGAGTGACTTCCTGGGTCCTAGTGGGTCCCAGTTATTCCCAGTTAGGGGCAGACTTGCTGTCTGCTTACCTAAGATACTGCCTGGGTTAGAGCTCCTGGGAGGCCTTCTTCCTCTGGGTTCTTAGAGATTGGGGGCAGAGCTGCCACCCGGGATCTGCTCAGTGATCAGGCCCAGACTGGAAGAAACCAGTGCTCCGGGCCAGAAGTGACTTCCTGGGTCCTACTGGGTCCCAGTTACTCCCTGTTGGGGGCAGGCGTTGCTGTCTGCTTACCTAAGATACTGCCCGGGTTAGAGCTCCTGGGATCCCCACTCCCTCTGTGTTCTGTGAAATTGGGGGTAGAGCTGCCACCCGGGATCTGCTCAGTGTTCCAGGATTTGTATTTTATATGTTTATTTTCTAATAAAAGTATGTATTGCAATGTAGTATTAGAAGTAACACTAGAACCACGAGTGTGATCGGTGTTGGCTGTGGGGTTTTGTTTGTTTGTTTGTTTTCTGATGCAAAAGATTTTTAGGTTACACTGATGTATAGGTACAAATTCAGACCTTAAAAACAAACCAGGTCAAAAGGCTATAATATATGTACTTTACGTATTAGGTCACCACATGATCTATTGTTTAAATACAATAAACTAAGGATCTTAGACCTGGAATATGTATTTAGAAAAACTTGTTTTCTTTTGTGGTTTTGTTATTTTTGTTACGTTTGTTTGTTTTAAGATGGATGCCTCACTGCATAGCATAGACTGGCCTTAAAGTCAGCATCTGAGGTGGCCAGATGGCCCAGTGGGTAAAGGCACAAGGCTGTTCACCTAGGTTCCTTGAAGCCTTCATGGTGGTGGGTGAAAACTGAATCCCACAGGCTGTCCTCTGACTTACACTCACATGCTGTGCCATATGTGCCTGTATGTGCATGCACACATGCATGCATACATATATACATACATACATTCATACATACAATAAATGAAAAAACATGTCTTCTACATGTTGGTATTACAAGAGCATACCAGCACACATGGCCGAAGCATAATTAATTCTTTGTGTACAGAAAGCATGGCAAAAGTTGTCAGAGGAAAAAAAATGAAGCTCTTACTATAGTTTTAGTCAACCAGAGCCTGGTGTTTAGCAGCCATTACTGGGTAAACAGTGCAGTGGGGTAAGCCTGGCTCAGTGTGTATACTGCTGTGGAGACACTGAAGGGAAAGCATGTGAGTTCTCTTGGGCACTTACTGGAAGTCTTCATGGAAGGAATAACTTGAAAACAGACAGTAGGCCTGCCAGGGAGATCACAGACAGAGCATCTCAGGCAGAGAGAGCCATGGAATCAAGCTACAGAGGAGACAAACATAGCACAGCAGTGCACATAGCAGTAAACCTAGAAGCGTAGACCAGAGAAGTCACACAGGAGCTTTGTTTCTTTAAGCAAAAATGAGCCACAGAAAATTATTTAGATGTCAAGTCAAATACATGTGCTGAAGGTGATTGTGGGAAGGTGGCTGGTATCATTTCAGTGTTTTCTCCTTTCCTGGAGCTTCTCCTTTGTAGAAGTGCTTGTATCTCTTGGGATTTTGTATTTTGTTTTTGTTTTAAGTCAAGGAGAGTTCCTCTAAGGGAACTCTCTGGCAGAGAATAAGAGAAACTGTAAAACAGCACCTCCTGTCCAAGAGCAAAAGATTTCTCAGATTTGGTAAGTAGCCAGATAGAGCATCCAGAGACCCTGAATAAGCTTGGCTGCAAGTAGAAATACCTCAGCCTTTCCTCCCATGAAACAGCCTGGACTTGATGCTGTGAGACTGGTATCCTCTTTTCCTGCAGAATCACTGTCACAAGAGAGTAACCTCCCTGAGGCTGTATTTTTAGGGACTGATCTGAACTGCAGGCTTAAATTATATACTCAGTTCTCTAAATAGACATGGTTAGTAACTCCTCTCCAGCATTAAGCCTCATGATGTTAACTTCAGAGGGTATACTAATACCACAGAATGCAGATGAGCTACTGTCAGTTCCTAGGTCAACAGCAGGTCAACACAGAGTCAGTGGTGGGCAATACAGTCACGGTACTGCAGGCTCCAGAAATAGAGGGTACCCAATATTTACCTTTGCCTCGTAATCCAAATTATATTTCCACCGCTGTGATTTATCTGTGGAGGATTTCACTTAGCCATGTAAAGCCTTTGTAGAATTAGGGAAAGGCCCACAATCGCCTTTCTCCAGGAAGAGGTTGACCTAACATTTGGACTCATTTTCTGTCCATATTTGTCCCTTTGACCAGGGCCTTGTGTAGGTAATACTATATACCTGTAGTATATAGACCAGCTGTACCTATTGGTTCTATTAAGGCTGTAACTCTTCAACTGCAAGCTCATTCTTAGTTCTGTATTATTTCAGTCATTTTATGAAAGCAGAGGTGGTGCTGCCTTCCAAGTGTGGATGCCCCTCCCATTCCCGTGTCACCCACCCGGTTTGTATTGGCAGCTGCATTTCACAGTTAGGAGTCACAGTTGTCCTGCTCTGCCATCATGACGTGTGAGTGCTTTGATAAATAGGAAGAGCGGACACAACTGTTACGGCCGTCTGCTTTGTGCTGTGCTACTGTGCCAAGATGTTTCTGCACGTGTGTCATCGTCTCTAAGGAAAGCTGTGGCAGTCAGAGCACATCCAGCGCTGAGCAGCCTTTGAACCATTGTATCTCGGTGCTTCCCCTAGCTTAGCAGGACAGGGGCCCACTGAAGGGTTAATCAAAAAGTATTTCAAAGTTCAGTGTTTCCCTTCTGAGATTATTTTTGATTTATAAGTTTAATGTTGTTCTTTGTTTCAAACTATATATTTTAGTATCCTAAAACCTGGGAGGTGGTAGTGCAGGGTTACAGTATGGGTAGCAGATTGTCACACAAAGAGGATAAGTGTCGTGGCAGAGACTGGCCTGGTCTACACAGTGAGTTCTATGGCAGCCAGGGCTACGCAGTAAGACCCTGTCTCAAAACAAACAACAAACCGTCAAACACACAGAAAACCTTCCAAAAAAAGAGCCACAGTAATTTTATAGACTGTTGATAATTTGAACAACTTAGGACTACAAAACACTTGTTGGGAGCTGGAATTTACTCATCTTCAATAAAGACATAGAAAGGACAGGGTCTCAGGTTGTAGCTTAGCTGTGGAAACTAGCCAGGAGCAGTCAGGTGACCGTGAGACAGTACCAGGCTCTCTTTTCTAACTGGTGTCTGTGTGGACAGCATGAGGTTATAAAAGAAGAGAGGCATCCCTGGAATCTCCACTAGCATCTGCAGAGACTAAAATAGTCTCCGTGCCGTCTCCATAACAGAAATAGAATGTGCCTCGGGACTGCAGCGCTGACACAGAAAACGCACTTGGCTTCATCTCAGGAAATAAAGCCAGGCCCACGGGCCAGAGTCAAGGCTGAAAGGGCGTCTAGGTTTCTCTCTTTCCTGTTTCTTCCTTGGAAAAAAAAAAAAAAAAGCAGATCCTTTTTTGGGAAAAACTTAAGTATGTAACTAACAGGGCTGTGAGGGGAGGAGGCTGGAGAGCAGTCAGACTTTGGCCACTGCATACCTGAGCTGAAGTTAACCCTTGACGTGCCGATGCTCTTACAAAGAAGAGTATTATCAGGGTCTCTGCAAGAATCCTGTAAACTTCCAGGTGTCGAAGAAAGGCAGACAATTTTTAAGAAATGTTTAGATTTGCTTATTATTTTAAAAGATTACCAATCAGCTAACCCAACAAAAGCTAGACCAATGAGAGCCGGATGGCAAATGATAATTCTAGATCTCCATTAATGTATAATCATCATTTGTGGGAAGCCTTCAGGACTTCTAAGGTTGTTTTCTTTCATTAAGGGTAAAAACTGTGTATTTCAGGTTCATAAATTAATTTCTCATGGTTAGCTTAGGTCTCAGTATCAGAAACATCAAAAACATAAAGGGGCTCTGAAAACATGTTAAAGTCTCGTTATAGACAAGACGACACCAAGGAGGTTAACACGAGGCCCTTTAGCTGTGGTTCTCATGCCCTGGGAATTACCAGCTTAAAACAACAACATGAGCTCACTAGGAAACAATAAACTAGGAAGATAAACTCTTCTGACGTTACGTGGCTCAGAAGTAATGGGGCCCCAACTTTAATGCAAGCTATCTGGCTTTGAGCTCACAATTTTAACCATCGACCCTACCTCATGGATTTGGAGGGGGGGAGGCTTGAATGGATCAGTAAGAATGTAATTTTTAGATATTGACAGGGACACCTGAGGGCAGTACAGATGCAGAACAATGGAAGGATGCATATGCCCAGGTGGAAGACAGCAATAGCTGTGCGTCCTGTACTTAATGAACACTAGGCACTGCCACCTTAGACACCTTCTTCATCCTGACTGTAACGCTGATGGCAACGCTGTTGCTCTCGCTCTCACTCTTGCTCTGTCTACACTGTGAAGCAGCAGCCCAAGGACTGCACAGCTCAGGCTCCCCACTGTGACCGGTGATGGCTAGAACACTGTCAACCAATGCTGACAGGATTTTATGTTTGTAGTAATTAGTGGGAAATAACATCAGCTAGACAGGGGAGACTGATTATGGAAGGTTTTAGAGACCAGAAGAGAAATTTGACATGACATGGCTCATTGTTGTAGTTACAAGAATAGAAAGATTATTAGATTATTAGACATAATAGGCCAGCCCTATAATAGTTACCTGTGTCAGAATTAACGGTCTGTGATAACCCTTAGCTTAATACTTGGGCATATGGGAACATAGGAGTTCAATCAGAATTCTCTAAAGAACTTGCAGTCTCTTTGCAGTGTCAAAAAGATGAAAAAAGCAGATCTGGGCGTGACATGGTGACTTACACCTGTAACCCCAGTACTTCAAAGACCAAGGCAAGGGAACTGCTGCAGATAAAGCCAGCCTTGTCTCCTGAGTGAATTTTAGGTCAGCCTGAGCTACAGAAGGAAGAAAGGAAGGGATGAAGGAAGAAATTTAAAAAGAAATATGGTTACATCTCTGTCTAATAGAAATGTATCCCCCCTCCCCCAGCCCTGGCCCATCAAGTCTCTGAGGCATATCCTCTCCCACTGAGGCCAAACAAGGCAGCCCAGCTAGAAGAACATATACCAGGCAACAGCTTTTGGGGCAGCCCCCGCTCCAGTTGTTTGGGACCCACTTGAAGACCAAGCTGCACATCTGCTACATATGTTTGGGGAGGCCTAGGTCTAGCCTTTGTATGTTTTTGGTTGGTGGTTCAGTCTCTGAGAGCCACAAGGGTCCAGGATAGTTGACGATTGGTCTTCCTGTGGAGTCCCTATCCCTTTGGGGGCCTCAATCCTTCCTCTTGTTTTTCCATAGAAGTCCCCAAATTCCATCCACTGTTTGGCTGTGGGTGTCAGCCTCTGTCTGAGTCAGCTGCTGGGTGAAGCCTCTTAGAGGACAGCCATGCTAGACTCTTGTTTGCAAACATAACAGAGTGTCATTAATAGTATTAGGGGTTGGTGCTTGTCCATGGGTCAGTCACAGGAGGCAGATAGAGGCAAGGAACTGGGTGGAGAGGGGATAGGGAGGGGATGGGGGATTCAGGATCAGGAGTGGGGAGGGACAGGAGGGATGACTAGATAACCATGAGAATGAATGGAAATCTGCAGCTGACAGGGATGAGGAGGTGGGGAGCACATCTCCATGAAGAGACAGAGACCTAGGGTAAGGGAGGCTCCCCAGAATCAATGGGGGTGCCCTTAACTGTGACACACATCACTGGGGATACAGAACCTGAAGAGGCCACTGTCTGTAGCCATGCAGGAACCCCAATGGAGCAATAGAGACTCCAACCCACCCACAAAATTTTCAACCCAAAATGTATCTGGTCTACAAGAAATGCAGGGCTGGGGAATGGAGGAGAGACTGAGGGAACAGCCAACTTTTGTCTGTTTTTAAGCTTTTTTCCCCTGTTGTTTGGTGGTGGTGGTAAGATAGGTTTTGGTGTAGGTCAGGCTGGCTGCAGATGGACTATAAAGCTGAGGATGACCCGGAACTGGTCCTGGTGCCTCTGCTTCCCAGACACTGGTATGAGGGGCATGCACTGTCATATCTAGAAGTTTTGTGCTTTGTATCAATGAAGTCATGCGTTCAATTCTTCCCTTAACGTATTGTGATATTTATCTGCTTCCTTGTATAAAGTAACAATTCATATTTGTTGTATAATTTTTCACTGTGTAAATATACTAATTGCTATATTTTTGATAGATAATTTTTCTCACAGTTTCTATTAGGAACAGTATTGCTATAAACATCCTTATGCCTATAAACATGCATTTATATAAAACACATCTGCTGTAGAACTGCTAGGTCACAGAGGAGGCAGTTTTTTCTTTTTTTCTTTTGTTGTTTGGCTTTTCAAGATAGAGTTTCTCTGTGTAACTCTGGATGTGTGGAGCTTGCTCTGTAGACCAGGCTAGGCTCAGACTCACAGAGCTCCACCTGCCTCTGCCTCCTAAGTGCTGGAATTAAAGGCGTGCACCACCACTCCAGCTTAAACTTTTTCTTAATATTTATTTTTATTTTATGTGTATGGGGGGGTGTGCATGTGTCTGTGTACCACATGTGTGCCCTCAAAGGACAGAGAGGGCATCAGATCTCGTGCTGGACAGTTTTATGCCAACTTAACACAAGCTAAAATCATCTGAAAGGAGGGAACTTCAATTACAAAAATGTCTTCATAAGATCAGGCTGCAGGCAAGACTGTAGGGTATTTTCTAAATTAGTGATTGATGGGGAAGGGCCCAGCCCATTATGGGTGGGGCCAACCCTGGGCTCATAGTCCTGGGTGCTATGAGAAAGCCAGCTGAGCAAGCCATAAAGCAGCACCCCTCCATGGCCTCAGTATCAACTCCTGCCTCCAAGTTCCTGCCCTGTTAGAGTCCTGTCCTGACTTCCTTCGATGATAGACTATGATGTGGAAGAGTGAGCCATATAGACCCTCTCCTCCCCAACTTTGCTTTGGTTATGGTTTTCCATCATAGCAATCAAAGCCCTAGGACATCTACTACAGAATGTAGTAAGCAGTTTCTGAAACTACTAAGATGAAAGCTTCAGCCTTCAAACTCCAGCTCTCCTTGTGCTTTGTAGTACAACCAAGACTTGGAACTCTTGAGAGAATGTTGTGAATTTTAATGGGGTGTGTGAAAACAGTAAGTTTGGGGTATTGCCCAGGCTTTCTTCTTTATACTTTTTGTTGGCTCACCCAAGAAACAGATGTGTTATTTCTCTTCATCACCATTAAACTGCCATCCAGGAATTATAACAATTACTGAAATAAGAGGCATGGTCTGTGATTTTCCGGTGTATAGAAACCCATTAGCAATTAACGCAGTCACCCATGATTTCTTAGTGTTGCATGAGGGAAAGAAATCAAAGCATTTCCCTGTGGTGTCATTTAACCAAGAGCAAGCCCAGGTTTGAATTCTCTACTTCCTCTACTTTCTCCTCTACTTTTCTCCTGTCTTCTGCCCTGTGCTTGTTGTGAGTCTGAATCTGTGCCTGTCCAAACGCTGACTTGTGAGTCAGTCATGGTGTTTGTGTGTCTGTCTGTGTCTGTGTGTGTCTGTCTCAATGTGTACGTCCCTAAAGGGGGAACTTTGCTATGTATTTATTGAACAGAGAAAACACCACATGGGGAAGGAATGGGATACTTTACAGAGATCTTTAACAGTTTTACAAGGGATGAAGTCACTGGCTCCAGCTGACCCCATATGTTATAGATATTCATTTATATTTCACATGTGTGTGTGTATGCATGTGTGTGTGTGCATGCATGTGTGTGCATGCATGTGTACATGCACTTGTGTGTGTGTGTTTTAAAATGTGTTATATGTACTGAAATGTAAATTATGGGAATTTCTCCCATAATTGAGTGTCCAAAGACACCAATTTGCCCGTTATGAGACTGTTTGTAACTGTTTCTAAAGTATAGAGCAGCTGAACTGGCTCAGCATTCAAAGTGCTTACTGCTCTCACAGAAGACTTGGGTGTGGTTCCCAGCACACACCTGCCAGCTCAAACTGCTGGTAGCCTCATTTCCTGGAGGTTACATCATCGTCTAACCTTTATGGGCATCTACATGTATATGGTTCAATACATTTATTCAGGCACACACGTAAAGGAAATTTAAGTAATAACATAAAATTTTAAGTGTAGGACAATTGTCTTATTTTCTAGTTTTGTAGAATTCTATAAATTTCTGAGGTTTTGTTTTTCCTTTGGGGGTGGTTTATTTGTTTATTGGGTATGCTAGGCAAGGAACTCAGGGTGCTGGGCCCTGTGAATGCTACACAAGTATCTTACCACTGAGCTAGACCAATACTTTTAAATAGAATAATTCAGTCTTGGTTTATAGTGGTCATTTACTAGAAGAATTTTATCTATCTATCTATCTATCTATCTATCTATCTATCTATCTATTGAGATGAAGTCGGCTATGTTGACAATATTAGCTTTGAACTTCTGGGTTAAACTAGCTTTCTGTCTCCTGAATAACTGGGATTATACCCACCATGCCTGGCTCGGTAGGATTTTAAGCTGAAAAGTTGGGTGCTTTTAAAGTATTGATACCAGCCTAATATGAAGCAATTATAATTTCAATTTTAGAAGGTAAACCATTGACATGTAACATCTGGTCCCAGCAAACCCGGAACAGGCTCACGTGCTGCACACAGGCTTGCCCATGCGCGTGCCTGAGCGCCGAGCACTGCTTGCATCCTCCCTCTCTGTTCTACACAGAGCTTAAAGAATCTAATTGGTTGCACACAACTTTTGAGTTTAATAAGCTTGGATTTTTATCCCAGTGGAGTCACAATGTTTTCCTGATATGTAGGAGTTCTCAACAAAATTTGAAAGATTCTGGTAAATGTGGTAAATATTTTTGGAGGGCTTAATAGATGCTTAGAGGAAGGTTTTGTGGGAATTTGAATAAACGAGAACAAGGGGGTTTCGTGCTTTTATTAAAGGGGATAAAACATTTGAGAAGGTTAACCGATTGAGAATCTCTTTTCATCCTTTGCTTTTTTATCACGATACATTTTTAAGTATATTAGTTATTTGCTACAATCTAATTACAGACAAATAGTTTTTGCCTGAAAATTCAGTGTCAGGAAGGCATTTCTGTTGATGAAGTGAGAGGCTTTTCCAACCTGCTTTTAAAGTGTTCTGCATTGCTAACGGATGGCCTGCCTCAACATGACCAGACAAATAACTTCCAAAGTATTTGACCTTCAACACCGAGGCAGTCAGTTGTATTTGTATTAGAAGAATAAACACGAGAAACTGATGTCCGATCTTGCTGGCTCTTGAGTTTGTTAAAGTCAGCTTTGGGGTTTGAAGAAGACACAAACGCCTGCTGATCTTTAATCAATCACCTTTACAGTAAGTGATTAGCTAGAGGTTTTGTTAATAATTCAAATAAGTCCAAGTGTTGTAGCACATGCCTTTTTGGTATTTTGAAGTCTCACTATGTAGCTGCCTGGCTTTGAACTGGTGATTCTTCTGCCTCTGTCTCTTCAGCATCTCCTACTGACATGGGCCACCACAACCTGCATGGTGCATTTAATCCTAGCTCGAGAGGCAGAGGCAGGTGGATCTCAGTGAGTAGAAATCCTGGTCTATGTAGTGAGTTCCAGGGTAACCCAGGCTACATAATGAGATCCTGTCTCAATTTTTTTTCAGTTGATTTGAATAAACCTTATACTTTTCAAATTTAGGCAAGCCACTTGCAAATAAATTGTTTTAAACTAGTTTTGGTACTTACAGACTTTATCAAGTATGGTAAAAAATAATAATAATAATAATTACTGTAGTTATTTTAAAGTCAAAAGCTCTTTTAATAAAAAAAAAAGTTTAATTTTTTTTTTTAAATTAAAAATGGGGGAGGGCTGGAGATATGGACCCAGGTCCAATTCCCAGCATCCACAAGACAGCTTAGAGCTGTCTATAACTCCAACGCCAGGGCTCCAATGCCAGGGCTCCAACACCCCCCCATACATACCAATGCATATAAGATTAAAAATAGAATAGTTTTAAAAATGAAGTCTGCTTTTCGTAGCTTTTTCTTCCGTGGCATGCCAGTATGTTAGCAGGGAGAACTTTACAAGAGTTTTGCTAGACTGCAGTCTGCTGCAGTTGTTACTGGTTTCCCTTAAGCTCTGGCTGTCCAGATAATGAGTAGAGATAAAATCATACTATATCTTTTTTTTTTTTTTTTTAAGATTTATTTATTATATATACTCCATTCTATCTGCATGTATGTCTGCAAGCCAGAAGAGGGCACCAGATCTCTTTACAGGTGGTTGTGAGCCCCCATGTGGTTGCTGGGAATTGAACTCAGGACCTCTGGAAGAACAGCTAGTGCTCTTAACCTCCGAGCCATCTCTCCAGCCCAAAATCATACTATATCAAGTGAGCATGTCGGAGACAAGGGATAAGGGATAAAGCTGTTGACTTTCACCCTTGTGACTTTTAAGATAAAGACACAGATATGAGCGTGAGGGAGACAGTGGATGAGTTCGGCCTGCCAGACACCGTGAACGTGGACTCAGCAGATCTCTTTGCTTCAGCAGCAGAGGTAAGACAGGTTGTATACATGGTGAGGAAGTTCTGCCACTGACTACAGTTTAGTTCAGTTCCCGTGTGTGTGTGTGTGTGTGTGTGTGTGTGTGTGTGTGTGTGTGCATCATGTATGTTTCTAGCGCCCACAGAGTCCAGAAGAGACATGAAGTGCCCTGGAACTGAAGTGACAGTAGTCATCAGCCACCCTGTGGTATTAGAGTTGACCGCAGGTGCTGGGCATGGATAACCAATGCTGGAAAACTGCGCTGCTCTCTGGCCCTGCCTGTGTGACTTTATTGTTCACCTTTGCATGAGACAGGGTTTTGCTCTATGGCCTATGCTGGCCTCAAACCCAAGCTCTCTTACCTTACCCTCCTCAAGGCTAGAATTACAGGCGTATAACCTAACAGCACCTTCTTTCTAGCATCTGGAAAAATTACTCAGCAATTAAGAGCACTGGCTGCTCTCCCTGGAGACTTACATTCTATTCCCAACACTTACATGGACCCACATCTTTGGTAAGTTTGAGGACAGCCTGGGATAGTGAAATTCTGTCTCATAACAACCAAATATATCTTCATGGAGATACTATAAAATACACTCTTGAGCTTGAGCAGTTTGGTGATTTCTAGTATTTTCATCATTGGGTTTCACTGTGTAGTCTAGGCTGGCTTCACACTGAGAGTCTTCCCATCTCAATCTCTGAGGTGCTAATGTCTGGAGCTGTAGGCATATTCAGCTTACAGCTTCCAGAACATGTTTTGTTTTTCATTGCTAGGTATTAACAGAGAGCTTTGGGGCTTGCTTACAGGATCTGTATGTGAGGAGAGTGAGAGACCCCCAGACAGCTGTGTCACTGAGATGCCTCACTTCAGCATGATGATGACTTCCTTATAGCTGCACAGATGCCATCCCCTCTTTGGTTAACCTTCTGTCTTAAGCCCTAGCACCTCCTGAGACCACATAGATCGGGTGCAGACTTACATACAGGAGGGAGGGAGTTCAGGGAGGAGTGTCTGGACTCTCCCAGGAAGGTCACCAGACCTTCCTTTAGTCTTTCTTTGAGGGAGCATCAATAGGTCTAAGTCTGCTGAGAATCTGTGGTGTGCAATCGTACTGTCCCCAGTTACTTTTTAAGAAAAAAAAATATAATTTATTTTTATTTTATGTGCATTGGTGTTTTGCCTGCATGTGTGTCTGTGTGAGGTATCAGATCCTCTGGAACCAGAGTTACAAACAGTTGTGAGCTGCCATGTGGGTGCTGGGAATTGAACCCGAGTCTCTTGGGAGAGCAGCCAATGCTCTCAACTACTGAGCCATGTCTCCCGCCCGTACTGTCTGTGATTAAGATGGTGATGACGGTTACACTCAGGTACAGCAGTCCTCTAGTGTCTGTATAAAGAACGTGCACTACAGGCTCAGCATCCCTGCCAGGAAGAGTTTGAAACCAGCGATGTCGTGTGTATGTCTGTGTGTGTGTGCTTGTATAGACATATATACTTGGAATTTTTGCATGAAAATGACATCTCTGGGAATAGAGTTCAAGTCTAGATACAAATTTCACTTACAGGGAGCAGGAGAGATGGCCCAGCACTAGTTGTTCTGGTAGAAGATCTGGGTTTGCTTTTTAGAACCCACATGGTAGTTCCCAAGCATCCATAGGCACGTGTGGTACACACATACAAGTGTAGACAAAACACTAATATATGTAAAATAAATACATTTCTTTTTTATATAGCCTGAAGATAATTTTAGTTTGTATTTATTAACTTGTACTTTGAGTGCAACCCATACAAGGTAAAGCGTGGAATTTTGTGCTTGTGATAACACATCTGGACATAGGTTTCAAATTATTCATCATTCTGGGCTGGATTTTCCGGCTAAGGATGCTCTACCTGAGTAATAAGTGCTAAGTTCTGTTAGTGATGGTAGCTACTGACAAGCTGCATTTTCTAGACAGTAAGTGCTATAGTGTTGAGTACAGAACTAACCCAATTTTTCTCTGTGGTCAGATTTAATGTCCTAAATAATGTTATCATGAAACCCTAGTCAGTCTTCGCAAAGCTGCAGTTTCTGAAAGGTTTCTTCTGCTTGTAGAGCTTGTCTCCTTCCCTCTTCTCTCACTCCTTCACGGCGTTTATAATATTTGACAGTTTGTTTCCTCTTTTGCTCTTTCTCTCTTGCTTTAAGCGTCTTGGCCAGTTTCCAGGATTGCACAACTTGTGTTGGAGACCCCAAGATGAGTGTGAGGGTTCTGCGGTACAGAAGGAACCTCTTGTTCCTTCTCTGGGTTTGTCACAGTTGCAGGTGACCCTTGGTTCTCATCTTTGTTTTCAGTCCTACCATAAGCTGTTGAGAGACTTAAACTCCACAATCCCCAGCACCTAAAGAAAACTCACTGGTTTGAACTACATGCAAAAGTGATTTCCGAGGATGCCTTGAGGACGTTGGTTCTGTCCTGTGGGTCCTGAGGCTTGACCTCATTATCAGACTTTACCCACTAGCATCTCTCTGGCCCTAAGCCACATGTTTATATTAGCCTGGATGATACTGGGGCTGGGACAGCTCCTGTGATGTTGGCTAAGACAGAGAGACAGTGCAATGTCATTGAGAGCGTAAGGAGCAGCGACTCGGGAAACCTCTGCACCAGCATGAGGACCTGATCTGAGCCAAGCCCCTACGTCAGCAGCCAGGTGCGGGCAAGCACCTGAAATCTCAGAACTTGGATACTGGAAACCAGAGGATGTCGGGGGCCTGCCAGTCAGCCAGTTTTGCTAAGTCAACAATTCCATGTTTAGTGAAAGACCCTGTCTTTAAAAATAGGGGGAAATGACCAAGGGTGACACCAGACATCAGCCTTCAGCCGCCACATTCAAACAAAGCAAGAGCAGCCTACGCTGTGGAATGCTATGTCTGGATTTAAATTTAAGAATTTACTTATAGAACCTAAAGCACATTTCCAGTTAATATTCATCTCTGCCCCTTTGCCTGTGTGTTACCAATAGCAGTCTTACTGAACAGTCTGACATAAGGAATAAAGGAGTTATTTGCTTTAAGGCATTTAACACAGCACCAACTGTGTGTACAATGCAAACACCACAGCCTGCAGAGTACTGGAGTTCTGGAGTACAGAGCCCTGCAGCTCCTTAGTGTGGCACTCTTCCCTTCTGCACAACACCCAAGAATTGATCCCAAGCATGAAGAGGACCTAAAAGCTCCTCCAGAAAACAATGAGAGTATTTTTGCATAAATTGTCAAAGACAAAGCCTCGGGAACCTCGAGAACTTTGAGAAGTCCAGTAGCATTCCTTCACATAGCAGAGTCCCCAAAGGACACTGAGCCGTGTTTCATGGCTCAGCTGTCTCTACAGAGGTCTGAAAAGCCAGGTCGTGCAGTGCAGCCACTGAGTCTTGTTGGCCATCACAGGAAAGAATGCAGTGGTGCCAGCCCCTCCCAAAAGCTCTGTTCCTCTAGAATTGTCAGAATTTGACCTGTGTGGCAGCTTCCAAAGCTGAATTGTCTTCATATTTGGTTAGTTTGGTTTGGTTTTGGGTTTTTGAGACAGGCTCTCATTATATAGTTCTGGCTGGCCTGGGACTCCTTATGTAGACCATGCTGGTCTTGAACTCACCAAGATCTGCTATGTTCAAAGACACCAAAAACATTAAAATAGTAAAACAGGAAAAAATGTTTACAGATTCTGTATCTGATTTTTTTTTTGTTTTTGTTTTTTTTTTGTTTTTCAAGACAGGGTTTCTCTGTGTAGCCCTGGCTGTCCTGGAGCTCACTCTGTAGATCAGGCTGGCCTCGAACTCAGAAATCCGCCTGCCTCTGCCTCCCAAGTGACTGGGATTAAAGGCGTGCTCCACCACTGCCCGGCCTGTATCTGATTTTCAAAAGGCTTACAACATACAATTAAATACTAAATAGGTAAGTAGCCTAATGTAAAAATGAGCAAAGAAATTGAGTAGACATTTCTCCAAAGAGAATATCAAACGGCTAATAAGATGAAAAATTGCTTTATATTATCAGTCACCTTGGAATGTAAGTTACTCCAATCTGCTATATTGTTACAGTAAAGGTAGAAAATAGCAGTTGTTACAGAGGATGTGTGAGCATGGCTGGTGGCTGGAAGGCGGGCAGTCTTTCCTTAAACAGTAAACACAGAGTTACCTCTGGCCCTTCTATTTCTATGTGCCAGGAAAGTTAAAAACCTCTATCTATATAAAAACTTGAACATAAATACTCATAGCAGCCTGTTCATGATGGCTAAAAAGTGGACAATTCAGTGTTCATCACAGAGGAATGGATAACAATAATGTAGTATGTCTGTGCTCTGGAGATGTGTGTTCTAAAATTTACCTAAGCACCTAAAGAAATGTTTAGCATCCTTAGTCATCAGGGAAATGCAAATCAAAACAACACTGAGATACCACCTGACACCAGTCAGAATGGCTAAGATCAAAAATTCAGGTGATAGTAGATGCTGGCGAGGATGTGAAGAAAGAGGAACACTCCTCCATTGTTGGTGGGATTGCAAGCTGGTACAACCACTCTGGAAGTCAGTCTGGTGGTTCCTCAGAAAATTGGACATAGCATTACCTGAGGACCCAGCTATACCACTCCTGGGCATATACCCAGAAGATGCTCCAACATCTAACAAGGACACATGCTCCACTATGTTCATAGCAGCCTTATTTATAATAGCCAGAAGCTGGAAAGAACCCAGATGTCCTTCAACAGAGGAATGGATACAGAAAATGTGGTACATTTACACAATGGAGTACTACTCAGATATTAAAACAATGAATTCATGAAATTCTTAGGCAAATGGATGGAACTAGAAAATATCATCCCGAGTGAGGTAACCCAGTCACAAAAGAACACACATAGTATGCACTCACTGATAAGTGAATATTAGCCCAGAAGCTCAAAATACCCAAGATACAACTCACAGACCACATGAAGCTCAAAAAAGAAGGAAGACCAAAGTGTGGGTGCTTAAGTCCTTCTTAGAAGGGCAAACAAAATACTCACAGGAGGAAATATGGAGACAAAGTGTGGAACAGAATGAATATGTGTGAGTAACCTGCATGTATGTATGTATGTATGTATGTGTGTATGTATATGCATGTATAATGTGTGTATGTTTGTATGTATGTGTGTGTATGTATGTGTGTATGTATGTGTGTGTATGTATGTATGTGTGTATATGTATGTGTGTATGTGTATATGTATGTATGTGCATCACAAGCTGCATGGTGCCCATGGAGGCCAGAAGAAGGTAGTAGATTGCCTGGCCCTGGAAGCACAGGTGCTTGTGTGCAGCCTGATGTGGGAACTGAGACCCAAACCCAGGTGCTGTTAGAGCAGCATGTGCTCTTAACCACCAAGGCGTCTTTCCAGTCCATGCACTTGAGTTTTATCTGTCCATAAAAGGAGTGAACCACTGATGTGTGGTGTATCCTAGTTCATCCTGGAGAGCACTCTAAGTGACAGCAGCCAAACACCAACGCCACATGCCAGTCGATTCCATGTGTATGTTGTCTTCTCAGTTGGAAACTGTGGTTTCCAAGTAATCCTTTCCGGGAGCCAGCACAGGGCTCTTGCTGGACTCAATAAAGAAACACAAACAAACAAGAGACTCCAAGAGTGCGAGGCTCTTGCTGGACTGGCAGTGTGTGTCTGAAAGGATTGTTGGTTGCATAACTCTCAGTGTTCCAAAAACCAACGAGTTGCAAGTTGTTTACTTTTTTAGGGTCAACATTCTGATGTATGAAATAAATCTTAGTAATACTGTTTTTAAAAGTTTTGAGCTGGGGATATAACTGAAGAGGTGGAGTGCTCGCTCGCCCTGCATAGTCCCCAGGTTTTCTCCCCATAGCACCTGAAAAAAGAAAATACATATTCCAGTAAGTGGATTATTTGGTATTGAAAATAAAATTACTCTAGGGGATTTCTGTTTAGCTGGCCACCCAGTAGTATTTGCAGTTGTCTTTTAATGAACTATCAGACTGGAACTGTATTTATAGAGTTGTTAGACTCTATTAGCAGAGTCAGAAGACTATCTTTCAGTTATGTAAAAACTAACCAGAGCTACAGAGAAGACAGCGTGCCTCGTGAGTGTGAGGCACTCTGTGGGTGATAAAAATTCTCCCGGTTACCCTGCCTTCTGCACACCTGGCAGGTCTAAGTAGTTGGATTTGAAATGAACTGAGCTTGTTAATGTTTACTCTTTGGGGTTCTTTTGGATTCTTTGAGACAAGGTCTCATTACATAACTCTGGCCCAGAACTTGCTAAAGTAGCAAGACCAGCCCCCTTGCTGGGACTAAAGGCCGGTGCCACTAAGCCCAACTAACTTTACTCTTTCTAACAACTGATTTTTTTTTTTTTTTTTTTTTTTTTTTTTTTTGCAAAAGATGTTAATTTTGGTGATGTGTGGGAATGCACATATGAGTGTGAGTGCCTGGGAGACCAGAACTACCAGATTCTCCTCTGGAGACTGAGCATGGTACCCTGAGCCTCAGGTCTGCTCTCCAGCCCAGGAGACTGAGCACGGTGCCCTGAGCCTCAGGCCCACTCTCCAGCCCGGCTCCTAGTTTGTTTGTTTGTTTGATTGTTTGTTTGTGTTTCTCTATTGAGGCAGGACCATGCCCATGTTCATTCAAGCTGCCCCTGAACTTTAACAGCTGAATGTTGAAGTAAAGTGAATTTAGGTTTTTGTTACATAAAATGTTAATGATTTCTGTGGGTTAGTCACATGTAGCATATTTTGATAATATTGAAATCCTAGGCTTTTTATAGTTCTTGCTTCGGTATAATTCGTTTTGTGTGTTCTTAGCTTGCAGAGCACAGAGAAGCACACCAAACCTACAGCCTGGAGTCTTTTTGTCGCTGCCCTTTTTATGAAGAAGCTATGCATTTAGTTGAAGAAGGAAAAATTTACTCCAGAGTACTGAGGTATCATTCCAGCGTAGCTTACAGCCAATGTTTTTAGTGGCTAATATATTATTTTATAGTAGTATAGTAAGGAACTGCTGTTCTTTTGTGTGACAATTATTAAATCATGTTTATGAATATGGAAAGATACATTTTGGTCCAAGTAAATTTTGCACAGTCTGGCGATACGCAGAGGACATGTGTTTTGCATTAAGGGCCTGCTGAAGTCCAGGTCTGTGGAAGGCTTGCTCTTGGATGAAACTTAACAGTCGCTCTCTGCTCATGTGATACAGAACCGAGATGCTGGAGTGCCTGGGAGACAGCGACTTCCTCGCCAAGCTACACTGTATCCGGCAAGCTTTCCAGGTATCCTTACAGCGCTGGGGGACAGCCTGCACCCATCTGCCTGTCTAGGAACATCCCGCCTGTGCGCAGGGCAGCTCTTCCCATTTTTCTGCCTGCAACGCAGACAGGCAGCCTGCTAAGCTTATTCTCCCTCCATGCTGCCTCCCTTTCACTGTCCGTGCCCACCTGTCCAGGCCTGCCACACTCTGTCTACACGGAATATCGTGATGCTGCCATGTGTGCACAGAGCTGCTAAAGTTAGTCTCCATCATTATGTGTTTAAGATTTGAGTCGCTGGTAACAAGTTCTTTCCTAAAGTGAAGTCAGGCTGCTCGTAGTAAAGCTAGAAGTGTTGGCACACCTTCAGTTCCAGCACTCTCTGTGAGCTCAAGGCCAGCCAGACGCACAGACACAGAATAATACAGAAAATAATTACTTTCTTATGTTTGAAAGCTACATAAAATTTACCTTAGATTTTTAAATTTTTTTTTCAAGATTTATTTTTATTATTGTGTGTGTGTCTGTCTGTCTGTGTGTGCGTGTGTGTCGCTGTGTGTTTCTGTCTGTGTGTGTGTGTGTGTCTGTGTACATGAGTTCTGATGTCCGTGAGCCCAGAAGAGAGTATCAGATCCTATGGAGCTGGGTTGTGAGCCACCCAACATGGGTGCTGGGAACCAAACTTGGGTCATCTGCAAGTACAGAGCATGCTCTTTCCTAGTCACTACGCCATTCTTTCAACTCGTCACTGCAGATATTTACTTGTCTGAAACAATTTAAGTTCAAATTTACCCGCCCTAAATCTTTTTTGATCACTGGGCTTACATCTCTCCATTTCTGTGAATTTGGGCTTCCTCTGTCTTCAGTAGTGACGCAGCATCACAGCCGCTACCCTGACTGCTCAGTCACCCGTGTGTCATGGGATGGCACTCATTTTCACCCTGTGGACGGTGTTTTTCAGCTAATCCTTGCAGAAGCAGACAACAGGTCATTCCTTGCTGAAAGTGGAAGGAAAATTTTGTCAGCTTTAATTGTGAAAGCCCGGAAGGTAAATATATTCTCTCTAAGCAAGTTTTGTTCTTGCTAGTTTCTCTAACTAAAGACTAATACAGTGGGCAGGTGGGATGGTTGAGCAGGCAAAGACCTTGGCACCAAGCCTGACAACCTGAGCCGGATCCCCAAGAGCCCACATGACCCAGATCAGTGCCAACAGCTATTCTCTCACCTCATGCAGACAGGCTGGTACCACGTGTCCTGCCAGATGAAGAAAGAGTTTAGCAGGTTTTAGAGTAAAGTGTATTTTTAAATTTTCACAGTGAATGAAACCTTTGTAAGGAATTGGAAAGGTCCACCGAACACTGTCGACTCCACTGTTGTTGAGAGAGCCTATATGCTCCTCCGGATGGCCTGGAACTCACTTGTATATCAGGCTAGACGCAGATGTGTGCTGTTTCTTTTACCTCTTCCTCGTGGATGTTGGAATCCCAGATGTGCACTACCCTGGCTAGCTCAAAGAGCACTAATTTCTGTTTGAGTTACTTTCTGTGTACAAAGCTCATGACCAGGTTGTTTGTAATAACTTAGAACTGCCTGTGGCCCTGGCGATGTCTGCTGCTATAACCAGCTGTGGCTACTGCCTCCTCAAGCCCTTTCAGGAGGAGGCTGGAGGGAGGAGCACTGAGGAACCTGGGCACAGACTGTGCTGCCTGGTCCTCATCTTCACAGGGCTGAGTGAGGCAGAGCCTTGATGAGAACGTCGCTCAGACTGTATGGGAGCACTGTACCTCATGCAGGCTTGTCCAGAGGAACAGGCCTGCCTTGAGCCTTTGCCCACCGGTACTCAGCTCCACTTCATTTACTCTCAAGTCCCTCTCCACACAGAGGAACTGTATTTATTTTACCCTACTTCAGAAGATTTTTTAGGACTAGAAAATGGTAAGTGGGAAGTAACCTAAGCATACAGTACTAAGTGAATCTCTAGTGATACTGTGTCCTTAGAATTCCAGGATAAATTGTGGGTTGCTTTCTTGGCCTTCCCATTGTAGACAAGCACTGGGCTTTGAACTGGCGTGCCTCCAGGAGGAGCCTGTCTACAGCAGAGGGACCCCAGGCTCCTACGGCAGTCCTGCTCTCCCCTTACAGTCCCAGCAGCCTTTGCCGTTGCTCTCCTGGCATCCCCGTTCTTGGCTTCTGTGAACTAGGAGAGCAGCTGGTAATGAAGGGCTGAGAGTTAGACCACTTGCCCAGCCCGCGTGTAGAAGTTAAACCTCACTCCATAGGTTTACTTGTGTACTCCACACTTGTGTGACTCCAGCACTCGGAAGGACTTGAGGTCATCCTCCACTATACAGGTCGTCTGAGGCTAGCCTGGGAAGCTAGACATCCTCCACTGTACAGGTCGTCTGAGGCTAGCCTGGGAAGCTAGACATCCTCCACTGTACAGGTCGTCTGAGGCTAGCCTGGGAAGATGCTGAAAAAAGGAAATCACTTGGCATGCTTTGACAATATTTTCTAGAATCTAATTATAGATTCAACTTTCTTGAAAAGTAACTTATTTTATAGGCCTAAGTCTTGTTATAAAGTTATATTTAGACTATGTTACATTTTCTTTGCAGAATCCAAAGAAATTTCAAGATGTTTTTGATGAAATGATCTGTTTCTTAGAACAGACTGACCACTGGGACAGCACTGAGATGGAGCTTGCTGCCAGAGGGGTAAACAGTTATACAGTCCTCATTCCTGCTGTCTGCGCATGTTACATGACCAAGGCTTCCGTTCTCTGTCTTTTCTTTACCTGATAGTAAATCCAGCCGTGTGCTGGTGGTACCGTCACACCCAGCTGCGTAGTGTTAGGGTACTATCATATCTCGCCATGTGGTAGTAGGTACCATCATGTTTCTGATGTTCATAAACAATGGAAAGTATATTCTTTATACATTGAGTGGTTATACGGAAATGCTTTCTAAAAGCCTTTGCCTTCATTCACATAAGTAGGCCTTGTTACAAGGCAGTTAGCGTGTACCGTGCAAGAGTGGTTTGAGATGAATGAGGGCCAGAGAGCCAAGGGTATAGACGGTTCACAGAACTGAAGAAGTAAACATACGGAAAAAACCCAGAGACAGCCTTACTGTAAGAACGTATAAAAATTAGAGTTTGAATCCCAGCACTTGGGAGGCAGAGGCAGGTGGATTTCTGAGTTCGAGGCCAGCCTGGTCTACAGAGTGAGTTCCAGGACAGCCAGGACTACACAGAGAAACCCTGTCTCAAAAAACCAAAGACAAACAAAAAAATTTAGAATTTACATTGCAGCTCTACGAGTGAATTCATAGGTTATACATATACAAGACAGTAGAGCTTGATCCAGACGTGATCGTTTGGGTCTGTACGTACTTCTTAGTTCTGGTTGTGTTGGTATCTAGGAGCAGCAACAGTACAAACATATTATTTCCAGCACTCAGTTCTTGGCCCCTAACCAGCATCCACTAAAGCAGAATAGGAATCCTTGGGGAAATGGTGGCCATGCTGAACTCAGAGCAGCTCACTGTAGGAGAAGCTCACAGAATGCATTCCCATAACTCGCTGCCCACTACATCCCTAATCTTCTCCATCTCCGTGGCCCGTGACTCGATGCCCACTGCATCCCTAATCTTCTCCATCTCTGTGGCCCGTGGCTCACTGCCCACTGCATCCCTAATCTTCTCCATCTCCGTGGCCCGTGGCTCACTGCCCACTGCATCCCTAATCTTCTCCATCTCCGTGGCCCGTGGCTCACTGCCCACTGCATCCCTAATCTTCTCCATCTCTGTGGCCCGTGGCTCACTGCCCACTGCATCCCTAATCTTCTCCATCTCCGTGGCCCGTGGCTCACTGCCCACTGCATCCCTAATCTTCTCCATCTCCGTGGCCCGTGGCTCACTGCCCACTGCATCCCTAATCTTCTCCATCTCCGTGGCCCGTGACTCGCTGCATGCCTCCCTTACATTGCTCTCCTCTGTTCTGTCCACCTACGCTTCTGCTAAGGTTATCTTGGTGTTTTGAGATAAAGTCTCATTGTAACCCAGAAATGGACTCTGTGGAGCTGGTGATGGTCCTGATCCTCCTGCCTCTCCCAGCAGGTGCTGACATTACAGTTACATGCCACTATGCCTGACTCACCAAGAAGCCATCTTTAAATATGTGATGTGATGATCTCCCTCCTCAACATCTCCACCCTCCTTGAGAATAAAGTAAAAGTCCTTCCCGTGGGTTCAAGTCCTCGCTTCCTGCCAGGTTTTCCCTGTTTTGCCATAGCGCACTTTCAGTGTGTCTTTCCAGTCAACACCATTGTGCTTCTTCTGACCTTAAGTCTCTGACAGGAATTCCCTGTAACTGGGAAGATTCACTCCCTAAGGGAAGCCATCTCTAATATCCAGCTTAGAATCAATCTCTGCTGCAAGCTCTGTGAACTGTATTGTCTTTATTGGGATTATTTTCTTGCTGTTTTCCCCAGTAGACTCCAGGTTTCTGAGTTGCCTACTGTAGATATCTGAGTACCGGGTATAGCACATAGCACAACATAGTGTGTTAGTGATTGAGCAAGATGGATGCTCTCATGGGTCAGACAGGCAGATCCGTGACTGAGCTGAAAGGAAGGCCAGGAGGGAGCAAACTTCCTGGAACTTCAGTTTGGTACTTACCTCCTCTTTGTGGAGAAACATACTCTGAATAACTCAAAAACCTGGCACTGCAAAGCACAGACTTTACTGCAGAACTCTGTAATACTCATTGCTATCTTGAAATTTAATACAGGTGAAAAATTTAAATTTTTATGATGTGGTTCTGGATTTTATATTAATGGATTCCTTTGAAGATTTAGAGAACCCGCCGACATCCATCCAGAGTGTGGTGAACAACCGCTGGCTCAACTCCTCCTTCAAAGAAACCGTGAGTGCTCTCGCTTTCCTCACCGTTCAGGTGGGTGGGAGTGATCAGAGATGGACAGCTGACTAAAACCCACAGAGGTCACGGTGGGGCCTCACGCCTTGAATCCTCCTAGCACCCAGGAAGCACAGGCAGATCTCTGCGAGTTCAAGGCAGTCAGAACTACATAGAGAGACCCTGTCTTAAAAAAACAAACAAAACAAAAAAACAAAACAAAAAAAAAACCCGAGCTCATCCTTTGTCATTAGGATCACGTGTCCAGTATGTCACACTTTGGGTGAGATTCTCCTTTGACAGCCATGGGTACCAGGAGCTGGCATGGGCCTCGTGTTTTATGGTGAAGTCTGGATGCTGAAAATGCTTTAATGACCCATTGGCAGTCTCGCGGTCGAGTTAGAACTTGCAGATACTGCGGTTTAAAACATTTTAAGTGTAGCTCCTCCTTCACTGAAGTGCGCTACTGCCACAGAAAAGCAGTCTCTTCTCTCCAGCCACTGACTCGGTAAAGTTGGGTCAGCCAGAACAGAGGCTTCACCAGGATCCACTGAGGCGTTTCTTTTGCCTCCTCGTGGTTACAGTTTCTTGGTTCTTGAATAAAACTTACTTTTACCCTCAGACATTCCAGGCAACACTCTCCTTGAAGGAAAGACAATAATCTATCTTCATTATTTAATTAAAAACATTTATTTGTGTGTATATATCAACAAATTCTTTTCAGCGCATTTCTATAGGAATAGAATTTAGGACCTGTTTTTGTTCATTTGTAAGACAGGGTCTGACTCTATAGCCCAGGCTGGCCGGTACTCTGGTATCTGCTGCTTTAGCCTCTTATATACCAGGATCACAGGCCTGACTTTCCATGTATGGTATTAGAATTTATGAGCCTGGAGAGAACTGTGTTGTAACTACTTAAGTGCCGTGGCTCTAGAGTTGGTTGGTTGGTTGGTTTAGGTTTTTTTTTGTTGTTGTTGTTTTTTTGTTTGTTTGTTTGTTTGTTTTTTTGGTTTTTCGAGACAGGGTTTCTCTGTGTAGCCTTGGCTGTCCTGGAACTCAGTCTGTAGACCAGGCTGGCCTTGAACTCAACCGTTCGCCTCCCAAGAGTTGGGATAAAAGGGATACACCACCATTGCCCAACTTTTGTATATAAATTTTAATTTCATAAAATTGAAGAATCTCCCCTGATGTTTGTAAACAATACAAGGAACCCAGGGTTGTCCTTACTGTTACTATTTGGGATTTTTAAACCAAGACACTGTGAATTCTAATAAAAGTCACCATTTTTAAATGAAAATATTGATAATAAATATGAATTTAAATCTTGCTTTTTTTCCCTCTGTCTATATTTAGGCTGTGGCTTCAAGTTGTTGGTCAGTGCTAAAACAGAAAAGGCAGCAGATGAAGGTAAAACTCATTATGCCCCAGACTCTTCCTTAGTTCATTCTCTGTGGCTTTAAAATCAGCTGAGACTGGATAATGTATAGGAAAAAGGCTGATTCAGTCCATATAGTGAAGACTTCAAAGTCCAAAATCTACCTGCCTACAGTATCTAGTAAGGCTTTGTACTGTCCCAGCACCTGCAGAACAAACAGGCCTGTGTATAAAGAGGGCTGGAAGGGCAGCCTCGCTTTATAACAGTGCATCCTCACAGGCCAGGGTGGCCACTTACTCAGGCAATAAGGGCACTGATTAATCCACAGGTCTTCTTCATCTGTGATGAACATGCCTTCCCATGTGTGGACTCTGAAGTGAGACTGCCCAGGTTGAAATGTCACTTACTAACAGTGTGACTGTGGGAGTTGCTCAACCTTCCCAAGCCTTAATGTTTTCATCTTTGAGAAAGGACAATGACAGTATTTACTTTATACAGTTTTTAAAATAGCTATTGAGAAAGAGCCTTCTTTAATGTCTGGGTGTCTGTTATGACAGTTTGGATGATGACGTCATCTCACTCCATGGATTCTGTGTTGCTTTTGTCTGGAAGGCCTATTGGCAAGACTGGTGAATCAACACTCACTATCATTGTTTTGAGGTGAATCTGTGGTTTTAGGTCAAAGAGTATATGCTTTTAATGATTTATTTAATCAAGTGTCTATGTGCATATCTCTGTGCACATACAGACATGTGACTGCAGAGGCAGAGGGCTTCAGATCACCTGAAAGTGGAGTTATAGGTTGTCAGCTCTCTGCCTTGGTGCTGTGAACTGACCTTGGGTTCTCTGGAAGAACTGCTGTGCTCTTAGCTGCTGAGCCATCTCTTCAGTCCAGACATTTCTCTCCAAGTGTACTGCCCCCCACCCAGGACTGTTTAGTGTAACGTGTCCTCATCTGACTAGCTATGGTTTGGAGTCAATTGTGTCCGACATTAAAATAGATAATTCTCATTGTCTCTTAGTTCTAGTTTACATCCTTTTATCCCCAGGTGTTGTCTATCACTGATGATAAGGCATGGTTTTTGGAAGCAGCAAAAAAAAAAAAATTATGTTTTCTAATCAAACTTGTTAGTCTGTGTCTCTTTGTCAGTAATTACAACTATTACTATTGTGCGTCACTACTGAACAGTATATATTGTTTTCTGTCCCCCTCATTTTGGGTATTCATGGTGTCTTCTTAGTGCTCCTCTGATTAGTTGTTCTGAAAATGTTTATTTTCTTAGGTATGTTTATTCTTAAGACAAAGTATCCTTCCAGTATCCTCTATAAAGCTGGCTTGGTGTCATAAATTTTTTTAATCTGTTCGTGTCATAAATAGACAACACACAAATTCATGGAAAATGAACAGCAGGCTATTGAATGACAATTAGGTCAAGGAAGATATCAAGAAGGAAAATATTTTTTAACTAAAAAAAGTTTTAATTAGATTTATTTTATATGAGGGTTTTGCCTGTGTGTGTGTGTGTGTGTGTGTGTGTGAGCACTAGTGTATGCTTGTGCGTGTGTGTGTGTGTGTGTGTGTGTGTGTGTGAGCACTAGTGTATGCTTGTGCGTGTGTGTGTGTGTGTGTGTGTGTGTGAGCACTAGTGTGTGCTTATGCCCACAGAAGTGAGAAAGGAGTATCAGATCTCTCTGAAACTGGAGTTAGAGATGGGTGTGAACTGCCATGTGGTGCTGAGAATCGAACCCACAATCCCTGTAAGACTGACCAGTGCTCTTAACCACTGAGCCAGCTCTCCAAACTGAAAAGGAAAGTCTTAAGTTTCTAGAATTGAATAAAAATGAAAATACAATATATCAGAAATCTAAGTGGGGGGGGGTAACCTTAGTAATTACTTAATGATGCATGTGAAGGCTTCTGAAAAATAGGACAATGCCCAATATTGGTAGATGGGAAAAGATAATCAAAATAAAATAAAACCAAATCAAAAGTTGGAGTTTTTTTAAGATTGTCAAGCCATTAGACTAACCAAAAAAAAAAAAAAAAAAAAAAAAAAGATAAGCCCCAAATTTATAAAAAATAGAGATCAAAGGGGAAACAAACACTACAGCAGACACTGAGGCAATTCAGAGACTTTTAAGGACATAAAAATCTATAATCTACTAAACTAGAAATTTGGTTATCTTAGAGATTTTCTTCAAATGTACATATATGTACCAGCATTTCATAATAAGAGTCAGTCACCTGACAAAGTTTAATAATAGTAACTTTCTTAACTAAAGGTTAGAAATCTATTAAGAATAATTCAATGCTTTATTTATGTGTCTATGTGTTTGTTCATAGGCAGGCTCTCCTATCACAGGCTGGCCTGGAACTTCTGTTGCCAGAAATGAGCTTGCAATCCTAACCCTCCTGCTCCTACTACCTGTGTGCTGCACCTGCAGCTGCAGCTGCACCTCACCCCACCACACCTGGTTACACTGCAGCTGCACCCCACAGGCTCACATATTTGCATGCTCAGTCCCCAGTTGATGAGCTGTTTGGGAAGGATTAGGAGGTGTGCCTTGTTGGAGTAGGTTGTCCTTGTTGGAAGATGTGTTCTAGAGTTTTAAAAAATCTGAAATTTTTCTGGTTGGAGCCTTGGATAAAGAAGGTTTAACTTGTATTTTTATGAGGTGAATTTGCTTCTCTGAAACTGCTGGCTCGAATATGGAACCTATATAAAACCCTCTGACAAGATCTTAGTTACTTTTAAGTTTATTAATGTTCCCAACAGGCTCATGATGGAACCTTGGTCTGTTCCCAAAGACTTCTGACCCCAGAATGGCTAGCAGTTTATGCTTCATTACTAGAGAAAGTAAATTTAAGAAGATAAAAACAGACTGATTGCCATTTGTTTCCCAACAGATCTCAGATGGCTTCTTTGCCCATTTTTATGCCGTTTGTGAGCAGATTAGCCCTGTCTTAGCCTGGGGCTTCTTGGGTCCTAGAAATTCTCTCTACGACTTATGTTGCTTCTTTAAGGTATGTTTGACCATTGAATCATTGTTTTAAAGAATAAAATAAAGTTGTTCACTTTTATATAACATATAAAATTGTAAAAATCACCTAATTCTATATTTAAATGCCAATAATAAATTGATGACAGTAATACCAGCTTTAATATAACAGACCAGTGCCTTAGAGAACTGATGCCCTACAGCAGGAATAGACCCCCCAGGTCCACTGAGTGTGTCCACTTTCTCTGTTAGGGTCTCGGATACTATCATATTACAGTGCCATGTGAGAATACTACAGAAATGACCTGTGCAGTCCTGTACAAGGTGATAGAAATGTTGAAATCCACGCTGTAAGAATTAATTCACATGAGAATTTAAAGTTGTGTCCCCATGTCTGAAGTTTGCTTGCCAAATGTTTGTTAGAGCTCACTGCAAAATGCTCTGGCTGGCAGAGCACCAAGGAGACTGTGCAGGCTACGGTATTGCAGTAGTGAGTACCAGGGAGACTGTGCAGGCTACGGTATTGCAGTAGTGAGTACCAGGGAGACTGTGCAGGCTACGGTATTGCAGTAGTGAGTACCAGGGAGACTGTGCAGGCTACGGTATTGCAGTAGTGAGTACCAGGGAGACTGTGCAGGCTACGGTATTGCAGTAGTGAGTACCAGGGAGACTGTGCAGGCTACGGTATTGTGGTAGTGAGTCCCAGGGACCAACAGGCCAAAGAAGAATGAATCCAAGCGCTTGGACAGATGCCCTGCTGTGCTGTGAAGTTTCTAAATGTCTGTTTGCCTTATTAACACAATGTTTTTATGAATGATTTAGGATGTTTTCTTTTTACTGTCATTTAGAACTCATTAATCTGTTGCTAGTCTATTTAACCTTTCCAGTTGTAAATTGTGTGCTTCAGGGAGTAGAGCTGACTACCACGCTGACCTGCATTCTCCAAATTCCACCTTTCTATCACCTGGACAGTGGAGTGCTAGACAGTGCTAGCTCAGGGACTCTGATGGCCTTGCTGGTACTTGTTAACACACCATCTCTGAGGATTGGAACTGGATGTTGCTGGCTTTCTCTTTGCAGTTCCTTCCCTCCCATCATTTCATTGTAGCTGAGGTTTAGTGTTTACTAGTCAACAACTTACTTCAAATGTGCTTCAGTGTATTAATTCCCTGAAACGACACTCCTCAAGACCGCCGTTCACTGTGGACAGGAAACTATCATTTTCATTTATGTCTTTTTTAACAGAAAAATATACATTTAAAAGTATCATGCTTACTGAAAGGCATTTGATTGTCCATGCCTACATGGCCGGCACTCAGAGGTGACCCGAGAGGAGAGGCTGGTAAACAGCTGAGGTGAGCCCGTGCGTGGCTGCTTCTCAGAGGGACCTGTTTTAACTTATGCCAGCCCCGTGTAGTAAACAGGACAATTGAGCCAGGCATGATGGCACACTCCTTTAATCCCAGCATTTGGGAGGCAGAGGCAAGCAGACTGCGAGTTTGAGGCCAGCCTGGTCTAAAGAGCAAATTCTAGGATAGCAGGGCTGCACAGAGAAACCATGGCTGAAAGAACACACGCACATACACATACATGCACACACACACGCACGCACGCACATGCACACACACACAGGGCAAGTAGTATTTGCACAAATTTTACAACATAGAAAACAACAATCCAAAAGATTAAATAAGTTGTTCAAAGTCCTTTGCCCATGAGATGTGAAACCAGCCTCAGAACTCAGTTGTCTGATTCCTGGTTTAAAGTTGGGTCCAGTGTTAACAATTCATAGCTTTAACAAACTGTATCCTAATAAATGCCAATGTCTTGTGTATTCCTTTACCAGAATCAAGTTCTTTTCTTTCTCAAAGACATCTTTGACTTTGAGAAGGTGCGCTATTCGAGCATAGAGGCGCTGGCGGAGGACCTCACGCACCTACTCACCCGCCGCACGGAGCTGCTAGTCACGTGTCTCGGTGCAGATGCCCTGAGGCACGCCACCACCTGTACTAGTGGACACTCCCACACCGTGCCCACTGCACTGTTAGAAGCCAAAGTACAATAAGGACCAGAAGAGGTTTGAGAAAGCTGTCTCGTGCTCTAGGGTAACTTCTGACTCTGAGTGTGCCTCAGCATCTACAGGATTGATAATGTGGACTCAGGGAGAGGGGAGTCTCAAGGATGGGTGACTGTCCTGCACTTTTGCAGGACATTTGTCACTGAAGCCATGGGATGGATCCAGAGTGACTTTTTAATACTCTCTAGGTAATCATTTAAGTTGTGACTGTTGCTTGAATTGAAGCCAGTGCTGTAGGAGTCCATTGTCCTCACACAATCTGGAATGTCCAATGTCATCCTCAAACTGTCTTGATGCTTTGCTCCTTGAAAATACACTAGCTCAAGGTGATTGTATTTGTGTAATAATCTATGACTGCTAGCTCAACATACTTAACTTTGCCTGAAATGTATTCTTAACCATAGTGACTTCTTTGTTTAATAGAATTTAGACAATAGAGGTGTTTACCTGTGCTGTTTACCTGTGGCTTGTATATTTGCTAATGTATTGAATCAAAGAAGCTATCATCACAAAGGCCTGGTGTACTAAAAGGACCTGAATGAGATGAGCGGTTTGCAGTGCACACCTTGTGCAGGATCACCTGCAGTCCAGAGTATATTACTATTGTCCTGTAAGTTATAATACAGTGAAGTATTTTTATCTCATTTCCCCTCAGGAATATTAAATTCGAAAATAGAATTTATTTGCTAAGAAAAAGAATTAAAAATTTATCCTTTTTTAAATGTAACTTTGAGGCTGGCTTAAAGTATTAAACTTTAGAATAAGATAATTTCCTCTTTCACAAAACAAACTTATAATCCCCCACATAGAGAGTCTGTCACATTAGAACTTTGTCGTGTTCTGCATAATTTTAAAAATACTCATACTTTGAACTTAGGTTTTAAAGGACTTTTTCTCTCGGATGTAAAACAGAAATATTTTCAATGTTTTGGGAGTATATTTTATGTCCTTAGACAGACATATGAGTAGATGGGTTATTACAAGTAACCTTCAGAGCATAGTGTATATTTTCAAGGTCTCACTCATTTTGCTTTAAGATCATGCACCATGCTCTCCCCAGTGGATTGCATTCACTGATTTGTTACCCTAAAGTGGGCTGCGTTGGTTTTAAGAGTGAATTCTACAAAAGGGTGTGAAATGGGTTTTTAAATAATTCATTTTTAGATTAAAGTGCCTAGATTAAGGGTAATGATGAGAAAACAAAAAGTGAGATGAAGTTTAATTTTTTAAGATTTTTAATGTCTATGTACATCACAGTTATGTAAATCAATTACTAGATGTACGATTTAGACCTGTGCCATTAGTGTGTCAGGCTCATAGGCCTTACAGTTGTGTTCTCGGTCAGTACATGACGGATGGACGGACGGATGGACGGACGGACGCCTTGCCTTCTCCCCTTCACCCTTCATTTCCTGACCACCAGGCACGGTTCTGCCTGAGGACAAAGTGCACTGAGCCCAACTTCCCTTCCGACTTTCACATTAGATGTTTTTACTTAGAAGATGTCACTGATGTGACACACGTGTGCGTGCCTTCCTGTTACCACATAAGCAAGACAGTTGTGAATTATATTCATTTATTCATTGGATAACTAAGTGTTTTTTCCTGTGGTTTTGTAAACAGACATAAGTGAACTATCTTTGGGGTAAAACCCTCCTTGAACTAGTTTGGAAGAGTTGCACTGTTACGGTAATCCTGCAGTGCCATTAGACGGCCGTGGGGGTGACCTTTTTGAAAAGTGTTTGATTTGGTTCTATTTTTACATTTCAGTTAAATAAATAAATTGTCCATCTTCAAGAAAGGGTTGGTTTGTCAAACCCAGTGCTTAAGTTTTGCTGGGCTAATTAGCTAGAATAGTAACAAGATAGTTTGTGGCCTTTGACAAAAGAGATAAGAATGACCAAATAAAATTTGGGAGTAAAATTTGGGAGCAAAAAAATGCAGGAGAAAAATCTTGGGGGGGGGGGGGGCTCGGGAAAGCCTAACTTTTTAAAGGAGAATGTCTTTTTAAGAAGAGCATCTCTGGCTCTGACTGTTGACAATACTTAAGATATGCATACCAGTTTTTATTTGCCTGAATCAAAGAGGCAGTGCTTTAGCAGATAGAGACAAAAGACCAACTAGGCTAGAGCCTGTGAGGGAACAGAGAAAGGCCAGCCTAATGAACTAACGGTGTCAACTGAAGATAGCCATCGCGCGCTAGAGGGCGGAGGCAGAGAGCTGGTCCCTCTTTTCTGGAAAAAAAAAAAAACAGATAGAAAATTCAGTTGATTTATTTTCCTTTGTTTCTCTATGTTCTTGTTCAACTAAAAAGGTAGTTATTTCTTCCTGAAAGTTAACAATATGTTCATGGAATGACAAAACAGAATTCTTATTTTTAAAAGAAACCAAGTTTTCTATTCTGTGAAAGTCAACTCTAAAGAGCTGTATCTGTCTCCTGAAATAATTTTCACGATGATTCTATTGATTCGTTAAGTTAACTGACTATTGAGAGTATTTACAAATGTTTCTCTGCTTAAGGAGTTTCCTACTCACTTTTCCAGCAGTTAGCCTAGAAGTGAGGAAGACCAGAGGACCGACTCCACAGCCCATCGTGACCAGACTGGAAATGATTTTTTCCAGTCTGGGTTTTATTTTTAATATGAACATTATTAATAATTAACATAATTAATTGGTCCGTAATTTTAAACTGGCTATGAGAATCAGGCTGAATTAAAATCTGTGAATTTTTAAATTAAGAAATATGTATGTGAAGTTAAGTGTTTATGTGCCCTGTGATAATTGGAATTATGAACTGCTTTGTTCCTGATGACGGTGTCATGTCACAGTCTCCTTGACTGACCTCAACGTATCGGTGTCTTCACTGTAAGGACAGAACTCATTCATCTGCCTGGAGTAAATAACCACAGTTGCAGACAACAGCCCAAAGGCGCTGGAGTGAGCATGTTTCGTGTTCCAGCCAAATAAACCAGTGACAGTGTCTTAGTGACGTGCTGGCTGCATTGTTTTCTATAGTATGTGATTGCAGATGCCTTCGCAGGCCTGCCCTTCCACACGAGGCCACAGAGAGAGGCAGAGAAAGGAAGACTGAAATCAAATGTAGACTACTACCAAATATCGTGTGTGCTACCATGGAAATAAAGATAGCATTGTGATGAATAAAGTTTCATGTTTTGATTGAGATATTACAGTGAATAAGGTCATCAAACAGAGTAAGCTGATGAAGTGACAGACCTGCATGACTCATCTTCATCAGTGGCTCTCAACCCGGGACTTAATTTCCACTAGGCAAGGGCTCTGTCTCTGAGCTGCTCACCCAATGTGTGCGGGCATGTGTGTGTGTTTTTAAAAAAGTCTGATTCAGCCCTGGATTCTCTTGCCTACACTTCCCAAGTGCCAGGATTACATGTAATACTAGTCCTCTTTTATTTTTAAACTTGGTAAGTCTATGCACTGACCTCTGTGACCAGGTCAGAGACAGGAGCTGACTCTCTACTGTCAGATGCAGGGGAAGAACAATGGAGTCCTGTGTTACCCAGATCCAAGTTTCTGATCCAAATGTCATTATCTGGCTTATTCTTTGTCGTCTCTGTGTCCTCTATGGTTTTTCACTTTAAACATCACACAGACATTTTTTTTCCTTTTTTTTAAGACAGGGTTTCTCTGGGTAGCCCTGGCTGTTCTGGAACTCATCCATAGAGCAGGCTGGCCTTGAACTCATTCCACCTCTCTCTGCCTCCCAAGTGCTGAGATTAAAGGTGTGCACATCTCACAGAACTCTGGTGTGTTTAAGAAGCCTCTCCACAGCCCTTCATGTCTGTCATTACACCCTGGGTCTCCGTCCTTGGCAAACACTTTGTCTGCTGTTGTCCCTGCTGTTCACTGTGGGAGGGTCTTCCTCACCCCTTCAGAATAAACATTTGTCTTTGTGCCATTCTCCTCCCTGTGGCTCTGACACAGCTTTAACTTTTTCTTTTCATGATTTCTGTATTTCATATTTTACCATGCCATTTATCCACATTTGGTCTCTTGCTCTTCTCTGCTGTCTTTGATCTACTGTACAAATTTGGGGTCTTAGGTTTTGGCTTTCTGGACATCAAAACAAAAACCCTGCAGTAACCGTCATTGCTTGGGAAAGGAAGAGCTGGATTCCGGTACAGCAAAAAAGAGCACATCTTCCTGGTGGCACTTTTTAATCCTTTACTTAAAAGCAAAGCAACTGCCACGTCAGACATCACTCAGATCCTACTTCTGACTGTCCATGTGTCACAATAGCTCTCCCTGGCACATTTATATATAGGAGGTTTCAGAACATGGAACTTGTGGTCTGAGATAACACCACAGTACCTGAACTCTGAGAGCCACTTTTGTCATATGCAGCACCAGCAAAGTGCACGTCCCCCAGCTTTGCTCCTGAAACCCCCAAGGCCTGTGTGCTGGAAGCTTCTCTCCTGTGGCACCTTGAGGTGATCGGTGGAACCTTCAGATGGTAGAGCCTCATGGAAAGTAGTTAGGTTTTGTGGTTCTGCCCTCTAGAGGGTTTAGTGCTGCCTGCGGGCATGGACCCCCAAGGCAGGATGTTCTAAGGGAGCACACATAGCTCCCTGTTCTGCAAACCATCCTGTGATACAACAGGGATCCTTACCTGCATGCCGGTACCATCCAAGCATCCAGAATTATGAGCCAAATAAATCTTTAAAATATTGTTACCCTGTATCAAGTGTCTGTGATAGCAACATAAAATACTAAGGGGATTTGCTTCTAAGATTTGATCTCTGAGTCAGGCCTATTGTCAGTGAGTCTCTGTCCAATGCTGGCTATAGACAGGAGCCCATAATTCCTTACAGGCTGGGTTCTGAACACAGCTTCCTGGTGTTTTAGAACATTCAAGTGACTACTTCCCTAGTGTAATAGAAGGAAAGCAAGCTGAGAGGCAGTGTTGGTATGAAAGGCAGTATTTGGGGTGGGCTGTACACATGCTTATGAAGCCCATGGGAGCCTGTGGTGCACATCTGGTCAGAGGTCAGAGGACAACATTGGATACTAGTCTTCACTTTGTTTGAGACATCTTACCAGCTAGCTGGCCCAAAGCTTCTAGCAAATCTTTTATCTTCCAGCGGGGGTGCACCTGGGATACCAGACACATGCCCTACTGAGTTTGACTTTCCCATGGGTTCTGGGGATTAGAAGTCGGGTGGTCAGGCCATCGGGAAAGTCTTTAGCCACAGAGCAGCTTCCCAGCCTTAGTGATGACTGGACTTGGACTGCTGCTGCTTCTGCCGTGCAGTGCTGCTTGGATGGACACCAACCATGACACGGTGTGGGAGAACTCTGCGGAGTCTAATCGCAGGAGACAAGATCGTTCAGGGTCTTTTTCTGCTGAGTACCACAGCTCAAAGCCCTACGATGTTTGTGCCTGAGAAATGGCTTGTCAAGTAAAAGCACTTGCCACTCAAGTCTGACAAACTGCTTACTAATGATAATCTTCCAAAATAAATTATACAAAAATAATGTAGCAATTTTAGCTTAATTTTAGTTTAATTTCTTTTCTTTTCTTTTCTTTTTTTTTTTTTTTTTTCTGGTAGGGTCTCAATGTGTCAGCCAGAGCTCACAATGCAGATTTGTCTAGTGTCAAACTCAGCGATTCAACTGTGTCTGCCTCCCAGGTGTTGGGCTTATCGTGGTGCACCACCACACCTGAACTACTTAAATTTTAAATGAGTAGATGTCCGTTCTTTGGCCAGTCTTTTGTTATGGCTTGAAGCTGTTAGTGGAGCACTGGTCCACACTGTTCCAGGTGCATTTGCTGCACAAGCCACACTTCCTTCTGGTCGTCATGTGGAGTTTGAGAACTTTAACAAAAAAGTCACAGCCAGGGACTCTCACGTGCCAAGCATGCACTATGCCAGTGAGCTCCCTGAGAGTCCCTAGGTTTTGCTGTTTTGATTGGCCTCACTATGAAGCCCAGCCTGGCCTGCAACTCATTATGCAGACAAAGCTTTAGTTGTCTGGCTGCCTCTGTCTCTCCAGTTCATGTGCCCCATACCCAGCATCCTTTGGTGCGTGTTGGATGTTGTTTGTTTTTGAAATTATATTTAGGTTGTAACAGTCTCCCTTCTCACCAGCAAAACCTCCCAATGCCCTTCTCCACTCCCTCAAATTTATGGCCTCTTATTTCATCAGCTGTTATTGCAGCATATATGTGTTTGTATATTCACGTATATGTTCCTAAATATAACCTGTTGAGCCCATATGCTACTTGTATGTATGCTTTCAGGGTTAACCATTTGGCACTAGACAACCAGTTGCATCTCTTCTATTTATTTATTTTTTAAAAGATTTATTATATATTTTATGTATGTGAGTACACTGTTGCTGTCTTCAGACACACCAGATGAGGGCATCAGATCCCCTTACAGATGGTTGTGAGTCACCATGTGGTTGCTGGGAATTGAACTCAGGACCTCTGGAAGATCAGTCAATGCTCTTAACCACTGAGCCATCTCTCCAGCCCCTGCAACCCCTACTTTTAAAGGTGAAAAATGCCTAGAAATACAAAGAACAATGACTGGAGACTCTGCACTAGCTTCATGTTCGTGCCCAGGATTTTACAATTGTGTTCTTAAGGCTTGATGGTTAAGTCATTTGCCTTTATCGGTTCATTTCAAAGCCTTAACGTTGCTTCTATGTTAATTGTTGTGATGTTTGTCTAATCTGAAAGAAGGCTGAAGGTGCAGCTCGGTGGGTAGAGCACTCAGTACATGTGAGGTTCAGGGTTTGAGTCCCAGGGCCATAAAATACAACTAAAACAGGCGGGAGCAGGCGCAGTTGATTCAGGATAAATACAACAGCAATTCATATCCTTATTTGCAAACCTTGAGTTTCTAGTAACCCCAGATTTAGATGTCAAAACTTAGCCCATCTTGACCTCCACCAACTGTCGCTGCCTCAAGGATTCCCCACCACGTTTTGAAGGCCAGAAGCCAGTCTCTAGAGCTGGCAGGCAGTCTGCTCACTAAAGCCTGCTAGTTCTGTCTGGATCGAGCCAAGCATCCTCACTCCCTTCCGTCTGCCAAACTCCATTTATTGCCTTTCATCTTGGTTCTTTGGACACCTCTTGCTCTGTCCCCTGCCTCCTCCCTCACCCCGTTTGTCTATGTGCAACGCTTGAGCTAAATCAAACATGCTGCAGACAGGACATAGCATGCCACTACTCTGTCCAAGATCCCCCGGTGGCTCCCTATCTTAGAGTGAAATCAGAATCCGTACAGCGCCCACAAAGCCTCTGTATGTCGGCCCTGCCCACCTTGCCTGCTTTCATTTCACCCGCCCCGCCTTACACTTCACCCACACAAGCCTCCTTACCTTTCCTAGCACTTGTTAGAGAGAATCCTTCTGCGCACCGATTCTTTCCCCGATATTCACCTCTTAAATTCTTTACACAGCTCTCTGCCTCCTGTGGTGGAGACGTGGTTCTTTTCATTCATGTAAACTGCGTGGGCGCTGGGCTCTCTGTGGTAATAAACCTTAGTAGAACCTTTAAGGCCTTTCAGGGAGAAGCCGCTAGGGCTGAGGAGAGACTTCAGTCAGAAAAGCAACTGCCTTGCAATCCTGAGGACCCAATCAACCCTCATTACCTACGTATACAAGTGTCAGCCATGGCAGTGCTCACTCGGGGAGGAGGAAACAGGACGCCTTGGCTGCTCAGCCAGTCTGACATAATCGGCGAGCTCCAGACCAGTCAGAGACTCAAGAAGGTGAAGAGTCTTCCTAAGCAAACAACACCTGAAGTGTTTTCTGACCTCCACATGCACACATGTGCATTCGCTCACATATCAAAGCATACATGCATGCACACCACACATGTGCAAAACAAAGGAGAGCTGACATCTACTGTGGTCATTACTGGCCCCTTTTACACTATGCTTTCCTGTCTCTATATGTGATCTCTCCCACAAACTCTGTGCCAATGTGTGTCACCTGAACCGATGTCCACATCAGACCCAAGCCAGTCCCACCGCCGCGTTCTAGAATTAGGAGCGAAATAAACCACAAATAGCCATGAGGTTATACGGCCCCAGATGGTTTGTTACAGGAAGAGTAACGCTAACACGCTGCCTTCTATTTCTCAGGAGACTGTCATGCCGGGTGTCACAAAGCACAACCATGATTCCCGTGCATGCGTACTTCTATCCTCCTTCCGCGGGAGTCTGTGTTCCCTGAGAGCAGGAGGGTCGTCACTGCTGTTGGGTGTCTGCGACTGGTCGTGTTGAGTGGATGATGGGATGCTGGGGCCAAGCAGCCTTTCCGTGCTCCGGGTCAGTCATCCTTTCTACTGCTGCGATACTCTCACAACGGAAGGGACAACGGCTTTACTGAGCTCAGTTACAGGTCACGGTCCACCATTTTGGGTTAGTCATAGTCACATTCATGATCAAAAGCAGAGACAGATGGGGGACCAGGTGTGGTGACTCAGCTTTAATCACGCCAGCGGCCAGCCTGGACAACATACCCAGTTTCAGGCCAGCTAAGGTGCTAGACCGAGACCCTGTCTTTAAAGAGAAGGCAGAGTGAGTGAATGCACGCATGCGTGTTTACTCATGGCCGCCTCTTCTTCCACTCGGAGCCAAGACAGAACGCAGCCCATCTGCCTGTGCTTCTCGCCACCTAAAGTAGCCCAATTAAGAAACAGGTGGACTGCATCTACAGTCAGGCATCGAGCCTCTTCCCAGGTGACTCTAGAGTCAGCGGCTCTCAACCCTCCTCATGCTGTGACGCCCAAATATAAAAACTTTTCGTTGCTATTTCATAACTGCAATTTTGCTACTGTTATGAATTATAATGTAAATGTCTATGTTTTCTGATGGTCTTATGTGACCCCCACAAATTGAGACCATTCTGGCGTGTTCCTCTGACAATTACACTGCCGGTGGGTGACACAGCAGGACACTCTCCATGTTTATGAAGAGAATGGACAGTTTTGCAGAATCTGACGAGGCTCTTGGATAGAAATACAAAATCCTGTCCTTTAAAAATCAGAATAAAGTGCTGGAGAGATGGCTCAGCGCTTAAGAGCACTGACTGCTCTTCCAGAGGTCCTGAGTTCAATTCCCAGCAACCACATGGTGACTCACAACCATCTGTAATGAGATCCGATGCCCTCTTCTGGTGTGTCTGAAGACAGCTGCAATATATATATATATATATATATATATATATATATATATATATATATATATATATATATATATAATCTTTTTTAAAGGGATTAATTTAGTTCTCATGTGTCTCCAGTTAGTTTTTAAATCAGAATAAAGATACAATTATAAGTTACGTGCACATTGAGGAAAGGACACCACTAGTATCGCAGTAGACATGGAGAACACTGAAGGAGTGTAAGAGAGGCAACATTCAAATGGAAGGCCAAAGGGCGGGCCCAAGGTAGGCCACGCGACAGGAAAGGCTCTACAGGGAGCTTGCATGAGGCTGTGGCCGTTCCCATGAGCGGAGCAGGTGAAGGTATTGAAGGGTGGAAGGGCCGAGCCAGCCTCCAGACCTCCTATTGAGTTTTTCCTCCTGGTGACAGTGAGGGTGGCAAAGCAGTATCTTCAGGAGCAAGCATGCTGCATCCCTGAGCTTTGGTCTGTCTGTGGCTGAAAATCAGAAGTGGTTGGTTACCTTTGTCTCTGGGTCACCTACCTCGATGCCTCTGATTTTCCTTTTCCTTACAGATTTCTGAAAGATGGCCTATTGAAGCCCAGGCTGTCCACAAACTCTCTATAGTGAAGGCTGGCTTTGGAACTCTGCTCTTGCCTTTGCCCCCTAGTGCCCGGATGGTGCCCGCACTGGCTGACATGTTTCACTAATGCTGTTTTCGTTGTGTGGTATTGGGAGGTGCCCCTGGGGCCTTGTTTTATGACACAAACATACTACTCATAGAGCTACAGGCTCCTCGGTTTGATTTGTCGTTTTTGATGAAGAACTGGGGCCTCTCCTTATCCAAACAAGCCTCGGCTGGGCTTGCCTCTCACGCTCAAGTGGAGTTTCGTGGCAGGCTTGTTGCCTAACACTCGGGATGCTTTTAGAGGACACGGAAGCAGCTAAGGAAAGGTGAACAGTTGAGTACAGACTCTTATCCCGCTACCTTCAGCGTCTTTTCCCCGTCACCTCTCCTGAGATTCAAGAGGAGTGACAGACTCAGTTTTCCCACTGCTGCCCCATTCCTTCCGTGGGAAAGGGGACGCTGGCCAGAAGTCAGTGAGTTTTGTGGGCTCGTGGGCCAGGTAGAGCATCTGAGGGAGGCGGCCTGAGGTGGCAGCCAGCGCCCCTCTTCTTTCTGGTGACCCCCCACCCTCCGGAGCTGCGCGGGGTGGGGGTGGGGCCGGCCCGGGAACAGCTGCAGCGGGCGCCGGGCGCGTCTGGAATGCGGGAGCGCTGCGCACCAGGACTTTTATGGAAACTCTGCTGGCGCGGCGGCCGGCGGCTCGGGCGGCGGGAGCGGCGGGGGCAGCGCGCAGAGCCCCACACGCAGCGCGGAGCGGGAGGAGCGGCGCCCCGGCGGCGGCAGGCGGGTAGGAGGGCCGGGCAGGGCGGACGCGGCGGGGCTCCGGGCCCGCGGGGTAGCCTGGGCTGCGGCGGGGGGCGGGGGTCCCTCGCCAGGTCCGGGTGCTTCTGCTCCACCTGCGTCTGGGCGGCTGCGTTTGGGGGAGAGTGGTTCCAGGGAGCCAAGTGTGTCCTCCGCCAGGGACCCGAGGGTCCCAGCGGGCGACTTCACTGTGGCACCCAACACGTGTGTGGCCACTGCGGGCTCCGCCAGCAGCTGCTGCGATTTTAAAGAAATTGCGGATGGGTGCCCGTGGAAGCTGGGAAACGGGGGATTTATTAGCCTGCCATGACCGGTCTCCAAATTGCTCCCCAACGCCGAGAAGGGGATATGTTTGGAGGTTGAACAGCTTGCTCTTAAAGTTGAAGTAAAGGCATTGTATGAATAAATTGTGAGATGTTCAAATGCAACATATGCATATATGTTTATATACACATATACATACATACATACATACATACATACATACATACATACATACATACGAGCGCGTTTCTCCCCGCGTGTCTGAATGAAGAAGGAGCAAACTGAGAGATTAGGTGATTACTCAGTGGCTTGAGATAAGCATTTTATTTTTAAGGCCACAATGTGGACAAGGAGTTGAGCGTAGATAACGTGGTAAAAATAGCATATGGTTGGTATGCCCTCATAAAGTGGCTGCCCTTGGAAAAAGACAGGCAGGCAGAGAAAAGCAGCCCCACGAAAAACTCACCTTTCTGACCAAAGCGACCGGAGCGTCCGTCGTTCATCAGCATATTTTGTTAAGGAGTCTTGTTGCTCGAGTCTCAGGAGACGTATATTCCCGGTACTGTTTTTAGATCATCTTCGTCACACGATATTGTGTGAACTACATAAAATTTCCCCCAATGTTATTCATTTAATGT
Organism: Arvicanthis niloticus; assembly: GCF_011762505.2. NCBI lineage: Eukaryota > Metazoa > Chordata > Mammalia > Rodentia > Muridae > Arvicanthis > Arvicanthis niloticus. Next base: position 127,997,026 of record NC_047661.1, on the reverse strand, counting down.
TGAACTGCAGCTGTAAGAAAATCCAAATTGCATGCCTCCGGTTTTTGTTTTGTTGTTTTGTGTTTGGGTGTGTTTGTATGGGAAAGGGGGATGCTAATTAACTGAAGGGAAGTCTTGTATGTGCGTGGGGTCAGGGGTTGTAGTATAAACAGATTTCATTTTGTGTAGTTGGTACCTGCTATAAAGCTCTCTTACCACTAACTTGCTTCCTATCCATCTTACTAGGTTTCCAGGGTAGCCTTGAAGTCACTCTGTAGTGCGAACAGGAAGGACTTGGCCCTCCTGTCCCAACCTCCAGAACAGTTGGGATTACAGGCCAGCACCCTCAGGCCCAGCTCAGTATTCTGTCTTTTGCCTGATGCTTCTGAGGAATCATTTAAAGAGAAACATGTACAATCTTGTATTTTACCTGTAACATTTGACTTGGAGAGCACAATGCAAAAACTGCGACAAAATGATTTAAAATCTAGTTTTCCTTCTTGCAGCTTTTGATGCAGTTCAGTTTTAATAGATTTCCAGAGGAGCAGAGGAACAATTTTACTGCTAACCTTAAAATGGAATCTGTGCTATTTTAGAACATTTGACATGTAAGGCTGATCATTGTCAAAATGTATGTCATTGTGAGAAGACTATATTTAGCATCAACCAAGGAATGTATTATCTGGGTTTTGAAGAGTACTTTGCCCTGAAATCTCACTTGAAGCTTTAGATTGGAGCTTCATTTATGAAAAGCATGGCAACTATGTGTGTACATTGTAGAGATTAACTCCATGCAGAGAGAGTTCACGGCCAGCCTGGCCTACATAGCTAGTTCCAGGATAGCTAGTGTATAAAATAGAGAGTGTATAAAAGAGAGATTTAGTTTGCTTAGAAGGCAAGTGCCTGAACTGACAAGAAAGCTTGTCGGGAGAAAGCTCTATCACCTTGAAAACCAAAAAGAATAAAAAGTATTTAAAAACTCTATCAGTTATACGTGCCTACAGGAATTAAGACAGTGACCGTCAAACCATGGACACATGGGATCAAAACGTTGTGTTTACAGAAGCATTTTGGTTTCCTTTATCAGTCAGAGGAAAATAACATCACCCACTAACAACTGCATGTTTCTCTTCTTATTTGACCAATCTGGTCCACATCACTTGTGTAACTTTCTGTCCTGGTCTTTCTTCTGTTTTTATAATTACATTTGAAATTGTTACTTTTTTAATTTAAATATTCACTATGTAGTTTGGCTTAGTTTGTGGTAGTGTATTTTTTATTTTTGTGTATGCTCCATGTATGAGTGTGCACTGTGCCTACAGTGTCCGCACAGGCCAGGAGAGGGAGTCAAAACCCCTGGAACTGATCCTCCACACAAGCGCCAGTGCTCCCGACTGCTGAACCACAGCCTTAGCTCCGTCGGTGTACATTTGGTAATGGTGTTACTGTAGGTATGGAAGTCAGAGCCCTGTACATCCATGGGTTGTACCTGCCGCTGCCTATGGCAGTGTGCTTTCTACCCTCTAGAATGGGTGGTTTTAAACTGAGAAATGTTCATTATACATTATAATTTGTATCATAAAATTCATACACACACCACTGAAAACAATGAAGGAAGCTCAGTGTAGTGATGTATGCCTTTGATCCCAGCACTCAAGAGGCAGAAGCAGGATCTCTGTGAGTTTGAGGCCAGCCTGGTCTACGTAGTAATTCCAGGATATATAGACATAATTGCCTCAAAAACAAAACAACGACGACAAAAAAAAAAAAAAAATCCTTCTTTGGTGCAGTACGGGAGTGGGAAGAGGAAGTTACCATTAATGGACTGACATTTGTCAGTTGCCCAGAGAAGAAAGACAACCATGAACTGCTAACTAAAATAAATGGAATGATTTTAACTATGTAATTTAGAAAGCATGGGAAGAGAGTTTTTAAAAGAAAGCACTTCTAGAATCTCTCATCCTTGTCCCATTTATTTTTAGGAGTGATTCTTGTGGCCTCTAGAGCTTGTCCATTGTCTCAGCTTTGTCAGCTTGACATAGTCTAGCGTCATCTGAGAGGAAAGCCTAGATTAGCTTGGCCTGTGGCAATGCCTATGAGTAATTAACTATCTTATTATTGATGCAGCGGCATCCCTAGGTAGGTGGTCCTGGGCTGTGTAAACTAGCAGAGCATAAGCCCTCCAGGTTTGTGACCTGGATGGGTAAGTCAAATTAACCTCTTCATTCCCAAGTTGTTCCCAGTCAGACTGTTTTATCACGGCAACAGAATGAAACTAGAATACCCATGAAAAGGAATCAGTCCTTATCCTACCTCCCTACACCCCACTGGCTTGTTAGCCAGAATTCCAGGTCTCCCCATCCCAACTGTGGTCCTCAGTGAAGACTGCCTTCCAGTTTAGATAGGCAAGGAAGCCCAGACCTCTCCTGAAGTTTCCACTGCGCCCAACTTTCCCGCAGTCCTGGCTTTCTTTTTTGGTGGCTTGTGGAGTATAGCCCTCCCCACTTCACTTCCTATGTCAGGTGAGTAGTTATCACAGGCTGCTCTCAGAATAGTCCCCATTTTTCATTTAGGCTGATAGTAGATCCCACAGCAGTACCGTTTGTTACCTCTGCCTCTGTCCAGATGCTCAGGTATGCCACAAGCTTGCCCTGTGTCCTGGCTGGTGTATGAAACCCTAACAGCACTGGAGCACAGCAGATTTACTTACCAAAGATCCAGGGTGATAAATATGCTTTGAAAAGTATTATAGCCATGTAAAGGAATAATGTTATAACAGTTATCCCAGAAGAATGCTAAAGTAGGTTGCACCTTAAGTTTGTTGGGGGTTTGGACATCTGTTTCACAATATGACCTAGTTTGCATTAGCTGTAAACTCAATGGCTTGGAGTCACCTGGAAAGAGTTTCAGTTGCGTCTTTATCAAGTTGGTCTGTAGCTATGTCTGTTCGAGATTATCTTAATTGACCTAGGAGGACCCAGGTGATCCTGGAAGCTAGCTGTGAGCTGTAATTGTGGCAGCCTGCAGCATTCTTTTCCCGTTCTCACCTCCTGCCTGCTTGTGTTCCTGCTCTAATTTCCTTAGTGACCCTAAAGGAGATATAAGCCAAATCAAATCTTTTCCAGCCCTCATTGTTTTTGGTCAGTGTTTTATTGCAGCAACAGAAGGACACCAGAAGTAAGCTCCAGTTTCCTGCCTTTGAGCTGCGGTGAAGTATCTGACAAATTTTGTAGAGTAGTTTTGCTTTTTCTTTTTACCAAAATACTGCCTTAGCTGTACAGTCCTAACTGGTCTTGAACCTATGGTTCCTGCCTCATGCTTCTGAGTGCTGAGCTAGGCACGCACTGTCTTACCTGTTAGTAACTGTCATGAATTAAATTTGAGACGGTTACATGTAAGTTTCTTTCTTTTTTTTTTCTTTTCATTTCTTTTGATTTAGGGTCTTGTTGTGTAGCCAATGCTAGCCTGGAGCTCACAGCAGTCTCCTGCCTCAGTCTCCCACGTGTTGCAGTGAGAGCTTTGCAGCTCCTAGAGCTGACTGTGTTTTATACAAGTGAAAAATGATAAACATTTTAGCCTTAAATTTTATGTAGTTCAAAACAAATTCTTTGTTTCTTTTGAAGACTTAGGTTTTAACATTTATTTAACACTTATTTTAACATTTATTTACATACTTAAAGTTTTCCTTTAAAAGTTCCAACAAAGCCATTCATGGCAGTAGACACTTGTGATCTCAACACTGGGGAGGATCCAGCAGGAGGGTTGTAAATTACAAACCAGGCTAGGCCTAACTTACAAACAGAGTTCCAGGCCAGCCAGTGCTACAAAATGAGAGTTTAAAAAAAAGTGAGGTGGGCATGAGGGTGAGGGGAGAAGTCAGAGGCCAGCCTGGGTTACATAGTGAACCCCTACATCTGTATATCAAAGGGAGTCAGGGAGACAGGGGCCTAAGACAAAGAATTTGTTTGAATTCAGCGAAGAGAAACTGCAAGGCTGCCACTGTCTGGAGAGTTTTGCTCTCCTGAGATTATATGGCAATATGATCACCATATTTGAAGGACAGCTATGATTTCAAGTTCGTTTTGCACATTATTTGGTGCTGAAATGCTTTGGGGAAGAGGAGAGGTTAAGTACAGGTCTGAGGACAAGTTGTTCCAGAGAGAGGAAGATGGAAACTTGGTTGTTGTATACACATGTGAAGCCCTGAGGTCACATAGCCTAGGAAACAATGAGTTGAAAGAGGGTTCAGTGAGGGAAGCACTTGCTGTGCAAGCATGAAGACCCGTGTTCAAATCCCCAGAGCCCAAATAAAGCTATGGGATCAGTACTCCCAACATTCCTAAAGGGAGATGGGAAGCAGATGAGGCAAGCCCATCCTTGAAGCTCATGGCACATGCAGCAGCCAACAAGAAAACTCATCTCAAACAAAGTAGAAGGTGAGGGCTGCCCCTGAACCTGTTCTCTGACACACACAGGCATGGCACACATAAGACCGAATTCAAAGACACAAATATATACATACACAGAATAGGATATATAAAGAGTGTTACACCTAGTGTCCAGACCAGTTCTTTTTTGAAGATTTATTTTGTTTGAGTGTATGAATGTATGTGTGTGAGTGCAAGTGCCAGCAAAGACCAGAAGAGCATGTCCAATACCTGAGAACAGGAGTTATAGAGCCGGTTGTGACCTGCCACATGCCTGCATGAACATGGGTCCTCTGGAAGAGCAGCTGAGCCATTTCTCCAGCTCATGTTCTTGATAGTTCAAGGGGTTTGTCTGGAACCACACAGGATGTATGGCATTGTTATGCTGCTGCTGCTGCCCCCATATGGCAGCTAAAGATATTGCATCTGCCTGTTCAGACGGCAGAAATCACTTTTAACACTCAGAAAAATTTATATGCTCCTAGATAGAAAATCCTTTGGTATTCAGTTACTGGGTATAAAAATGAGTTTAAACAAATTTTCATTTAGCATTATAAACGTAGTGAGATATCAGTCTAAATTTTTACTTTCTAGAATGGGAATTGACTTGATTTGGTAGCGAGTCAGTGTAAGTTCAGTGTTCACTTAAAAGGTGGTCGCAGAATCTGTCCTATAAGGTTAAGAACATCCATGACCCTTCTGCAGTTACACAACCTGTGTAAGGTGTAAGGTCATGTTTTCTCTGTAAATTTCAATTAAGACAACATGTCATAGTAATTTGAGTGTAAAAGCAGATATAAGAATGTGTTTCTCTTGTTAGGCCAGATAGAAAGAGGTTTTCAAACCTATAAAACAGTATTGCTCTCCATGTTTTTTTTTTTTATTTTGGAAAATAGTTGTTTTCAGATGATAATAATGTTTTCAATTTTATTTAGGAGAACTAGTAAGTACTCACTTGAAAATCTTATCTATAGATACATTTATAGAAATAAAAGTTACCAATGTCTTCAAGAATAGGCCTGTACTGAGCCCTGAGCCCAAGTGTTCAAAGCTCCACCTTCATGCAGAGCACCACTGTTTACATCCTTATGTCATTCATGTGTTTTCTCATCTGAAAACAGCTTTGGCGAGAGAGGCGGCTCCGTACATAACAGTACTCACGGCCATGCCTGGGTACCTGAGTTCCATCCCTGAGCTCCACATGGCAGAAGGAGAGAAATGAATGCTGAAAGTTGTTCTTTAACCTCCATGTGTGTGCTGTGGCACAGGCATGCCCACACTCAGATACAAATAAGTGAATGGTTTTAGTGAGAGCCTTATATTCTTATAGTTCTATTGTATCCTATCTAGACTTTCAGCTCTTGGAGAGTGTATCCTGTTTGTCATTGTATAATAGGGCCATGGAAATACCCTAACAGACTATAGAAAGATGTTCAGCAAACATTTCTGAATTTACACATGTATTAGTTTTTTAAAGATTTATTTCATGTATATGGGCATTTTGCCTATGTCTGTGCAACATGGGCACGCTTGGTATGAACTTAGAAAAGGGTGTTGGAGCCTTTCAAGCTACGGTTAACAGATGGTTCGAAGTCAGCCATGTGGGTGCTGGGAAGTGAACCCAGGTCCTGTGCAGCCGCAGACAGTGGGTTTAAATGTTGAGCTAGTCTCCAGGATCCATGTTTCCCTATTTTATCTTACTTGTCAAAATCATTATCAGTGGGAGTAGGGTGTGCCCTAGGATGTGTGTCAAGTTCAGAAGATGACTTTCTGGTGTCAGGTCTCTTTCCCATGGGGCACTATGCTGCCAATACCCTCAGGGACAGACCCAAGAAAAACAAGTACAGAGAGAAAGGGGCTGCATTAGAACCTGGATGAGAGCAGAAGAAACAGACTCGACTCTAGAGACTCACATGTAAAGCGTCATTGCTAGGCATTGCTCTGGGACTGTAAAGCTCTACCTTTACCAAGAATGTATACTTAGACTTACTATTCTGGTAATTTGGAGCAGTTAAACATTTCACAGAAATGACATTAGAATATTTGCCCTATAGCAGTGACAGTAACTATGTTTTCATTGAGCCTTGACACCTATTGAAAAGGAGTTGATAATTTGAAAATAGTTGCTGAGATTCTGGAGAAAAGTGAACTGTTGAACGGATACTCTCAGTGTTATGGTCTGTATCTGAATACTGTGAGCTAGATAGCATGTGAACTGGTAAGCATGGCTGCATTAAAATGAGCTCCTCTGCAAGTTCCTGCCTGCGGACTTAACCATCGGCTGGTGATATACAGAAGCTCAAAGTAAAAGACGGTACAAATGAGTCAAAGATTGTCACAATTACCTCACTGTTGACATGTGAATATCAAAACTGTACATGACTGATGCATGACCTTTGGAATTTGAGGTCTCTGGAAGACTGACTTAAAAGCCCCGTCCAAGTAGTGTATGGTGAGGATGGAAACAGAGGGCTCTAGAGATGACTCAGGCAGCGAAGCCTTTGCTGGACAAATGCCAAAGCTTGAGACTACATCCCTAGCACCCACATAAAAAGTTGAATGCACAGACTTCTACAATCCCAGCACTGGGGAGAGAAGCTGGATCCCTGGAGTTCACTGACTGGCCAGCCTTGCAGACTCAGTGAGTTCTGAATTCAATAAACGACTGTCTCTAACTCTAAACACAGACATGCATGCATGTGAGTATACAGGTGGATGCACACACAAGCACACATGCTTATTACATGTGCCCCTAATTCTGACAAAGACTCTACAAATTGAATCAAGAAAAGATCTTTCAGGCTTGCATGGATGCTGTAAAGCTTTCTATGATGAAATTGACTTTCATTATAGTGGGAAGCTCCAGAAAGCACCTGACCCCTGTAACCTTGGCAGGGAGCAGACGGTGTGCCAGGAAGAGCAGTACAGAACATGAAGGCAGAATGAGGCCACTAGTTAAATATGCTGCTTTCCAGTTCTATCGGAGGGCTGGTTCAAATCTCATCAAACTGTCCAGAAAGAAAGTAGACTACTTAAACACCTGGTTTCAAGGCATTTACTAAGAACAGGAGTTAGGGAGAGTGCCTGTCTACTCGGGGTTGCATTCTTCAGCATCAACCAGAGAGAGTCTCAACACAGCAGATTCTTAACAAGCACCTGTGTAGTGAGTGCAAGCCTTTGTTTCTCTGCTATCAGTGAATGATCATTATGTCATGGGTATGGTGGCCACACCTGTAATCCCAGCATTTAGAGGTAGACTGGAGGGGATAAAAAGTTCCAGGCCAGCCTTTGCTACATAGTGAGACCTATCTCGATCACAAAACAAAAAACTCTCCCCCAAAGCAACAAAGACTACCGACATCTCACTAAAGAAGACATGCACATGGGAAGTGAGCATGTGGAGAAACGTATCCTATATCATCAGAGAACTGCCAATTAAGATGAGATAGCATCCAGCACCACAATAACCATACCCCAGAACGGTGGCATTAAGCGAGGGGCAAGGGCAGAACCACCCAAATCCTCCTCCGTTGCTAGAGGGACACAACAACTTGCCCCACTTACTTTGAGAGTCAGTTTGTTCTTTGACTATACTGAGCACATTCTTCTGGCTATGGCTATATTTTTGGTTCTTTGAGACAGGGTTTCTCTATGTAGCCCTGGCTGTCCCAGACTCACTCTGTGCATCAGGCTGGCTTCAAACTCAGACATCTACCTGTTTCTGCCTCCCAAGTGCTGGGATTAGAGATGTTTACCTTCCCCCAGCTGCTAAACACTTTCTTACAATGTGATCCAGCAATCATGACTTGGTACTTATTCTGAGGGATTTGAAACGTTTTGCTATTTAAAGGCCTGCATGTTGATGATTGACATCAGTTTTACTTAAAATTGCCAAAAGAGGTGTAACCAAAATCTTTTCATTGCGTGAATGGATCCACATACAATGGGCTATTATTCAGTGAGATTAAAGATGTGCACCACAGCATCACTACCACTGGCTTGAAAGGGACATTTTTAAAGGTTCTACTATGATTAAAGTATGTTCATATTTAAAACAGTCAGATTACAGGAAACAAAAAGGGTGAATTTAAAGGAAGTATGGCCAAACTATCTCAAGCTATCTGGTGCTTATAGTATAGTCTCCTGAGTAACTACACAGTACACAGTTATCAGGTGCCTTCGAGGGCTCATCAAGCTCTTCAGGATTATACCCTTTCTTGGGCTTTTAAAATTATGCATCTTTTATTTTCTGTATCATGAGTCTTAAAGGAGCTAAATATTATCACAACTACTTATTTGAACTTCTGAAGTGAATATAAAATGTATATATTTCTATATAAATATATTAAAATTTAAAATATAAATTATATATTTCTATATCAGTATACAAATTGTATATTTAAAAGGTTATATTGATAAAATATATCAAAGGGAAGGTCATTACAATTCATATACAATATTGTTTGTTTGTTTGAGACAGGTTTCACTGTGTTGCTCTGGCTGGCCTGGAGCTTTCCACATAGACCAGCTTGGCATCAAAGAGATACCTGTCTCAGCCTCCCAAGTGCTAGGATCAAAGGGGTGTGTGTCACTACACCTAGCAACATTATTATTATCACATTATTGTCATCATCTCTGCAGGTACAAAAATATACAAGGCTTCAGCCCCAAACCACACATAGCAAACATGAATGACGTTTCTCAAAAGGCAGAGGTAAGTAAATCTCAAAATCTGTATGTGTGTGTGGGGGGGGGCGGGTGGGGGGTGGTAGGTGGGGTGGAGAGAGGCAGGAAGAGACTTGGAAAGGGAAGGAGAAAGAGAGGAAACGCTGAGCAATAATACATGGTTGACTGAAGGAGCGTGGGAAAGGTTCCAGGTGTTTGTAATTGCTAATATCAGGATGGACAAGAAGAGGAGGTTCAGTTTGTGCACTGTTTGGGGCCACTACTTTATCTGGGTTCTGGCAAACAAGCATACTGAATCTCTGCAAGGCAGTGGATTTTAAGTACAGTGGTCTTAGAAATGATTCCTTCAATGTTGTTTTAATGAGGCTTGGACCATTGGAGGTGGTAAATCAGTTTTAGTAGGACTCTCAGCATCTTCTAAAAACTGCAGTAAAAGTCTCTTAAAAATTTCCGCCTTTCAGTTTCTTGGCTGTAGTTACTGAGGATTGAGAGATACCAGATGCTGACACTCAAAAGTGACACACATGATGTGTGGCAGATCATTAGGAGAGAGTTTGGCATTCTGACACTCAATTTTATTTACAGAAACTTCTTTCAGAAACAAACTTCTTTTAAAAACTGAGAAGACTCTGCATTCTTAGTTTTAGAATACGGAAACATTCCTCCAGTCTCCCATCAGACTTCCTTTCTTTCGGGTTTTCCTTTAGAGCCTGCTCTGTGCAGTCGGTGTAGCCACTTTTTGGAAGTTACACATGGGTGGCATGACAGCAATCGTGCTCTCTGTAATATGTACTTTACCTCAAAAGCCTAATCTTATGCTTTGTTTCTAAATTCATGATCTGTACTGAGATTGACGTTTTTAATTTTAAGGGAGTGATGTTAATTTGAATCTTTAATAATAGGATAGGAAAATAAGATAGGCTCTTTTTAATTAGAGTTCACTATTTGACTTTTCTATTTTGCTGGCCTTCGGCCTCAGTGAAGGGCTACCACTAATTGGGGTTTCATTTCTGAAAAAAATTTGATTTTATAAAATTTCTGCTCTCATATTTTCTGTAAGTCCAACTTAACAAAGTTTTAGAGAACATCTAGTCAGGCTGTGATGATCCACATTAAGGTTTGAAACTCACTTCTATCTGTTTTGATAAATATTGTAAAGTATCTTGTTGTTCTCTTTGCCTACTTTCTTCTTTCTGAACTTTCTTCTCTTTATTTTCTAACAAAGATTCTGCTTTCTTCATCTAAACCTGTCCCCAAATCCTACGTGCCAAAACTTGGCAAGGGTGATGTAAAGGATAAATTTGAAGCCATGCAAAGGGCCAGGGAAGAAAGAAATCAAAGGCGATCTAGAGACGAAAAGCAAAGAAGAAAAGAACAATATATTAGAGAGAGAGAATGGAACAGGAGAAAGCAGGAGGTCATTTTATTTTATTTTATCTTGTGAAAAATTCATGTTCTTTATTTTAATGTATTAATCCCACTAACATATCCTAGACTCTGGTTAACATTGCTTCCTGTGTCTGTGAGCTGACTTCTGTGTGCTCATCTCTCCCTGTCTGCAGTATCCTACTGCTTACACAGCCTGCAGCCAACCATGGCCCAAAACATCCATCCCAGAAGCAAACAGAAGCCTTAAATAAATTCCATTACAGCATATTTTTATAATTATACTTTTATGATGACTTGTTCTTAGTCTCTTACTGTGCCTAATTTTTTTGTATGAATATAACTTTTATATAAGAAAAAACAGCATGCACACGGCTCAGAATTATTTGTGGTTTCTGGAATCCATTGGACATCCTAGGGGGTTTGTCTGTAGTGTGGGGCAGAGGGGCTATTCTAATAGAATCTAGTCTAATTTTGAAGCATGTATTCATATTTATTTATTCAACCACCCAGATTAAAGAAATGCTTGCTTCTGACAATGAGGAAGAGAGTTCTAAAGCAGGAAAGGCTTATGTCCCAAAGCTGACAGGTAAGAGCCCTGAGGCCTAAACATAAATGAGATTGTAAAAGAAACATGGCAAAATACCCAAGGGCTTTTTGTTTTGTTTTTGTGTGTTTTTTAGGGACAGTTAAAGGTAAATTCGATGAAATGGAGAAACACAGGCAGGAAGAACAAAGGAAGAGAACAGAAGAAGAAAGAAAACGCAGAATTGAGCAGGACCTGTTAGAAAAAAGGAAAATACAGCGTGAACTGGCAAAGAGAGCTGAGCAGGTAGGTGCTAAGGGCTACAGTGGGGGTTATTTCTGTAACAGAACAAATGAGAACTACTCAGGATGTTGCTAAATTAAAATACTTAATACAGTATAAACTTAATAATAGCTTAAAATGTAAAATAATAGCATAAAAGGAAAATATGTCAGATGCCCAACAGTGTGGACAGAACGGGCTGTCTTAGGAGTGATGATACAGCTTTCATTCTGTATAATCTTGCTAATTATTTCTACATTCCTTAAACTGACTATACTCCCAACTTTTCTTGGTATCTTTGAGAATTTTATAAAGATTTATGACATTTTCACACATAAACTATTCATAACCACAAAGCACAATTATGGCTTTATAACAGCAATATTAATTTATAAGTGCTCTCCTGTGTGTATGTGCATCATGTACATGCAGTGTCCACAGAGGTCAGAAAGCACTGAATCCTTTGGACTTGGAGTTGTAGAGAGTTCTGTCATCACATGTGTGCTAGGAACCAAAGCCAAGGCAGAGGCACAGAGGTGCTCTGGCCTTTGCACTGAGCCGCCCCTCCACTACCGTAAGTCAATGTGCTATGCTCTTGTTTATCTTCTATTTTCTAAAGAGAAAACTGATAATGCAAAGAAAGCATATTTATTTTTGCATGCCTCCAAAATCCATTAACTTCAATTTTGCAAATAACCTCTGCTGGGCCACAAACTACTTGTGTACTGGTACATGATGATATAAGCTGGATTAACCTTAAGAAGAAGAATTTCCTATACTTTGTTTTGTATCCTTAGCTGAAGGATGCCATGTGCTTTAGTGTTGCCTCTAGATTCTAGTGATTTAAGATGATCATTCATTTTGTAGTGAAACTTTATAAGGAAGTCAAATTATATGAGAATTATTAAATTTTTAATTAAGTTATAATTACTTCAAATATTTAGGTAGATATATGAGTTAAGATCATAGTTATATTAAAATCACAAAGTAAACAATACTGAAGTATTTAAAATGTGGTGTCTAACACAGAGCACTGTATATATATGAAAACTATCTTTCATTCGTCTATACTTTCAAAGTACTCATATTTTCTAGACCTTCTGACTCATTTGAAACCCAAGAATAGAATTTTAGACAGTGGTTTCTCAAAAACAAAACAAAAACCTGTCAGTGAGCCTGACTATAATAAAGACTGGATGCTCAAAGGTAAATTAAAAAAAAATATGATCATGAAAAAAAGTCAGTGTCTTTCCAGCAAACATTCGCTGTATGCAGGGTGCCGTAGAACGCTGGCTAGTGATGTTTTAGCACGACTACATTAAGGACACCACAGCGATGTAATAATAGTAACTTCTTATAAATATGGAAAGTCTAATTCTAAAATATAAGTACATTTCCATTCAAATTTAACATGACTTAATGTAGGTTAATGTAGGTTAGTGTAATGTTCGTTTACAGTTTATAAGTACAAACCAGTATGCAAGAGGTATTCCTGAACCCAGAATGGTTAATGTGATCACCAAGATAATTGCCACTTCTAAGATTTCAAGGTCTTACAAAGACTTAAAAAGAAATATACCTTGTTTATTAAATATTAGAATAAAAAATGAAGTTCATGGGAAAATCTTGTGGGTGAATTATCTGGTTAACTCTGAAGATACCTGATGGACAAAATTAAGTGCATCCATTTAGATACCATTAGAGATGGTATTGGTGGGAGTGGGATCTTGAGAAGAAGCAAGGAAAGAAATCTGAGGAAGAAATATATATATATATATAGTGGAGAAACAGTTCTTTCATGTTAACTTGGGGAAGTCAACAGTAACTGAATCTGAATGCTCGTTCTTGACTATATGGTAGCATAGCTGCCCTGAAATAAATGAATCATTTTCCATGTTTGTTGAAAAAAATACGATTGTATGTTTTGTTGCCTTGTGGTGGCTTAAAGTGAATAAAAGTGAAAGAAAGCATTGGCAACAGAAATGTAAGCAGCAAAAACAAAAGGCCATAGTGTTCTGTCCGCTGACAGGGCCTGGAGCCATAGTGTTCTGTCCGCTGACGGGGCCTGGAGCCATAGTGTTCTGTCCGCTGATGGGGCCTGGAGCTTCTCGGAGTTCCTAGATCTTTTTATTGAATTAATTTGATTGTTCATTAGAAAACAGTTTATTTTGTAATTATTTTATTAGAAAGCCATTAAAATTTCACTTAGTATGACACAACATTGAAAAATCCTTTGCCATTTATATAGCAAGTCAGTATAATGAGTAATTTTGTAATAAAACATTCTCAAAAATTAAATTTTATAGTATAAAAATTCTGATAAGAGTATTTATTATGGAAACACGAGGTATTTTAAATGTTCCTGTTCTGTTTTTGAGACATGGTCACTGTGCAGCCCTGGCTGGCCTGTAACTTGACACGTAGGTGAGGCTGACTTCAGACTCACAGAAGTCATCCTGACCAAATTTAACTTCATGATAGTTCTTGTCTGTTGCTTCTGTTTCCTTTTCCTGAGATTTCAGACATTGCATTGTTAGAATCACCTATTTTCTCTCAGCAGTTTGCTCAGGAATCAGCCTGCTCATCAAGCTAACCCAATGTTTCTCCAACTTCAAAGAAATGTGCTTTGAATGATGGCCTTTCCCTAATTCAGTATGAGAAAATACAAGTACCACAACTGTCCTCTGCTGGAAAATCTACCGGATATTTCTACCATACTTTATTATTGTATCAGTTATATTATTGCCAGATATCTTTCATAAGAAATAGGGTCACAGGCTGGGCATGGCTGGATATGCCTTTAATCCCAGCATTCAAGAGATAGAGGCAGGCAGATCTCTGTAAATTTGAGGCCAGCCTGGTCTACAAGGAGAGTTCCAGGACAGCCAGGGTTACACTGAAAAACTCTGTTTCAATAAAAGATAAAAAAAAAAAAAAAAAAAAAAAAAAAAAAAAAAAGACATAGGGTCACCACCATTTGATTGCTTGTGAGGAGTCTTCCTTCTACTATCTCAGGGGCAAGAGGATGGAGGGGCGTTTTTGTATATCTCACTTTAAATTGCTACTAAGTTAAAACTCTTTCCTTGTAAGCTCACAGTCAAGATGAAATTTTACCAGAAGCCATGGATAAATTACTTTTCAGTTGTATGTTTAAAAGCACCAAGCAGAAATTCAATGTAATGTAACGATATGAAATTCTCATTCAATAGATTGAGGACATAAACAATACGGGAACCGAATCCGCAGCAGAGGTAACAGACATTTCCTTTAATGAAACATTCACTGAAAATTGCCTGATTCACAAAGACATGCAGAGGCTTTTATTTCACTATTGATTATAAATATCACAATAACAAAAGTCAAGAATGTTTTGTAAAGGCAAGAGTATACTTTGACTCTTACAAATAGTGTAGTGTGTTTAAAGAAAAGTATGCTCTGCCTGCCCAGTTGGGTCGTGAAGACAGTGTCCATAGATCTTTGAGGGACACATACTTTCTGAGCTAACATCTAAAGCTGTTGAAGGCTGGCATTTAAAAGGCATTTGTCCTCTTTCCTCACAGTCTCTAAGAGCTCACACTCTGGTTTTCACACACTAGTGTAGAGAGGAGTGTGTATTACCACGAAGGAATGTCCAATAACCATAAAAACATAGCCCAGATAACTAGCAAAGTTAAAAACCCAGCCAACCAATTTGATGGTGTGCCTAAAATTATGGTATAAAAATTGGAAAAATTTTAATTTAGGGGCATGTATTATATTTTATAATCTATTTTTGAAAAAACATTAGAGATAACAATAAATTTGTAGTAAAGCCAATTTAAATCAATTCTGAGAATGCATTTTAGCCATGTGTACTGCAGGCTTTAATTCTAGCACTCAGGAGGCAGGTGGATGGATCTCTGTGAGTTTAAGGCCAGCCTGGTCTACATAGCAAGTTCCAGGATAGTCAGAACTACATAAAGAGGCCCTGTCTCAACAAAGAAACCCAAGAACTTGTTTTAAACTTTAATAGGATAAATGCTTTATTTATTTACAGCTTTATTTATATTGTGAATGTTAGTATATCACTTGGGTGAATATTCAATGGCTTTTTTCATTAAATAATACTTTATTAAGTACTAAAAAACTTAGATAGAGAAGCAGATTATGGAGAAAACGTTGTTGTGTGTAAGCTGAAACTATCCACCATCAGATTGGTTTGAAGTATGCTCACATGCACATTACCTTTCGTGAAATTAATATAGACTGTCTATAAAGTCAGGCAATGTTACTACAGTCTTGTTACTTAATCAGGTATATCAATTTTATCTTTCAAATCATAGAATGCTTCTTGAAACTATCAATGGATCTCAGTAAAACTGATTAATGCACAGTAAGTTTAGAGAAAATGTATTTAATAGTAACTAGTTTAAAAAATAAGGGTTTTTTTTGGTCCTTTATAGCATTGACAACAATGTAATTTACCACTTATGGAGGTGAAGTACCCCACCACCTACATTTTTATTAAGGATATGGGTGCTAATTATGTATCTTATACATAGGAAGGAGATGACTCACTACTTATAACAGTGGTACCTGCCAAATCATACAAAACATCTGGAAAAATAAAGGATCCTGAGGACCTGGACAGAGAACAAGGAAATGAAAGGATTAATCATGAAGAAGATGAGATGAGATATGAAGAAGAGTGCCGAGGTCTCAAAGAAGCAAAATGTCTTTCATTAGTCATGGTAATTTTGTTTTTACAAGAACAAATCAAAAGTTTAGTTTAACAACAATTGCGTAAGTAACAACTTTGAGTAACAACTTTTGTTTTCATAGGATGATGAAACAGAGGCCAAAAAAGAATCACATTTTCCTGGAAAATTGAAATCAACTTTTGAAGAACTGGAACGACAAAGACAAGAAAATCGCAAGAAGCAAGCAGAAGAGGGAGCGAGACGACGCTTAGAGGAAGAGAGGCGTGCCTTTGAGGAGGCAAGGAGGAACATGGCAAGTGTATCTATGTGCTAACCTTGCCTTTCAGGAAAGACAGCCAGCTCTGCATGACGCTTCCAGCAAATCCAAGGAGGTCTCTCTAAATGGGGAGACCTCATTTCATTGTTTTATTTTTATAGTATTATGGATTGGACCTAGTGCATACTAAACAAGTGTTTACCACTTGACACTGTTCAAGTCCCAAAAGGCTTCTTTTGAAACTGTATATATATTTATATACAATATACATGCATACAATTCACTTGTACATTTTTTTGAGTTTTCACTTTGGGGTGTGTTGTTCAATATGCTTTGAAATTTTATTTTAATGTTGTATACTATGTTAATATAAAAAATTACTCTGCATATTTTTTCTTTTTGTGTGAGTTAAACAGTATATTTAATGATATGGTTGTAGGACATTTTCAAATCAAATTATGAATTTCACTTGAGGAGCACAGGTCTATAATTTTAGCTACTTAGGAGGGTGAGGAAGGAAGAACACGCATTCAAGGCTGGCCTGTACTATAGAATCAGTCGGAGGCCAACCTGGGCAATACTCACATACTCAGTGATAGAGTACTTGTCTATCATTCACAAGGCCTGAGGTTTAATCCCCACTAATTCCCACTACGATATATATTTAAAAAAAGAAAAGAACAGGAAGCATAGACTCCAGTCTCATTTAGAAAATGTAAATATGAACAGCTATAATTTTCAAAGTTACCATGACCTTCTTGATCAGCTTTCATTAATAACATTATTAAGATTGCAGCTGGGCAGTTTGAATTTTCTAGACATTATTTAAAATGTTATTACTTTAATCTAAAAAGTAATAAAATGTTATTACTATTTAATCTCAGCATCTGAGAGGTAGAAGCAGGCAGGTCTCTGAGTTCTAGGCCAGCCTGGTCTGTATAGTAAGACTCTGTCTCAAAAACAAATGTTATTCACTTTTAAATAATACCTGCACATTTTAATATAACTGGCAAGCAACCCAGTAATGTTGCTAATTACTATGTTAATAATGTTTGTGTTAATAATAGGTTTCAATTCACATTTAGGTGAGCAAATTGTGAAATTAATTTTATATAAATACCAGATGGCAGTCTTTTATCTGATTGGTATAAGGAAATCACCCTAGTTCATAGTGAGGAAACTTTTTTGTTGTTTAAATGAGTCAGGGTGTTGCTGACTCAAAAATAGATTTGGCTGTCCTGGAACTTACTATGTAAACCAGACTGGCCTTGAATTACAGAGTTCCTCCTTCCTCTCAGGTGCTGGGATTAAAGGTGTACACTATCACACCTGGTAGGAAAATGCTTACAAATCACCAGGCTCTGTGTGTGTGTGTGTGTGTGTGTGTGTGTGTGTGTGTGTGTGTACACCCGAACTCTAAATACAAACTGTTTTGTTTATGAGAATTAACAGTCAGCATAAGCCCTTTAAAATTTGGAATCTCATTTAAAAGCTTTATTGAGAAATTTTACTTAATCTTGAATATATTTTTATTTCTAACTTTTCTACATATGGTCATTTTATCATATAGGACATTAAAAAGGGAGAGGATTTGGCCAGGCATGGGAGGCAGAGTCAGCCAGATCTCTATGAGTTCAAGGCCAGCTAGGTCTACACTGTGAGTTCCAGATATTATAATCTTTGGTTTTTAGAGAGACTCAGCCTCAAAAAAACCAAAGATAATAATCAAAAGAAAAAAGGAATTGGAGTAAGTATTCTGGGAACTCTGAAATAATACTCTGTCCAGTTGCTAACCACATACCTTTCTACTGGTAATCCATTCCTGTGCCAAAGAGTCTCAATTTTTAGTAATGAATAGTTTCTTTATTAGGTAAATGAGGAGGATGAAAACCAAGATACAGATACAGTTTTTAAAGTGTATCGCCCAGGAAAACTCAAACTCAGTTTTGAAGAAATAGAAAAGCAAAGGAGAGAAGATGAAAAACGAAAAGCAGAGGAGGAGGCCCGAAGGAGAAGAGAGGAAGAAAGGAAGGCATTTGCTGAAGCAAGGAGAAGCATGGTAAGACAAAAGCTAACTGAACAGTAGTTTGGAATTAAGTATGTGCACTTGCCCAAGCTATGAAGAGCCAGACAACCTTGGATGCCATCCTCAGGAATGCTGTCCTCTTTTCTGACAGGACTGGCTAGCAGTCGGAGGTGATGAGATTATAGGTGTGCACTTAGTTTTACTTGGGCTCCGGGGACTGAATTCAGGTTCTCATGCTTCCAAGACAAGGACTTTCCTTAATAAGCTATCAAGCACAAAGATTCAGTTTTTTGAGCATGTAAATGACTAGACTGAGGAGGAACAGCCAGCCTATCATCTCTGAAATCTGTAGCAAGAGTATAAATGCCAAATACCAGGTACTTGTCAGCATTTGCTTCAGTTGGTGTTGAAAGAGATCTGATTACCAATGCCAAGCCTGGCATAAAAGGTTGGAAACTATCATCCTTCTCTGGAAAGATAAACTTTTTTAGGCTAGATCTTATCATTTCCCTCCTTTCCATTCCTTCTCTCATTCCATTTTCTTCTGTCTTTTTCTCCTTCATTCTTGCCATTTAATCCCACTCAATCTACATTAGATGATCAAATCATAATTATCTAATTTCAAAATACCCATCATTCTTCCTTACATTTTGAGCCTAATTTGTCAAAAAGTTAACTTTCCACACCATGTTAATGTTTGTAAAATAGTTATCTGAACAATCAATTTTAAGCAATTTAATATATGCAAACTTTTTTTGCATCTTAATTGCCTTCTGATAAAATAGCCTAGTATTTGTTCATGCCTGTCCTGGGTATTCTGCCAAGTACTTGGTTTAATCACTCGTCCATACACTCAAATCAGAAACTCAGAAGCCTGAAACATACGCTTTCAACTTTTCATTCATGCCCAACTGGCTATGAACTCCCATTTATTTGACCCCTGACTTATTCTCTCATCTTCACTACTGTAATCCATATTACTGTTGCTATTCCTTGCCTGGGACCAAGTCCTAACTTGCTTGCTTCCTTGCCTGTGAGACCAGGAGAGATCCTCTCACTCCTTGTCCATGTCTACAAGCCACAGTTCAGATATGAACAAAAGCGTTTAACTTCAGGACACAGAAAAACAGAATTAAATTGTTTTTCATGGTAAAATGTATCAGATATCAACAGCTTACAAGCACAGGTTCTAGTTGCAATTTTGAGATTGCTTGTATTCAGGTGGTGATTGTATTATAAAACTTCTATTGGAAACTGGGAAGATGGCTCAGCTAGATAAAGATACCACTAAGTTTGATGATCTAAATCCATTTCTGGAAACCAGCATGGTAGGAAGAAAGAACTGACTCCTGAAAAATTTCTTCTGACACCTACATGCCCGCCCCCATAAGTAAGACAAATAATCATTTTTTTTTTAAAGTTAAAACCCTAGAGTTAGGAGCCTTCCTCAATATTAGACAATGTACTTAGTATTTCTAAACTCCATTTAATCCTGTGAGAGCCATAATAAAAATGCACAGGGAGGCTCAAGAGAGGTAAGTAGCTTACCCAAGGTCACAAATTAATTATTCATATAAATGTACAAAATTACAAAAAGCAGTCTGTTATTTACATTTCTAATTTCTTGTAGCATATAAAGTAATAGATTTCACTCTGACACTTTCCGACATGTATAACATTATTTATATATTTCTTACTGGAAATATTCTGAAGCTTGACTTCTGGCTTTGCTACCTTGTCTTTGGATAAGTTACTTTTCTGTCAGTTCCTCAGTTTCCTCGTATGTAAACCAGGGATATTAATCCTAAGCTATCTATAAGGTTACTACATTAATTAAATATATGTATTTATAACTGAACTGGCAGTTTTAAGAATATATGAACTATTATGTCTTTAAATTTTATCTTGGCTGCAAAACTGCACAATAAAATTATGGCATTAAGGTACCTTTTACTCTGATATAGTTCTGGACAGCCAGAACTATACAGAGAAACCCTGTCTCGAAACCACCCCCCCCCCCAAAAAAAAGATTATGATGATACAAATGTAACTCACTAAGTCTATAATTTAACTGAAATGTTTTATTTTCGTGACTAGAATTCGAGGTTCACTTCACTCCAACAAAAATATTTTCATATTATTAAAGAACATCAATTTCTAATTCAAATGATTCATTGTAAAAAAAATGAAGCATGTTTTGTTCATTTCAATGGAGAATTGATGTACAGGGTTACCATCCTTTGTAACAGATACCTCAGTCTTAGATTTGTGATAATGCCTCCTTGTTCATTGGTTCCTGAAAGTTTATGATTTCTGAATTTTTAGATTAACATGAAACATTTTATTCAATAAATCTGTTCCTACAAGAAATACCTTTTTAGTATGCACAATTCTGAAAAATAATAAAATAATTATTTTAAATAGGTATTAGATGATGATTCCCCAGAGATTTATAAAACAGTCTCCCAAGAATCTCTATCACCTGGAAAACTGGAAATTAATTTTGAGCAATTATTAAGGCAAAAAATGGAAGAAGAAAGACGACGAACAGAGGAAGAGCGCAGGCATAAACTAGAAATGGAGAAACAGGAATTTGAACAACTGAGACAAGAAATGGGAAAGGTAAAGTGTAAGAATATTCACTTAATGATGAGTATTTTCTTTATATTGCTTTATTGTGACCTTTATGTATCGTTAATCACACATGGGTACTTGACATATTTTTATGACACATATATAGGCTACCATGTCTGACCTGGTAGAGTGTATCAAGGAACATGGCCCAACATGATACTGAAAACCCACTTAAAACATTGAGATTCCTTTAGAGAATTGCTATAACTAAAACATGTTTCTCCTGTGTGAGGTAACAGTGTCCTAACACAATGTAAAAGGAGAGTAGAGCTGCTTTCCCAAAGAACTGAGATTCAATTCCTGGCACCCACAGCTCACTCATCTGATGCCCTACTCTAACCTGCACAGGGCATGCATGTGGCATACATATATCATGCAGCCAAAGCATTTATATGTGTAAAAATATAAAATAGAAAATTAAGTAATCAATATTGTATCTAATTGTGGATCCAAAGCACAATAGTATTGATGCTAGCAATTAAATATGCCCAAAAAGAAGCTGTACAGGCTTTATGTCAAAGGTTGGAAGTTCTTAATAAGGAAACATTTTTTAAATTTAAGACTTATTTTCTGTGTATGGGTGTCTTGCCTGTGTATATATATGTCTGGCACCATGAGCAAGCAGTGCTAGTGGAGGACAAGGGAGAGTGTCAGAGCCTCTGGAAGTGGAGTTGAAGCTTTGTGAGCCTTGATGTGAATGTTGGGCACTGAATTCAAATTTTCTGAAAGATTGAACCAATGTTCTTATAACCGCTAAGTCATCTTTCCAGCCCCAGAAGTAAAACAGTACTATACATGATTTCAGTTGTCCTATGAGTTCCAGGTATCTGCTTCGTTGTACTTCCTCACACAGAGATAAGAGGGGAGCATTTATTGTAATTTGCTGATATTCAACATACAGAAATCTTATTCTTTTGAAGGAAGAAGAAGAAAACGAAAGCTTTGGGTTGAGCAGAGAATACGAAGAATTAATTAAATTAAAAAGGAGTGGCTCAATTCAAGCTAAAAATCTAAAAAGCAAGTTTGAAAAAATTGGACAGTTGTCAGAAAAAGAAGTACAGAAAAAGATAGAAGAAGAGCGGGCAAAAAGGAGAGCAATTGACCTTGAAATTAAAGAGCGAGAAGCAGAAAACTTTCATGAGGTAGGTATATTACTGTTGTGTTTGTTTATAACCTTGATCTTAAAATAAGTTCTAGTATTTACAGTTTGATATATATGTAATAAGCTCATATAGCATTTAAGAATCCAAAAGGATGCAGGGCAGTGGTGGCGCACGCCTTTAATCCCAGCACTTGGGAGGCAGAGGCAGGCAGATTTCTGAGTTCAAGGCCAGCCTGGTCTACAGAGTGAGTTCCAGGACAGCCAGGGCTACACAGAGAAACCCTGTCTCGAAAACAAAACAAAACAATCTAAAAGGATGAGGATGGGGTAATGGATAGGGTACAGAATGAAGAAAAAAATGGAATGGCAACAAATAAAGTGTAGACATAAGTAAATCGGGGTGACAGTTGGTCAGGCAAGTTGTTCTAGGAACACATGAGTGAGCTAGGGCTACGACTGAAACCAATTATGCTGTATGTTCCCTATTGCCATGACGTCCTATTGGACATAGTGTACCTGAAGGTTTATAGGACTAAGGCATTTCATCATGAAGTAACAGGCATAGCTCTCTATCCCTGTCACAGCCTCCTCTAATACTACTGGGCTACCTTTTGGAGAAAACCCTTCCACAGTGCCTTGTGATCCAAGTCAAACAATCGATCCAGCCTTATTTAGCTGGTCCTTTGGTGCTTTGCTCCCTACCCAGTGTGTCTCTATACCATTCCAGACTCCATGTTTTAACCAGGCCTTTGCTTCTGAAATGCTTTCTGCAGGGAAGGTTTTACCTCTTACTGTCCTGTGGAAATACTCAGCTTTTAGGGTCCAAGGTTACCTTCTCATCTGTAAAGCATCCTCACATTAAACAAATTTGCAGTCAGAGGAACAACCCAGACTAAGGGACAATGGGAGCTGACAAAAGTTGAACTAGTTTGAGAGATTAGAAAATAGACTCTCAAGGACTATATAATGGCATGACTCATTGGGTTGTGAAATTGTCGAAGTACATTGTGGCTAATTGTTGAAAGGACTTCACCCTACAGAAACTATAATCACCACAATGGTGTTACACTAAACATTTTAAAGCAGAGAAATACTGTTATAAAGAATTTTCTAATCATGATGGAAGAAATGAAAGACAGGCATAAAGACAGGGCCAAGGGCAAACAGATTAACCCTGAAATCTTGATACTCCTCCTTCCACCTCCTGAGCACTGGGATTATAGGCACATACCACTATGCTTGGCAATACCTTTGTTTTTCCTTTTTTTGAGTGTTTTTCCTGTCTGCACCCTGGCTGTTCTGGAAATCCATCTGTAGAGCAGGCTGGCCTCAAACTCAGAGATCCACCTGCCTCTGCATCCCGAGGTCTGGGAATAAAGGCCTGCACCACCAACCCCGTGTAAGATCTAATTTAACAAAGCTGAGTAAAAAATTTCGTCTAGATGGTTGCTGAGGCCTTTACTATTGTATCATCATTAGGGCAACCAGCTGATTAAGCAGCTTAATCAAGTCTGGTAAAATACTGTAAACAGTTGGGCAAGGCAAACAAAGTCTAACACTAGTTCTGTCTGAGCTTAGTGAGATGTAAGTATGTTTATGTTGTAAACTGATGAGTAACAGCTGAAGTAGTAAAATAATCTAGTGATGACTGAAGTTTTTGCTGGTAATGTTGCACAAAGTTAAAATCGAATCTTTAAACATCATGGAAAGTAAAACAAGCTGGGTATGGTGATTTGTCGCTGTAATCTCAGCACTTGGGAAAGGCAGGATGTTTGAGGACAGTCTGGGCTCTAGGAGACCCTGTCTTAAAACTCCAACACACAGCAGCTCTTTTATTAAAGACAGTCATTGTAAAATTTCTAATAAAATTGGTGATTGATGCGTTGCTTCCGGCTCTTGTGAGATTAGGATGTCAACTGCATACATCTCATCTAGCCACCATGGATTAAGTGTCATTAAGAGCTTTAAAAAACTGTAGGTTAACTGTTAACAATCTCCAAGGATGGACTTTTCCTCCAACCCTTAGAATCTCCTAATCTTCTCCCCTTTGAGAAATACCAATGTTCATATGGAAGTGATGGTGCACTCCTTTATCCAGGTACTTGGGAGGCAGATTTATGATTTTAATGTAAGCCTGGTGTACATGAGTACCAGGACAGGGTAACATAGTGAGATCTTGTTTTCTGGTGGGGATTGGGAATCAAGTATCTTCAAAATTAAAATTCTAGACTTCAAGGTCTAATTCACTGTGTAACCTGATTAAAAAACCCAATGTCCATTCTGGTAGCACTTTTATCACCTATTTGGTTAACCATTACCAGGAACGTAATGTTTGAGTTTTGAGTCTTCTGTATCCCAGGCAGGCATCAACCAGCACCTGAAGCATGATGAAGCATGATGCTAAGAATCACATTTGAGACACTCACTCACTCTACCAAGGAAGCTCTACTCTCAACCTAACTTGGTTTTCTAATGATCTACTGTGTCTCCCTAATAGCCTGGTACCAATATTATCAATGCTCTATGACACTCATTCCATTTATAACTTTTACTTCCCCAATGGCATCAGCTCAGTTTTTTAAAGGTTCTAGAAAAGATGTTTTAACAGTTCACATTCCTTTCAGCTAGGTTTTGCTCAAACCTCTTTGAGACTGGTTTTGAGAGGAAGCTACGCAAGGTAATGAATTTGCAAAGTTTATGCTAAATTCTTGAAGGGAGATTATATATTAGGATTCAGTTATAACATTAGTTAATGTACTGGCTCAACTATTCTCTCACATATTTGGGAAGATTTATGGTAATGAAGCAAACCACTATTAAGCTACTCACTTTCACTTCTGGGATCACACTTAAGGTCTGTACACTCTAATGGCTGAGCTACATCTCCAGCCCCAGAACAGTATTTCTCAAACAAACCACGGCATCATAGGCTGCTAGTCATCACTTGACAGTAAATAGGTAGCACAAAAATACTGCACCCATCATATAGGTATGTACTTATTACCTCATACTCTGGATTTTAAGAAAATATAACTCTCATTTGGGAAACTAAGAAAGCACCAAATTGATCAAAGCATGTATGTAGCCATGACTCACGATTTTCCCATAAAGGTTCTCAATCTACAGTTTATTTTCCAATTTCCATTTAATTGGGGTACTTGTACACACACAGACATCCCTCATGATCCCCATAGTACCATAAGATTTTCTAGAGACCAAGAGTTTATGGCTGTGAATACAGGTTAGTTGGCAGTATATGCCTAGCACTCCTGAAGCCCTGGTTTCAGCCCTTGACACCACATATACTGAATTAGTTTTCTTGCAGAGGACCGAGGTTCTCTGCCACATCCACAGAGCAGCTCACAACCATCTGTAATTCTAGTTTGAGAATTAGTTCTGGTTTCCAGAGACACTGGATACTCACAGACTTTTAATCCTTTTTTTTTTGGGGGGGGGGGGGGGGTTTGTCAACTTTCCTGCTTTTGTTAGATTAGAAAAGCCAGTGCTTTTAACCACTGAGTCATCTTTCTAGCCCGGTTTTGTTAATTTTAAAACCAATTTAACCTGTCTGTCTATACCACTGTATCAAAGATTAGTAATTTATCACTCAATTGGCCTTTTCCTAGATACCTTTTGATAGGTGATCCTGCCTTTTTACTTTCTTGGCTTCCAAAACTCAGCCTTAAATAGATGACTTACCTTCATCACAAGTTTCTCATAGTCCAGATGTCTCCCCATTTCCTTATGTATTTCTTCCCTGGCACCTGACCGTAATTTGTGCATTTCTAAAATTTCCAGAAGCAACAAGGATAATTCATTCCTTATGTAGTAGTGGGAAGCTGTCACTATGTACAATATTCTGTGGTTATGTATGTACATGAAAAAGTAAAAGAACCTTAATATTAGCACTATTAAATAAAATGAAGTCCTGAGCTAAGCATAGCAGGCAAGGAGTCCAATGAAATGCTGGCCTTTAAGATATGACAAATATTATAAATTGTTTTAAAATAATTAACCCATTTTACTGATAACCCCAATAGCTACAGTATCATACAAACCAAACCAAGTATGTTCAATGTTTTGTGCCTATAAATTACTGAGCCCTGAACACAAGTTCTTGCCACACAACTTTTATCCATTCTTTTTAAAGGACGATGATGTTGATGTGAAGCCTGCAAAAAAAAGCGAATCTCCCTTTACTCATAAAGTGAACATGAAAGCCAGATTTGAACAAATGGCGAAGGCAAGAGAAGAAGAAGAACAAAGGAGAATTGAAGAACAAAAGTTACTACGAATGCAGTTTGAACAGAAAGAAATTGATGCGGCACTCCAGAAGGTATGTATAAATGGAGATGGTGTTCTAAACATGTTTGCAAGCAATTAAGAAACATCATAGCCTAGCTAGCTTTCCATCCACTGGAATGGTTTAGGTAGTACACTAGCTCTTTTCTGTGTTAATCAATGAAACCCAGGGCATCAGGCATGCTAGCCAACACTATATCCCAAACTTTACCTTCAAAATTCAACTAAAATAAATGGCAACTTGATAATACACTTATTTTAATACAGAAAAGAGAAGATGAGGAGGAGGAAGAAGGTAGCATTGTTAATGGCTCCACGACTGAAGACGAAGAGCAAACCAGATCAGGCGCTCCATGGTTCAAAAAGCCTTTAAGAAATACCTCAGTTGTAGACAGTGAGCCAGTCAGATTTACTGTGAAAGTCACAGGAGAACCCAAGCCAGAAATTACCTGGTGGTTTGAAGGAGAAATGCTCCAGGATGGAGAAGACTATCAGTACATCGAAAGAGGTGAAACTTACTGCCTGTATTTACCAGAAACGTTCCCACAAGATGGAGGCGAATATATGTGTAAAGCAGTCAACAATAAAGGCTCAGCAGCGAGTACCTGTATTCTTACCATTGAAAGTAAGAACTAACTGGCTTTTGATCCTTTGTTTTATTAGAAAATAAATAGGGAAAAAATATCACTCTCTTTCTTCTTCTTTTTTAGTGGATGACTACTAGGCTTCCTTCTTTACTTGGAACTCACTCTCTCTCCAACTCTCTTGATACATCTCTCTGGAGGGGCCAAAAAGGAGACCAGAAGTGCCACTGTACTGACTTAATCTTTCCCCAAATCTTCAAAATAAGAACGCATCTAAAGACCACCATTTCCAATGCATATCAGGTTTATTACCATGCTGTGCCAAGTCAAAATGTAGCTGACAGAAAAGGGAAATAAATGCACCCATTCTGTCAGAACCTAAAACAAAAGCTTCGTATTTTCCATATTTATAGCAATTAATACTTAAAGTATATAGTCTGCATGAAAAAACTGATTTTTTACATTTAAATTAGCCATTGACAATGAAAGTGGAATGGTCAGATTTAGAAAAAAGTGAATTCATTCTGATTTAAATTCCTAGCTTTAAAAATAAGTTTGTAAATGTCAAGTATAGTGTCGCAAAGCCTTAATCTCAGCACATGGGAGGTAGGTGGATCTCTGAGTTCAAGGTCAGCCTGGTCTACATAACTTCCAGGATAGCCAGAACTACATAGTGAGACCATGTTACCCTGGTTCCTAACAACACAGTCTGTAAATAAAAGTCTATTATGTTCTAATATTGGGTGGTTTTATATTTAATTTTCTGGAAAACATGTTGTGAAACCATAATAAAGTTACCTGTGCATTAAAAGGTTTTTTTCTTTATTTAAAAAATCTGTGTAATTAATTTACTTGCCCTTACCATTAAAAAGGCAAAATCAAAACCATTACTTTTCTCACAGTAAATCTTTAATGACAGGAATAAAGCCGAAAAAAATCTTACTCAGTATACATATCAAAGACACAAAAAGACAAAAAAGCACTCATAATAGTAATCACTGTACATTTATTTTTTAATTAAAGAAAACAAAGAATACAAAATTACAACAATCATGTGCCCTTTTACATACAATGTCATTAAAGCAAAACTCTAAACCAGTTTGTAAAGTATTCAATTTACCTCAAGTCCAAGCTGCATCTCCCTAAGACACTGTTCCCATCACAGTAGCCATTTTAAGCCAATCTTCTTTTAACACACGGGTAGTTTCTGTAGAGAACACTTTTCTCAGGACGAAAATGCATCGAGCATGCATAAGAAAATATATATATACTCGCAAATACATTAGAGTTTCTTTAGGGTATCACTGAAGAAAATAAAACCCAGGGATTTATTTGCTTTTTTAAAGCACCAATTAAAAAAATCCCTCAATTAAACTTGTAGTAAAAGTTGACTGACTGATTAAACAAAAAAGCAGAGTTATTTTCAGTCAAATTATTTTTAAGTATTATGAAAATGCATTTTAAGCCAGGCAGAGTTTGCAGAACTAAAACAAGATTATCTCCAGTGAATTAATTCTACATCAATATTCTATACAAGTAACTATTTTCAGGAAGAACTGGTTGTAATGGCAAAGTATTCAAATGAACAAAAACTTCCCCGAGAGCACTTGCTACTCCTATCTAAACCCACTTTAGTCAATTAAATACCAAGATATTTGTTTAAGAAAACACTTTACAACTAGTATCAGGTCACCAGTTTTAGTATTAAAATGATTCTCTAGTATACGCATTTCTGAAACATCAAAGCAAAAAATTCAAAATATCACTACACTATCATGTATGGCATTAAAATAATCTGTAAACTTTCAATCTAAACCATTCACTTCTCTACCAATCTGCCACATTCATCAATTCATCAATTGGCTCACCTTTTCTACTTTCTATTTAAAGGTTAAGATCCATTCTATGTAAAATGCTTACAGCACCAGTGAAGGCTTATGGTAATAAAAGTTCAAGATAGAAACAACCTCCAATATCTACAAGCATTCATCTACATTTCTAAATGGAAACTACAACTAACCAAAACTTGACAGGCTCTAAAGATCTGCTTGCAACATACTGACCTGACCTATTTCTCTTTCTTACACACACACACACACACACACACACACACACACACACACACACACACACTGTGGTGCAATAACTATATATAACTTAAACAGTTCATGGAACATTTAAGTGAATAGCACTTTAAAATGAAAAGTGATCAAGAGCAGGTACATTACACCCTATACCATATTATGTATGGGAATACAGTTCATATTTCTCAATTATGATTTGCCAATTTTACCTTCTACATTGAGCCCTTCTATGGTCCATGCTCATCGGCTCACCAATGGCATACACTCAAAGGCTTCCTCTTTATGGGTAACTATCTCAGGACCTGATTTTATGAGCTATGATTTGGTGCTTGCAGCATCTTCAGCACTGTGTGTGAAAATGAAGGCAGCATTTTTGAATATTTTTCTTTGTTGTAAAGATAAGCAGGAGTTTTTAATAGGATCAGCACATTTTAGAAAATGAATAAAAACAACTGATATGGTGCTGCTTTAAGATAGTTATTTAACTCAAAATATGCACTAAACATCATTCCTAAGAACACAAACAATTTAAACTGGCAAAAAATAAATGCAGCAGCAGTTATTAAAGTATTATAAATCAGAACTACTGGTTATGCAGATTATGAAAGGTTATTTGTTATACAATTAACATTTCACTGATGCACATGCCCTTTTTTCAAAACTTACTGCCAGTATTCTTTACTCAGTATCCTTGTCAGCAAATACAAGTCATGAAAATACAACTGTCTATGAAACTGAACCAAAATGTTCTTACCGAATTACTATAAAGCAGTAATAATACAGGGGAAAAAATAAGACTATAAAAAGATCATAGATTTGGAGGGCAAAGAAAATTTCCTGTTACTCATACAAACAGGCTGTGAAGGCTGTTGAAATTTCTGACCAAATGAGTTCCTAAGTCTTAACTATTTAATTCTTCTGTTAACATTTCTACAACTCTGGGGAAGAGGGGTGTACAAAATGGTTTGGATGTTTTCAGTTACTGCAGCAATCTACTTATTTTAATGAAAAAAACAAAAACAAAAAATACAACAACAACAACAAAAAAAAAACATTACCCCAAATTGTCAACAGTTGCTGAACAACTTAACAGACTTTCCACTAGAATGGTACCATAAATAACAAAATACATTCGGGGAAGCAGTACCAGATTGCTTTTGAGTAAGTACACAACCACAAAAACCTCACAGGGACAACATTAATGTACTGATATATTTATATATATGTCCTTAGGTTGTGCTTACCTGTTGCTTTTTGCAGCAGAACCTAAGGTGGAAGGTCTGGGAAGGCACTGTGAAGTATAAATAATTGCACTGTTTGCAATTAATAAAGATTTTAAATTTTAAACGAATCAAAATCAACAGCCTCCAATTTGTGAATTATGATACTGAATCCAACTATTTCCTTCAGTTTTATTACTAAATGCACCACAACACTTTTCCTAGGTCATCTAAGCAACAACATCATGCAAAATACTGAAATTGTTCATGTCAATACCCTACACTTAAGATTTTAACAGATAACTCCTTAACTATTACTATAACTTCATACTCAATCTAAACGAGGGTAAGGGAAGTCACTAAGTTACATAAAACAATCAAAAACATTTCAAAACATCCACAATGAGCTGTACTATTTTCTGCCCTATAACCTCAACATTTTTGTCCTCATACAAATGGTGCTCCCCAGAGATGATAGAACATTTATGAAAAAGTGTTAAAGTCCTACAATGCTTAAATTTTGCAAACTGAAAATCACTTCTGTCTTATACATTTCAAATTTTTCGTATCACTATAAAAGATAGGCATATTTTACACTGAAAAACAGCATTTTAGGAGCACTGATAATACTATTTTCAACTTTGTTAATGATCAATTTTCTTTAGCTATTAGCTAAAGCATATCAAAAATACTTACCCATTAAGCTCACTTAAAAAAAAATACAGAACTATGTATTATTCTATGTTAAGAAGCAGTTATGGTTTCCCATGACATCAGCACTGTATTCCAACATAATAGTCACACAAAATATAGCATTTCATTATGTGGAACATCGACAAAAAGATACTGTTGCAGTTCATCAATTTGTCATTCTGATGTACTTACAGTGCAATGCTCCTTGAAGGAACACAATCAAGGATGATACACAGCACAGTCCTCCTCACCCCTACAGAGCTAGTTCTATACTGGCTGGATCAAACCTGCACTTCAACAGACAATGGCAAGACAGACTGTATTTGCATGTAGTCTAATATATTAATATGCAAAGAGCCAACAAATATGCAGAGTAAAACAATGATTTTCAACAAAATATCAGAACTTGAGCATGAATGTTAAAGATTAATAAAATGATTCAAGTACATAAAAAAATTAATTTGATTCAATGACTGGACTTGTGCAATTACAAGACAAAGCTTATCTATACTGCAAAAAGAAAAAAAAGAAAAAAAAAAAAAAAAAAAAAAAAAGCTCGAACGTTTTCATACCCCAAATGTTTCAATGGCAGATGCTATACTTTCGCATTCTATTACTTTTCTATCCTGAATTTAGAAAGAAACACACTATTATATATATATATATACATTGAAAGAGTTGCTTTACATGAAAAAAAAACCAATGTTTTTTTTATAAATTCCTCAAATCACTGTCTGAAAACTGTTCAAAATTAGTTATGCTGAAACAGTCTTGGAGATAAGTGAAGAACAGGAAGGTTAACTGTTGTAGCACAGGTCTGTAGTGCAGCAGTACAGGTCTGAAACAGTGCTCATGTATAAAAGGAAATGTCACTGTTAATGCAATGGAAGTATACTAAAGATCATTGTATACACATGCAGTTTTTTTTAATCAAATAGAAGGAAAAAATGAAGACATCAAGATTACTTGTGCTGAAATAGCCAAATATAACAGAAAAGAACCTCCAATCTACCACTATACTCCAACAGGGGAAAAAACATGCCAGTGTTTAAAAACTAAGTAATTCATGGGGATAGCTTATATATTTGTGTACATGTATCTTAATTATCACTGCTAAGAAATTATGAATCCTTTACCCACATATCCAACTTACCGACACAGGAGGTTTCATATCATTTATTGTAAAGCACAAAACAGGCATTTTAAAAGTGAAAGTATACATTGAAAAAGTACATTATATCACAAAGCATCGACCACATAATAGTTGCAAATACATTTGCTGGAATGTGTACATCTACACTAAAGACTAAAAACAAACCAATTTTCATTTCTACACAGAAATATTAACCTCCTATCAGTAGTGATAGATATTTTTGTACATTTTCAAAATAAAAAAAAGAGGGGGGAAAAAAACACTACTTTAAACCAAAAACAAAATTAAGATCTTCATCAAGTCGTCTGCATCCATATATTTAACAAAGGTTTTTTCCCCCACACAATGAAGCAAATACTGTATTGTCCACTTCTTATTATTGGCCCTGTGCAGAAGAGATACATAAGAGATACACAAAAAGTTAAAGAAAATCCTTTAAATGGAGCTAATTCAGGAGTGAATCCTTTAAGAAAGAAAAACTGGTTAATATAAATGATGGTGGCTTCTTGCATGATTTGCAAATCCCTGGGGGAAGAAAATTTATTTTTAAAATCAAAGGCATTATAAAAATAGCACTCAGATGCCAGAAAGCATTTTTAGGAAAACTGAATCCCCAAACACAACACAGTATCTCGTGTAGTTAGATTTTACCAAGTAAAAAGTAAAACATATTCATTCCCAAATAGACAAACATGCAGAAAACATGGTTGGAGTGAAAAACAAAAACAAAATTAGCCAATGTATTATACCTGAGGTGCTGGAGGATGCTGTGGCATTCCCTGGGGACTTGTCTGGGCATAGTATGCTGCTTGCTGTCTATAGTATTCAGCCCAGGCTGCACTATAATCTGGTTGACCACCTGGTGGGGCCCCAGCAGGAGCAGGAACTGCTTGACCTTCAGGAAAACAGAGGACTTTATTGCTGCAGCTGTAATTACAAATCTCATAGCACTCTTCTCTAGTAAACACAGTATCTGACTTGTAACGCTCCTCGGAAGCCTTAATAATCTTGTGCCTGGGCAGGCAGTGGTGGCTCACACCTTTAATCCCAGTGATTAGGAGGCAGAGGCAGGCGGATTTCTGAGTTTGAGGCCAGCCTGGTCTACAGAGTGAGTTCCAGGACAGCCAGGGCCACACAGAGAAATCCTGTCTCAAAAAACAAAAAAACAAAACAAAACAAAAAATCTTGTGCCTGGCCTTGTGACCTCCCCCCCTCTCCAAACTTTAATACAAAAATGTGCACACTGCAATAATGAAAGGCATAGAGGGTCAATAGTTCTTGTTTTTATCTGGACACAGGGTTTCACTTATGTAGCATAAGCTGGTTCAAAACTTGTAATCCTCTTGGCAACTTCCCCAGTGCTGAGATCATGTATGTATCTCACTGCCCCTTCAGTTACTGTTTACCTTAAATATGCCTTAAACAGGGAAGAGAATAAGGGAAAACTAGTACAATACAAAAAAGAAACAGGAAATACGCTTTCTTCATTTAAATCACAAATTTTAGTCTTTTAGTTAAGCACACTTAATAAAAGTCTAAGTGATCCAGACTCACATACCTTTAAACAAAGGGGAATATTCAGACATAATCTTTGACAAGGAAAGAAGAAATAATTTTTGTTGTTGCTTTTTTTTTTTTTTTTTTAACTGAGAAAGGTTCTCACTATCCAGGCTCCTTGGAGATCTACCTGCTTCTGCCTCCTGAGTGCTAGTACTGAATTCATGTATGTGCCACTACACCCAGCTCACTATTCCTTTATTCATTTGGGTCATATGCTATAGTGCTAGTCTTAAAACTACAGAGAACTACTGAAAGATATTTATGACACACACACAGTGACACAAGACACTGTGTTCATATCACAGTACAGCTTTACTAAAAATAACCTGGCAGCTGAAATAAAGATCCATGAAAGATATAAAATTCAGCTTTCATGAGTAATTTTGTTTTGTTTCTGGGCAGAATGACCATTTTGAGTTATCAAATGATGAATAAAAATCAAATCCTAGAAATATTGAACTGATTTTGTAAACAAGTTAATTGCAAATGACAGTTTCTTAACAGGGACATTACAATAGCTAAGAACAGAGGGTATTATTCAATATATTTAAAACAAATTGGTCTAAAACTTACTTTGTAATGGCCCATGCATAAAATATAAAGTATTTGGCTGAACACATTGGCCACGCTTGTCAACAATGCACATTCCCCCCCGCCCCCCCAACTTTTTATCGTCTTAAAATTTCCAAAGCTTTTACTTCCTCTGGGCTCTAAGGTATTGTATTACTTGCCTTCAGAGTCCATTTTATCAGTCCTCAACACTATAAGGGCTTTAAAAAAATACATTATTTTGTTGTGTATGGAATATGTGTGTTCAGGCACACACACCATGTATGTGTGTGTAGATGTCAGAAATCCGCATTCCTCAATTCCTACCTAGGTCAGCAGTCTTGGACAAGTGTGATTACCCAATGGAGCTGTCTCACTGCCCTATAATAGCTCTTAAAAGCATTCCCCAAAATGGTTTCACTTAATTTTCCTCCAAACAGGAATTACCTTACTCTTCACTCTGACAATTAAGTCTTTAGTCATTACACAAGTTTTATTCTACCTGAAAGTTTTAGCACAATATATTCTTTTCTTCCTCATGACTTAAAATACTTTTTCCTTTTATCTAGAATCTCATATCTAAGAATCTCTGGAGCTTTTGTAGTGTTATCTCAAGAAATTCACGTTTTAGTAGAGGTTTGCTACTGAGGAGATGATGACAGATTTACAGTCCGTTAATAGCCCCCCCCCTCCCAATTTGGTTTTAAGAGGAAAAGCTAGAAGTAGAGTTCTGAATATCAGGAATTCAAAATTTCATTCAAATACATAATAGTTTCAACTGTATAGCCTGAGATATGTGAGACACTTTCAAAAAACCAATCACCCATCAACCAAACAAAACCCAAAACTCACTCAAAAAAAAAAAAAAAAAAAAATCAACAGGGGAGAACTCATAAAAAAACAACAAAACAAAACAAAACAAAACAAAACAAAACCTTAATGTGTCTATGTGCTCAGTTTATAAATAAGAGTACCCGGACAGGAATTACCCCTCAAGGAACCATGAAATCCGGCCAGGCTACTTTGTAAAGTCAGCAAGAAAAGTGACTTTGGAGATAAAAATTCAGGTACCCACACTAGGGACAGTGTATGCTGTCAAGCACTCTACTAACTAAATTAAACTATAGGCCTTCAAGTTTTCTATTCCTCAATTTCTTCTCCTCTCTTCCATTTAAAACACACCAAGACTGAACTTTTGGACATGGATGAGTAAGCATGTTTACATGCATGGAAGGCCAGAGGAAACCATCAAGGGTCTTCCTCTATCCCTCTGTATCTTACTCCTCTCCTTTTACTGAATCTAAAATTGGCTAGAATGTTCCGGCAACTGCTTCCCAACTGTAGTTATCAGGACATGCAACTGTCCATGCTTGGGTTTTTAAGATGGTTAAGTGGGGATTTGAACCCAGGTCATTAAGAACTCTTACCCATCTACCTTTTGAGCTCCTAGATGGAACCTTTTTGCTTTAAGGTCTCTTAATTTGTGATCATCCTAAAGATACCAAGGACAATACTTTCAAAAAAGAATTGCAATTAAATGTTTTACAGGGAAAAATAATTTTTATAACTATCATACAATAAAAAATAATTATTAACTAAATGACCTAAAACAGCGTCTTTCAAGATATATGACAGAGAACTGTTCAATTAGTCGTTTCTTGTTCACAACATTAAGATCTCCCCACATAATTACAGAAAAGTACAAATGAAGAAAACGAGTCTCCAAATAGTTATTTACTTAACAGTTACTTCTGTTCCATGTGTCTGTGTGTATCTGTGCCTGTCTATATAAATGCTTACTGATTGATCGATAGATATGACAATCAAGAACAGGAATTCACAGATTTCTGTGCTGGGAAGTGCTAGAACATTAAAAATTAAAACCTAATTGAGTTAAAGTATCTACTCTCAAAAGCTCCAGTTACTAGACTTTAAAAAAATATAGAATGCAAAATAGCTAGCAAAACTTATTTGAAGTCATTTAAACAAATAGGACATAATTGAGCACAGATGCCAACCTTATTCTGTCCTAATTACCTAATTTGGTTACCAGGTTTCCACCTAATCAACACACAATATACCTGGTGCATTACATAGTAAAAATTAATAATGGAGACAATGCACTTTCACCCAACAAGCTCAATTACTTATAAACAAGTAGCATTACTTCAGCACAGTTGATACATACCTTGACCACCAGCTATCCTAGAATGATTTATACATTTCCATCTATTCTCAAAAATATCCCAGTTAAGAGAAGAAATTATGTAATCATTCTAATTACACGGAATACTATTTTAAGGTTTCAAATTTCTAGGGCCAAGGTTCAACTATTATAACCTGCCTGAGATCAGTGAGGTTAAGAAAAGTTATTAGCCCATCTGTTCATCTCAGGAGTATGTCATCAATCATTTTTCTAAACGGTTGTTCAAATATAGAACCTTTTTAGTCTGAAAGCAGCTTTGTAGAAAGCTGCATCACCAGCAAGAAATACATTTACACAACCACAACTACAGTTATGTTAAGAATTATGTTCAATAGTTGTCAAATAAAATTTTTAAAAGAAGGTCACCCCTTTTCCTTTCCAATGCATACAAATGTTTAGTATTAAAGCAATGCACTTCCTGACACTATGGGCTAATTTCCTACTTATTTTGCAGTAAAATCAGTAATATAACTACTTTTCTGGCCTAAAATTTAATCCCATTCCATTTAGACCACTACACAAAAGTACAGTAATAAAGCCACATATTATTTCCTTCCAAGCTCATGTCAGGTTTGAATGAACTTGCGGAAATAGGGACACTTCTTTGCCATATAAGCACAATTATAAGAATTTCTTGGATTGCCCTTAATATGCCTTAAGCCCCCATTAAATTTTAGAATGTCACCCCTCGTTTCTAACAGTCTCAACTGTCCTGAACCTTGTTTTGTAGACCAGGCTGGCCTCTAACTCAGATCTACCTACTTCCAATTTTCAAGTACTGGGATTAAAGGCATGTTATCACCAGTGCCTAGCTTGTTTAATAGTAACTTCAACATTATAAAAACATATAGATGAGTTATCTAAAGTATTTTGTTACCAGTATCTAACTTGGTAATGTGTATTTACTTCAGTTTAATGACTAAAAGATAGGTGTAAAAGTATAGAACATACCCATTTTCTTGTAGTACTCTTCCCAAGCCTTTGTATAATCAACCTGTCCAGCTGGAGCTGGATTCTGCTGATCTCCTTTTTACAAAACAAAACAACACAAGATGTAACTTTCTGAAGGCTGTTTTGCACTTCTGCTTCCACACCATCAGTACTGTAATTAGCGTTGTCTACCATGGAGCTGCAAGGTTTGGGGATACATGGTGGTGGGTTCAGAAACTGGGATAGTAAATAAATGCATATGAAAGAAACAGACAACATGAAGTTTCTGTCCATTTTAAGTACAAAAGTTTGGTTTTTTTTTTTTTGTTTTTTTTGTTTTGTTTTTTTAAGAAAAACCACAAATAACTTTGAAGCACTAGAGCGGAATTAAATGTTAAATAAAAAAGCAGTATATAGCCATGTGATTTTTAGTAGGCATGTTGTGGTCCTGCATGTTTATAAAGATAGTCTGACCATTTAATTTTGTGTATGAGCATTTTGTCTGTATGTATAATATGTGCACCGCAGGTATCTGGTGCTCTCAAAAGTCAGAAGGCGGCATTGGATCCCCTGGAATCAGTTTCAATGTGAACCACCTTAGGTGCTAGTAATCAAACCTGGGTTTTCTGCAGGAACAAGTACTATTTTTTGCCAGCTCCAAACATACTTTTTAGTTCCAATTTGGACAGGATTATAATTAGTGACATTTAAATAGCAATGAGTATACTTAGACTGGTTTCTAAATTCTATCCTTGGGGAAAAAAGAAAGAAAAAAAAAAGAATGAATCATTGACTGGAGCTCAGAAGACAAAGTATCTTACTGTGTTAGGTACTAAGGAAGCACCTGAAGAATGTCAGAAGGCACCAGAGCCACCTTGAAGATAATCCCAACCACCCAAAATCTAGGACAATATAATGAAAGTAGTTAAAAAAGGGCAATCTATTCCTTGAAGTAAAATAGTAACTAATATACAATGACAGAAACTAATAGTTAACAGCTGTTTTAATAATAGTTTACTAAGGCAAGGTTTATTAATACAGACTAAGGCTGAGGGAGGCAGAAGTTCAATAGTGACATTATTTCAGTAAAATGTACCAGAAAATACTAAATAATTCTTTACATGGTAGTATTATAGTGCAAAACCCAGGCTTGGAGCAGTAAGACCATTTAAATGACCATGGTTTGTAACTCCAAGGCACCTAGGTTGGCAGCTAACAGCTGAGTTATATATACTCTCATTAGAGACATAAAAGAAGACCAAGAAACTGCTCTAGCTTGATGAGACTTCACAGACCAAATGAAATCACTGGGTCAGTTGGTGAATCTCAACAAGGGCGGTGTACAATAATGGTATATCAATGTTGAATAAGTCCATGCTGGTTATTTTGGAATGAATATACAAGGGCAATATGACTTCATGTCTCCAAGCACAGTTTCAGTAGCTCTTTTCAGAAGTAATTATAACAGACATAAATATCAGGGTAATGGGAGTAAATGGGGGACAAAACAGCTAACAACAGTCTCACTATTTAGGGCATTACTCTTCCGACTATTATTAAAGTTTGTTTCTATTTCAAAGTGACTTTGTTTGCTTACCCAAAGTCACACCTGATTCTTC
This sequence comes from Arvicanthis niloticus, assembly GCF_011762505.2. NCBI lineage: Eukaryota > Metazoa > Chordata > Mammalia > Rodentia > Muridae > Arvicanthis > Arvicanthis niloticus. The sequence continues at coordinate 127,958,122 of NC_047661.1, read as the reverse complement.
AAAACCTTAGGCCTGAGGATCTAACCTAAATGATACTGTGATGCACAAGGCCCAGCAATCCTCAGGATTGAAAGTTTTGTTATGACTTTATACATAAGTCCAAACACAAACTTTAGCTTTAAAATAGAAAATAAAATCTTTTATTACCGTAGTTACCTTGTCCATTGGTTTGGGTTGTAGCTGGTGCACCAGCAGGAGCTGCAGGGGGAGGCTGTGCCTGCTGCTGGTAATAGTGAGCATAATAGGCAGCCCACGCTGCCGAGTTTGGATCTGTTCCTGCCTTAGCTAGAATTTAAAAAAGAAAGAAATGTTTCAAGGTTGATATGTGAACTCCAGAAATCAATCCTTACCTTTCTGGTGATCCCTGAAGGCTCAAAAGTTACCAACAGCAAATGGAAACTTTCCAATTTTTCTAGTATATCACTTGGCTTTTAGTTCAGAAACTTCAGCCTCAGGAATTAAGTAATTTCTTAGGTTACAGGTATTAAGTAAATTACTAGTGATTGATGGAACTGGGATATAAATGCATAATCTTTTTGGCTTCCAAACCAATGGTTTGTTTCAGCCCAATCCAGTGTCTTTGTATTCCACCCCCCAACAAGTTTAGCTGCAAAGTGCAACAGTTCTGTATAGAAGACAGTTATGGACTAATTTGTACAAGAAAAAAAAGAAAAAAGAAAAAGATTAGATACATGCACTTTATATTTCACAACAGTCACAATCCTGAAATTACTACTCTATCATTTTTCTATATGGATAGAAAAGCATAGGTTATCAAGATAGTTCAAGCATAGCTTATCATTTGCTATTTCCTGCACACACTTTTGAGACCATGCCCCATATAACACAGGCTTTACCTTTTCTTCCTCTACTTTTCCAGTGCGGGGGGCTACATGTGTGTACTCACGCTGTTGTAAGTATCCTTCACGATATGGACCGCCTAGCTTACCCACTGTGTAGGAGCACGTTTGCTCTCCTGTGTGCACAAGTGTATGGAGGCTGAAGACTGATTCTGGATGTTCTCCTTCATCATTTTCACCTTAGTTTATATATAATTTAAAACTCTATTTCTAGTTATGTGTATATGTGTACCTGGGTGCATCTACAGAAATGTGGGTTACTAAAGAGACCAGAAGGTGTAGGTTCTCTTAGAAAGAAGAATTATAAAGTAATTTTGAGCTGCCTGATACAAATGATTGGAACTCAACTTTCCTCCTCTCAAAGAGCAGTAAGCACCTTTATAATTACTGAGCTCGCTCTCTCTCTGGCACCCTATTTTTTTTTAAAGAATTATTTATTTTATGTATATGAGTAGACTGTATCCATCTTCAGACACACCAAAAAAGGGCATTAGATCCCATCACAGATGGTTGTGAGCCACCATGTGGTTGCTGGGAATTGAACTCGGGACCTCTGGAAGAACAGTCAGTGCTCTTATCCACTGAGCCATCTGTCTGGGACTCCCTTTCTAATTTTTTGAGATAGGATTTCTCCCTGAACCCAGAGCTCACAGATTTGGTTCCAAGAGCTGGCCAGGAAACTTTAAGGATCCTTTTTAGTTAACAGGTATGTGCTTACACAGGTGGGAGGGACAGAACTCAGGTTCTGAGGCTTATCCCCAGCACTGTGGCTTAGCCTTTCTATCAACTCCAAGTCTCCCTTTAGCATCTCCTAACACTCAAGTTTTAGCTGCTGCTAAAACAAGTCACCATAATTAGCATCCTCTGCACTAAGCTCATCTTAACTCAAAAAAAACCAAAAAACCAAAAACAAAACAGAAAGTTATTTTTTTAATATAACTAGTAGGTACTGAAAGCTCCCTATTTTTTTAAACACAGGATGAATTCACATTATCCATTTAAGATGAAAGGTTTAGAAAGGTAATAAGTCAAAAAAAAGCACAATCAGCTAGTTATAAAGATAACTGATCTACCTGATACTGAAGACAAAATTCTTGACATCTAAGTTTCAACCTCATACAGTTTCTTGAAAATGCAGACAGTAAGATACTGTATACTTCTAAGTCAAATTTAAGCAACTATGATCCTGAGTCAGTAACCTGTGGATAAACCTGAGCTCAGTCTTCTAGGCAGATGGGTTCCTTATCTGTCAAAGGCAATACTGGAAGTCATACTCCCTGACTGGACCTTACAGTGTTAACATCAAACACATGCGTAATCCCATGAAACCCAATTACCCAAATAAAACCTTGTATTTAACCTGTTCCAACTCAATTTAGTCACGCCACTTCTAAATGCTTGTTAGAAGGAAAAGATTGACTTTTAAAACTTACAAAGGAAGCCATCTGATGCTTCTGTACACCTTACAAGTCCATTCCCGTCCACTCTGGAATTCATTCTTTTGCTAATGGACATACACTCATCTTTAATATTCACATGTCACCACAATTTGCTTTTTCTTTTGCTTTCTTTCCTTTTTTAAAAGATTTTGGTTTTTTTTTTTTTTTTTTTTTTTTTGGAGACAGGATTTTTCCTGTGTGTCCCTGGCTATCCTTGAACATACTCTATAGACCACTCTGTCCTTGAATTCAGATCTGCCTCCTCCTGTCTCCTGTGTGCTGGGACTAAAGGCGTTCACCACTACCTCCCGGCTCAAGTTATTTCTTAAATGAGTAGAAGTTGTGGTTATTTGGTGACTGAGCAAAGTTCCTATAAATTTAATATACATTAAAATATTAAAACATTTAACAAATCCAACAAAGCAATTACATTTAAATCAATTTCTTTGTTTTTTTTTCAAAAATACACTATGTAGAAATTAATTTTTAACTAAGAACACATTCTTTGAAACTTCCAAAGAATCAAACTACAGAGGCTGTAAAGTGAAAAAACAATACAACAACAAAAATTCCTATTTCCAAGATGACTCTTGATCATGATGAAGTAGAAGCAAAGCCAGCATGGGAAGACATAATGAGAACATCATGCTAGAGAAAATCCAGATTACAAGAGAGAAAATAAATGCATTTTCCTGTTTTGGTAATTAAAGGACCTAATTTGTACTAATATTTTAAGGTGCCTTACCAGCAATAATTTATACTTATTTGAGAATATAGTAGTGTTAAACACATTTTTATAAATAAATATGGATTATTATGAATAGTCACAACATACTAGACAGCAGTGTTATCTACAATGCAGAAGTGCCCAATACAACATACATACAATAGATTAATTCAGGGCTGTGACAAGCAGTCTACAATGTAGCTGACATTAACAGGAGATCGTATCTTTTACCTGGGTCAGGAGGAGCCTGTTGCTGCCAATGTGGATACGCATTTCCCCATCCCTGGGGAGCATATGGGGCTGGAGGACCGCTGGGGGTGGGGTGGGAAACAAAACCACAAATACCATTTTTTAAAAGCCAGTTTTATTATGTGTAGGTTTTGCCTCTGCATGTATTGCACATATGTACATGCAGCTATATATTCCTAGTGCAGGGTGTCAAGATACCCTAGAAACCATTATGAATCATGGAGCTGGGAAGTGAACCCAGGTCCCTCTGCAAGAGTAGTAACAAGTGTTTTTAACTGCTGAGCCATCTCTCCAACCCCCAAACCTAGGATTTTTAGGGAAAGCCCAGAACTAACCAAATGTAGTACTTACTGAGGAGCTGGGCCAGGTGGTCCTGGGTTGTAAGGTGCAGGGTTGTATGGTCCCATTGGAGTTCCAGGCCCTGGAGGTCCAGGAGGCCCATGAGGACCTGGAACCCCATGGGGCCCATGGGGTACAGGTGGCCCTAAAGGATTAACTGGGCCCTGTAAAAAGAAAAGAAAAAACCACAACAATAACAAAACACACACATCACACAAACACACTCAAACAGTGCAATGGTCGAGCAATTCAAAGTCTAACTACTCTTCTGTTTCTATGCTTAGTAACAAATTTAAAAATAAAATGTCATAATCTGATATGTAAAATTCACTGAAATCCTCAGCACTAGTAAATTCCCTCTAGCTTTTAGTATCTTCCAGGTTTCTCACTCTTTTTAAGATTTTTTTTTTTAAAAAACCAAGACTACGTAGTTCCTTTATTTCTTTAATGTCAATTACTAATAATATATTCTGCAACTTATACATCAAGGGACAACTTAACTTATATTCTCAATGTCAACTGTGACGCCTTTGAAATCCGATTTAGATAAACGTCTATTATAACTTTCCAAATAGCATGAAATTTTCCCTTACAGATGATAAGACATTACAGCTTTTAAAATATTGGTATCACAATACTTTTACTAATCTTCCTCCTTATTTGGAGACAGGGTCTCACTTTGTAGCTTTTGCTGGCCTTGAGTTCACCATGTAGACACACCATGCTGGCCTCACACTGTCTCTGATTCCCAATTCACGAAATTAAAACCATGTTCTACTATATCTGGCATCATTTCCTTTTACAAGCCACCCTGCCCTAAAACATTTTTTTTATTACAGTTAGTAACAATAATAACATATAAAATGAGATGCTTACAATTTTAAAAAAATTATTTTAATCTTTTTTTTCCCAGTACTATGTCCTGAGTCCAGCACATGCTGGCCAAGTACTGTACATCCTACCCAGAACTTATCTTACATGTACACATGGTGCATGTGCGTGCCCAAGGAGAGAGCGCAGCAGATCCCCTGGTACCCAAGTCACAACCTTTTGGGTGCTCAATTTGGGTCTTCTACAAGAGGAGAAGTGCTCTTAGCTAATGTGACATCTCTACAGCTCCTCACAGTATTTATGTATTAACATGCAAGTGCTACAGCTACGAATACGAAGGCTACTTTTAGTAGCTGGTCACCAACCGACCCCAGGAGGATTCTGGGCATTACTCAAGTCACCATCAGTTCATCTGATCTAGGCTACGAAAAAGAAAAGATCATCTGGGCTTGGTTGTACATGCTGTTCATTCCAGCACTGAGAGGAAAAGGCATGTGAATTCATGGCTAGCCCAGTCTACATAATGATACAGTCTTCCCCCCCCACCCCCCACCCCAAAAAAGCCAAAGTGTGTGTTTACTCTCATCTTTCTGTTTGATATCAAATTTTGGCATTATTTAACTTAGAAGAACTTCAGTTTGTGGACAATTATAATTGTGCATACTACCAAACTCATGTCTTTTCTTAAATTTTTGTGCCCACTTACAGTATCAAAGGAGAATCCTCCTAAAGAATATCTGATTAGTATCAGTAATGTTAAAATGATTTTATTCCTTGAGAATAATTCCCTAACAATTTTAAATATTCACCTCTCACTCCTAACTTCCTCCTATGTACCCCATGTTCCTCCTATGTAAAGGCATGTACCCCACTGCCACACAGAATATCTTTGTGAAAAGAGACACTGGGCTCAATTCACTTTTCCTTCATTTCTACGTATGGTGCCTGTATGTTTAGTATGTTCTCTCCATGTGACTTGTAATGTGGTTGCAGGTGCTTGTGGAAGTCTGTGTCCTTCAAAAACTGCTCCTCTGCCATGTCTATATGAACACAAAGCTCACTAATTGGCTGGGTTAGGAGGTCAGAGGTAAGAACCATTAAACTAAGCCTACATTTCAAACCTCTGATGACTGGCAGTCAGTCCAAAAGCCAGAAAATATAAATTACTTCTGTAGAAGGGGAGACAGACATCTTAACTATTTGACTGATAAGGCACTTAAGAGGCAGAGTCAAGTGGATAGACAGTGTGGACCTTGATAGAATACTGAATTCTTGTAAACTAGCAAATATTTTATCTGTAGACATTCAAATACAAGTATGTGAAGACTCACATGGTACTTTTTTTTTTGATATCTTTCCTATGTTGCTATATGTATATACACTATACCACAAAACCTGCAATTTCATATTAGAAATTATGTATTTTCCCTTAGTATACTTGATTCAGTGCTTTTTAAAGTTACTAGGAACTATGATATAAATGAGAAGCCTAGAGTACACTTACCCCAATCTTCTCTTCTATGAGTTGTCGAGCATAGTCTATTTGCTGTGGAGTGCCCCGAATTGTAAATAACTTCATATTGGGATCTGCATTAGGTGGAGGATTTCTCTGAAGTTCTATTCTTGCACCGGACTGCTGGCTTATGCTTTTTATGGTTTCACCACCTAAAACCACAAGACATTAAGTTCTCTAAAGTTCACAGAATGCAAGAAACAACCCCACCCCCCACCCCACCCCCCCACAAGGGTTTTTGTATAGCTTTGGCTGTCCTGTAACTCAACTCTGTAGACTTATGCTGGCTTCAAACTCACAGAGATCTACCTGCTTCTGCCTCCTGAGTGCTGGGATTAAAGGTGTCTGTCACCATATCTGAGAGAAATACTATTTTTTAAAAACCACCTATTTACTTTGTCTATTAAATAAAGTTTGGTAACATTCCACTGGACAATAATGTTTGGATTTTACTATTCTGCTTTTACATCTAGAACTCATACAACACATGCTAAACTCTACTTTGTACACATCCTACTATACAGACATCCTAATATGGGTCAGAACAGAAAAATATTTCAACAAATAGCTTTTGTAAGTAACAAACAAACAAACACCAATAAAACCCATTCAGATTAGGATCAAGTTTTGTAACCGATAGATTCTTGGTCCCCTTTCCCTATAAGAAGTCGATACAACCCCATTTTTAATATAAAGATTGTTCTTGTTTTAGTTGCCATGTTAAGACCCCTATCCTCTTAAAATGCATTTAAAAATAAATATAAATGGTATTTGTTTATAAATATTCAGAAAAAAAATCAGCATGTCAAAACAAAGAGTTTAAAATACATTGCCTTTTCCAATTATCAATCCAGTTTTCCCAGTTGGCACAATGAAATTAAATTCCTGAAGTCCACCAGGTGGTCCCATATTCCAGTTTCCTTGACCTCTACCTCGTCCTCGACCACCAGGTCCAGGCCCACCAGGATTGCCAGCCTAAGAACAGGGAAACAAAACACACTCTGAAATGAAACTATCTGGCTTATTACCCCAACTCTTGTATTTCTAAGCAATAAAATTAAGAGATGACTCCAAACATTGCTTGACAAAAATATTCAACTAAGTAGTAACTTCAACTAGACAGGTGGCTCAGTGGTGAAGGGACTTCCCATAAAAGCATAATGACCTGGGTTTCATTTCCAGGACCCACAGAATAGAGAACCAACTTCAGAAAGTTTTCTTTTGGCTTCCACTGGCACAAATGCTCATAGAAATAAAATGTTAGATGCCCTGGGGTAAATAAAGCACCCTAAAATGTTTACCTCAAGGCAATTTAATGTTAATCATTTTAACACTGTTAACAGATATCTAATATAAGATGGAGGGGCAGTTTTTTCATTCAGGTATGACAAACTTTTCCAATGAAAGCAAACTGAAAATGTTAATTTCCTATCAAACCTGAACACTTCGTAGAAGGTCTGTGATAATTTCTGCAGCATGCTGACATCGGTCTGGAGGTCCTGTTATCTGTGCTATCCTATCAGGAGTTGTTCCATCATCTAAAATAATAAAACAAAACCTCAATAAATTGTGACAAACCAATTACAAATGTCAAGATTAAAAGCTATCAATTCTTAGAACATTAACTATACCTTAAGCTTACCTGGCTTAAACTGAATTCGAACACCAGCATCATTTTGTATTTTTTTAATCATTTCTCCGTTTCTTCCTATTACAATGCCAACAGCAAATCTTGGAATTGGGACCTTAAGCAAGTGAAAGTATATTTTAATAGACATTTCTCAAAAAACTCAACTCCATATAATCATAAAAGTAAATACACTAAACGATGATCATAAAAAAAGATAAAAAGCCCCAAGGAAGAAATCAAGAAAAGGGACAGGATGTTAAGACAAGTCCACTTAACTCAAAGCAGGAAAAACACTATTGCACTCATAGATTAGGATACAACCATTCGAGATCGATTCAGAATTCATACTTACATCTATCCCTTCATTTCCTCCTATTCTTGAGCCATACTCATTCCGTACTTCTCGGAAACCACCTTGATCACGAATTAACTCTAATACCATTTCCTTGGCTTGCTATAATAGAAAGTTATCCAATTCAGAATATTTGTCCAAACATTTTCATGCGTATTTTGTCCACGCCCTCAGACTTTATAAATGAAGTGAGGCTCACCTGAACTTTGTACGGGTCTCCCGTAATCCTCAGAGGTTTATCAGCACCGGTGTTTTGAGGCCCGTCTTGAATCATAACCATTTTAACGCCAGCTCGTTCCTATTAAAACCGTGACAATTAATACAAGTTAGTAAAAAATAAAAAGTGGCTTCAGAAGACTTAGTAATATTCTGTACATAAATACCTGAAGTTGTTTGATAGTCTCTCCCCCCTTTCCAATGACCAGTCCTGCTTTGCTGGCTGGAATCATGATTTCCTGAACTGCATTTCCAGGTCCATCACCATGATGAAAGCCAGGGGCTGGTCTTCCCTTTTCAACAATCTGGTCCAATAATCTTTTGGCTGATCTGTTAAGAAATTAATCTTGAAATAAAAATATGTAGCATAACCAACCTTACCCCCCAATAATAACAGTCAGGCAGTTTTATCCAGTCATGTATCAAGTATATTCTAAATGGGCTGTATGGGACTCAATATGGACACATTTCATGGTTAAGAGGCAAGAAGTCAAACCAAAGGCAGGTAGAACAGGCAGTAATGAAGTATCTATAAACAAAATCAACATAGCAACTTAAAAATAGTTCATCTAGCATGCCAAACACCAACTGGCTAAATTGTGTAGTACTAGTCTGTGACCTTGAAAAGAGAAACTGTTAATGCAATTGTTAGAAGCAATGCTTGATGGGTACTGAGTTCAAAAAATGCAAGCAAATGTAGGAAGTATAAACCTTTGAAGGCACTGTGTTAAAAAAAAAACAGAACATGAGCTTCAAAGATATTTTTATAAGAAATTTCCAAACCTGTCTATATGCTCTTAGAAATTACTCCTAAAAGATATCTGAATACTAGATACGAGAATACAAGGGAGGGTGTTAATTTCAGTGTAGGATGATATGATACTTTGTCACAGTTCTAAGTTTTCAGCAGATAAGCGTAAGTGGTTTGTTTTAGTGGCTAAAAACTAAAACCCACGAGCCCAATAAAATACTCTCTTCTAAGTAGCCTTCCTTGGTCATGGTGTTTTGCCACAGCATTAGAAGTAACTCAAGACAAAGAGTGGTGGTGGGCAATGGTGGTACATGCCTTTGGTAGACAGGCAGGTAGATCTTGTGAATTTTAGGCCAGTCTAGCCTAGAGTGAGTTCTGAGACAGCCAGCTATGAATACACAATAAAACCCTGTCTGGAGGGAAGATGGGAGTGGGGAGAAGACAATTAGTGGTAAAGATTGGGTAGTTTTATCAGAGCCTTAAGAGTTGAGTGGAAGAGAAAAACAGGAATAAAATTTTTTCATGACTATATTGGTTATGAGTTTTAGTTTTGTGTGCAAGGCAATTCAGGTTTTAATAACTTTCTGAGTCTGTGTACACACTCATGGTAGGTGTGCAGGCAAAATTACAGCCACCAGTGTCATTTTTTTTGTGTGATGGGTACCTTGAGGCAAAGTCTCTCAATGACTCTGAACCCATCAAATAGCGTTAGGTGGCTGGCTACCAAGTCCCCAAATCTGCCCGTTTCCATACAACTCCTGGGCCACATTACCATGCTGGATATTTTAGTTTTAGGATTAAACTAAGTTCTTCCTACTTGGAAGGCAAGCACCTAAATGGCTGCGTTATTTCCTTAGTCCCTGGTTTTAACAATTTTCCCTGTCTTAGGTTCAGATGATGAACCCTACCTAAGAAAGGCACAATATCTAAACTTTTAAAGTGAAAATTTCAAGGCAGTGAGCAAAAGACAATGGTACAGATGTTATGAAAATGAAGTTTATAGTCTTTAGTCTTATTGTAAGCAGACAATGTTTTTCACACTTACTGGACAGATTCAGGTGTTCCAGTTAGCATACAAGACCTTTCTGGAAGGCCACCACTATCTACAATTAAATAAAAAGGAAAGTTTAGGTCAAAAAATAGATGAGAATTATCTGATCTTTAGGAACTTAAAATAACCAAGTTTCCTAGCCAAATTGAAAGGGCTAGACAAAATAACAATTCACATTAAAAAAAAAAAAAAGAAAAAAAGAAAAAAAGAAAAAAAAAGAAAAGACTGTTACCAGGAGCTATCTGTATTTTGCATCCAGATTCCTGCTGTATTCGTGAGATCTGTTCACCTCCTCTGCCAATTACTAGTTAAGGTAGAGAAAGGGGAGAAGTTATTATTTACACTAAATTTTGAAAGTATGGTCTTAAAAACTTGAAATTAATGTTACTTACTAAATCCAACCATTCCATCTGGAACTTTATATTCTTCTGTCATTACAGATCTGCTAAGAAAGAACAGAAACTAACATTTTCTTCATAGAAAAATAATGTGCACATATACATAAAAGTAGTCTAATAAATCCAATCTTAATGTCTCCCAATAGCCCAAATGTAGGTTCTTAAATGAGGCAGTGTGTGTGAGTGAGCAAGACAGTGAACTGAACACTTGTGAAAGGGTTCAGAGTGAATGCCACTTTAACATTTAACCTTTTCTAAAATGTGTTGATTTCAACCTATTTCCCCAAATTACCAATTTCTCATTTAAAAAGAGAATGTTGTTTCTATAACCATTTTCCCAATAGGACAGAAGTAAACCACACACACAAGAGGTATGCAGGCATTTTCACTATAAACTTGCTTATACATAAAATGCAAAGGTTTGACTTTACCTTTGCTGCTGATGCATTGGTGGTAACTGTGCTCCAAAAGCTGTAAAAATTTAAACAAAAACATGCTTCAGTTCAAGTTCACTTATTTAAGATAAACACACCACGCACTCCAAATTCTTTCCCTTATGCATACATTGATAAAATAGAAATTCGGACTATTTATATTCAAATCATCACTGATAGTCGCAAGAAAGTCAGGAAAGGGATGCACAGATTTAGAACCAGAGTCAGCAATCAATGTTTATATATTCATGGCTCCAATGAAAAGAGAATCATTTAAAAAAAAAAAAAAAAAAAGCTATACATCTGTTAGGAATACCTGTTGGTTATGGCAAGGTACACACATCCTTAGTCCCAGCACAGGAGAAAACAAAAGCTAGTCTGGTATAGGCTATTTGACCACACTGTGAACCCCAAGATTGTGCTATTTACTGGGGGGAAACCCTGCTTATAGGTGTGATGTGGCTTAGCCCTTAGCACACAACCTTAATCCCAAACAATGAAGTTAGTTTGTAGAGCACTCATGTTTGAAGGTGATGTTTAATTGAGTAAGCAGACAAAGTTATCAATCAGAGAAAGAGTCAACAGAATAGGATTATGTCCAACTCTCGGGAGAATAAAGAGGACTTCAGAGGTAACAGCCCAGGGGGTAGGGGGACAATTGTAGAGACACAGGTTGCACAGAGAGGGAACAAGCGAAACACAGGTAAAAACAGAATGAGCCAGAAAATGAGAAGGTTCGTCTGAAGTCAAGCTGAGTATTTTAGTCAGAGATCAAAGAGAGAAGCTGGATTGAATCAGCTTGGAGAGGAGTTTGAACCAAAACAGCTGAGTTGATCCAGCCAGCCAGAGTTCAGAAAGAACTAGAAGGTTTGAGGCAGTAAGCCCCAGAGAGGACAATTACATCAGGTAAGTAAAACATATTTTTACACAGGTAGATCTCTGCGAAGTCAAGACCAGTCAGTTACATAGTTGAGACCTTGGCTCAAAAGCAAATTCCCCAAACCCAAACCCCACAATCCATCCAAAGGTAGAAACAACAGTCTAGAGAGAGGGTTCAGATGATAAAGAACACACATGCTCTTGCAAACAACCAAATTTCAGTTCTCAGCTCCACATGTAATCCACTTTCAGGGAATTCCATGCCATCTTTATATATACACACAATTTTTTTTTTTTTTTTTTAAAGCAACAAAACCACAGCCTAAAGTACTTACAGTCATTTTGGGGAGGTACTTTCTTAGCATCTGGTTGATCTGCAAAATTAAGTGTCTTTTACTTTTTGTCAATTAAAAAACAAAGTTCCCCCACCCCCACCAAGCAAGAATAGCAATGTTTATTAAAATACCTGATAATGGTTTACCACTTGAATCGAAAATGATCTGATTCAACCTAGACTTAAAAATCTAAAAAACAACAAAACCAAAAAAACAAAAAACCCCAAAAAACAAAAAACCCCACAAAACCTAAATTCTTTCATTTTCTTGTTTAACAATGCACAGACACTTTAAATAGTTTAGAATAATGCAGCACAAACTATTTAGCTTCAATGCTGGTGAATACCTTATGCTAATGGTTAATGATGCTTCATCCACTGTAGGAACTGACAATTAGGGAGAACTACATAAAAACCAGACATATCAAAAGATGAGTGTATCTGACAGTGATCATAAAGCAATACCAAAAAAGAAAGCTCACATTACAAGACAATTTCAATCTAAACTGTTATTATTCTCAAATGAAGCATTTCACTACAAAAAAACCCAAAAACCTCAAAGCAACCACATGATTGCCTTTCTCAGATAAACAAAATGCATACAACATTATAGAGTAGACAGCCTATAGCTCAAAACACTATTATTATTCTCCCAACTTCAAGGCTTTTGTACAGCAAAAATTCAGACACATAAACCAAGAGAGACCATTGTGTCCATTTAAGAATCCACTGGCTTATTTCACATTTACATACTAAACACAGGTAATAAATAAAAATTCCTGCCTTTAAAAGGAGAGGGCATTCCCTCCCAGTGTGTGGTACTGCTCGGATTTGTCCAAGAGCCATCTACACATAAAATAAAAAGAGTACATTACACACAACATCTGAAGCATCATTAGCTCATTTGTTCTTGCATATTAAAAACCTCACTTGCAAATATAAACATACTTAAACAAAAGGAAACCAACTATTACCAGAAAGGGCCACAAATACAGTCCTATATGCTGTCACAATCTTTTATAAAGGGCAAAGAGTGTCAAAATTTATACATACATCAGAACTAAACAAAAAAGTACACACTTCTAAGTGCAGAAGTGTCAGTATTTTTAAGAGAAAGCACTATGAATCCACTGTTTTAATCAATGTTTAAAGTTAAATATAAAACACTCAACAAAGCACTAAAACAATATAAAAATGGGATGCCTACACAAACAGACCTTAATCTTTAAAGTCAATTTTGAAGTAAATTAATGAAAGGGAACATCAAAAGACTCATTCAATAAGTAAGAAAACTCAATAAAGTGTTTCCCAAATAACTTATTTTGTTTCTAGCATTACCACAGTCTGTGCAAACTCAAAGTAAGCATAATCCTAAAATAGGACAAAATAGAAATGTTTTCTATTACAGTAAGACTTTCTGATATACTCAAATTATACTTACCTTTTCTAGGTCTGTCTTTTTCAAAACCCTATCATTCTGAGACCAACAGATAGTATTTTGATAAGTCACCTCAATAGACAATACTGAAAACCTTATCAAATGAATGCTGTGCAAGATACGTATTCCTGTTGGCTATAACTTACCTCCATCTTCTAAAGGTCGCTTCTGTCCCCCATAACCATAGTCATTTGAATTCAATGATGTACCAGCATCACCCCCAATTTTTGCTGCAATCTTAAAAAAAAAATGAGAATACTAATCAGGGTATTATTACTTTATGTACTACTCAGCACTGAATTTCTTACAATAAAATATATACTATCCCCCTTTTAAAAACATTGGATTCATTTACTAAGAATGATTAAAACTACCAGTAATACTCCAGGGAGCTAAAAAATAATAATAATAATCTATTAAACTTATGATATATCCCCCATTTAAAAACACACACACACACACATCTGGAACAAAATCTTTTGTATCCTTTGACTTCAAATCATAGCATTATAAACAGTATCTCAGGGACTGAAAGCACTGTCTGGAACTGACAGGTGCTGATGTTAAAGGGGAAGTGTTAAGTACCACTGAACTAGAGGAAAATGGCTTAGAATATGGCTCTCTTCTACAATTAGGTTTTATAAACACTCTGAGTTTACTTGAAAACCAAGGAATATCCATAAGAAAGCATATTCATCTATACTCCATTCATGTAATAGTTCTACAAGTATCCAAAAGAAAAAGTTGGTACTTGGTCAGTCAAAAGAAGCAGCGAAACTTTCAACTTTTCCCTCACTGGTGGTAGGAGGATGGAAACATGGTCTTATTCTGTAGCCCAGGCTAGGCTAATCCTAACTACTCACATGCTACAAATGAACTCAATAATGTTTCTATTAAACATACATTAAGTATGGCCAATGTCTTTGATTTTAATCTACAGAAATAATTCAAGCTTTCCACTTGATTTTTGCTCTACTGTATTTCTGTGCTACTTCAAGCAAAAGCAAACCAAATCATCAGTTACCACCTTCTTCCCTGACCCATCCTTACCAATTTTGGAACTAAAGATAATTCTCAGAAGATAATGACGTGAAAACATGCGTTTCCTGTACTTCAGCCCACACTTTCTAGTACTTCCTAGGCAAGGTCCACAGCAACATTCAAAATGTTCTTTTGGAAAACTTTACAATGTGTTCATTCATCCTCAATGACACAGTTGCGCTAAACTTATAAAAAGTGTGCCTGGCAGCAGCACACTCGCCCAAGATCCCTGGCATATATAGCAGAGGACTGCCTGGTCTGGCCTTAGTGGGAGAAAATCCACTTAATCCTTCAGAGACTTGAGGCCCCAGGGAAAGGCGATGGAGAGCAGGGTGGGAAGATGAGGACAGAGACTGGGGTGAGGAGGGGTGTGGGTGCACCGGCAGGAATGCAAATAAAAAAAATTTTTTTACTAAAGACAAAGTGTGCCTGGATCAGTAGTGGACCAGTGCAGACAGGCCTGTAACTCCAGCACTCCGGAGGGCGAGGCACAAAGACTCTCATTTTAAAAGAGATTTCAGCTGGGCATGGGTGGCACGCACCTTTAATCCTAAAGGCAGAGGCAGGCCTAGTCTGCAGTGAGTTCCAGGACAGCCAGCACTACATAGTGAGACCTTAATCCCCTTACTGCTTTAACACACTAAAGATACATGCTTATTGCATTTAATACACACTGTGTGCCTTACTTACCCAGGGCAATGCCCTGATGGAATTACTACAGGTCCACAATGTCCAGGTGTAACAGACACTATTATTTATCTGTAGTTTTTCTCACACTCCCACCTTTTCCCTCCTCCTATGCTACTCTATGCTGTTATTCCAGAAACCCTCAACTTGTGTACAGTTTTGTACAGCAAGCAGCAGCGTCTTGTCCATGCCGGCCAGCCTCGCTCTCACTGCCCTGTCTGAATGTTATTCAGTAAGGCATCCTTTTCCAGTAGCACCCTGCACAATGCCTGCCTCATAGCACAAATATTTGTATAACCGCCGTGCTTTATTAATCAAGCATCTTCTATCTGCTCATTGGTGTTTGATTCTTTTATCTCCCAAGAGCACAACTTTAAAATCTTCCAAAGCTGCGGGGGTGGAGCACACCTGCTAATAAGCACTCGAGATTCTGCAGGAAGCCTTAAAACTCAGGCCTGGCCGGGCTTTAATCAGATGCCCAGGAAGACACTTGTCCCTGACCAAAGGGTCCTACATGGTAGGAGAGTCAACTTCAAGTGGTTCTCTGACTTCTATTATACACATCACGTTGCTCATGGAATCCCTCTCCATGAATAAATGCAAATATTTTTCAGCAATCTATGCACTACATAGTTAAGTGTGCTTGCTATATCACGATAGATCTGATAAACCCTGATTGATTTGGTAATCTTTCAGTCCTGACGGGGGGGGGGGTGGTGGTTAGAAAATAAGTTTCTAATATAGTCACAACTGGCTTTAAAAACCTGTTCGTTCAACACTAGTACAAAATGTCGAACGACTACAATAGAGTGCCATAAAGGTTTATTTTAGCTTACAAACGAATTCCGTAACATACTTTTTTGAGACAGGTCTCTCTCGAGCGCGTGCTGGGACTAAAGTCGAGCACCACCACGCCCGGCAGGATAACATCATACACTTTTAAGCCACAAAGGGGCTACCTGAAGACACTGAAGTTCAGATTTAAGGGGGGAAAGTTACAAATACAAGCACTTGTATTTTTTTTTCCAACCCTTTTCGTCTGGGGGTAAAAATGGTGCCTTCGGGGGCAACCGTACGTCCCTACGTAACACAAAGAGGGTTGTAGGTTTCGACTTGGGAGAGGCAGATTCAAACTGAAGGCTGGGTGAGAATGAGAATGGGCGCGAGGCCATCTTGAGATGGGGAAAGGATTGGTGGAATGCCACACAAATCCCGCCCCGGGGAAAGCCTCCCCTGTGAACGGGAAGGTGAACGTTAGTCTAATTACAGGCAGGGAGTCGGGCTCCGCGGAGCGGGAAGCGGTGAAGACCGCTAGCGAGACAGCCCCTCCTTGCCCGATTCATGAGCTAAGTGCCCAGAACCTTCCATGCTCCCGTGACAAACGGAAACAGGCCCGAGGGGAACGGGGCGAGCGCACTCGGCGGAGAGGCCGCGGTGCGGAAGTGGAGGCCCTGGGGCCACGCTTGGGGACAGCGCGTGGGAGGGGGCTTCAGACCACGACCGCAGGCTCGGCCTCGAGCGGCTGGGACCCCCCGCCCCCCCGTGAGGAGACGCCATCTCCGCAGGCCGTAGCCCGGAGGGCGAGCGGGGCCAGACCTGCCCCGCCGCCGGCTCTTGGGAAGGCAGCCGCCGCGCGGTCCACGCTTACCTGCCGCGCTCTCTGCAGGGCATCTTTGAAAGCATCGTTAACTCCTCCGCCGCCGCCGCCGCCAGCTGAGCCAGACGACGGCGGAGGCACTGTTGAGTAGTCAGCCATGCCCACGCTACAGCACACGCGGCCGGTCCCTCGCGGAGGTTCCCCTCTCGGCTAACTGTTAAGAAAGAAAGAAAATGGCGGCCGTCGAGCCTGTATCACATTCTTGCACGACCATCGTGCCGTAAAGGGGCGGGGACTAGGAGACGGAAATCCCGCGATGTTTCCGAGCCGACACGCGGTTGGCGGCGTTGCTGCGAAGGGACGCCCGGCGGAGACTATCGCGAGACTTGACTAAGAGCCCACGATAGTACGGTTTATCCCGGCGCCTCCTCTCCGCGCGATTGCGGGCTATTGTTCCCTCGCCTCGGCGGGGTGAGGCTGTGGTGTCCCGGACGTTTGCAACCCGCGCTTGTAGAAAACTTAAGGCCGTCGCGGATCAGGGAGCTAGTGTCCTAACGTGTTTCCGTAGTGAGGGGCTTGACGTCGTCGGGCGTGGACGTCACGCAACAGTGTCCCGCGAGCGCGCGGCCGCAGAGCCCGAGGGCCGCGCGGGGCGACCGCGGCGACGCTGCGGAACCGTCTGCGGCCCGGCGGGAGCCCAGCATGCTCCGGGGCGCTGAGCTGCCGCCGCCTGTGACCTCCAGCCCGGCCGGTCACAAGCGGGGATGAACTCAGACCACCGGGCCCTTAGTTCTCGAGCAGACTATATGTAAAATAATGTGGGCGAGCGGATGGTGAAAATATGACCTCCCTTTGTCCCTTAAAAACGTGAGTGTTGCGAATTCAGTATTTAGACACCTAACGTTGTGTGTCTTTGGCCATGCCGTGTGCCCCATAGAATGAACATGTCGTGTTCTTGACACACACTGGCTTGACTTCGTCTTCTCCACCCCCCACGCCCCTGCAGGTAATCGGATAAATGGAATGTTCTGAATTTCCATTTCTGGACTAGATGGTTTGGGAGGCAGTTTCTAATATTTGCTATATATGCCAATAACCACATCTCTCCAGATCATCCCTGAGCGTGTTGTAGCCTAATGCTAGCAGTTACTACGGTGGATGAGGGTTCTTGGGCCCTATTCTGCTTACACTTAAGTGTGCCACAGTGACCCCTGCCCCCACTTTAGCTAAGAAAGAAAGTTAAAGTGGACTGTCCAACCTATGACATCCCGCCCCGAATCTGCCTAAGCAGCATTTTTCTTATCCCCAGTCTTAGAATGAGAGAGATATATGCCTCCGGCTTTGATAGCCAGAAGCTAGGAAACAAATGTGCCCGCTCGTTCAAGACCCACTATCAATTACCAAGTCAGGTGCTTGCAAATACAAACAGCATGATTTTCTTAAAACCCGCTCTGTCGTAGCCATTTTATAGCTCAGCTTGTCCTTTTTAACCTGCTCATAGGTACCTAGGAGTGTTTGTGGATTTCGAAAAACAGTAAAGGTATTGGGCTACAGATTTAATCATAGCAATATGTAGGAAAATAGCTAATGAGAGCATTTCAGTCGTATTTTGAGAAAGTTTGCCTAGCAAGTAGCATTTACTCATCAGTAATTGATGTTTTTATTTCATTAATTAGATTTGTATACTAATTAGATGTTCTGGTTGAAGTAATTCAGAGTTTTATTTACTCCTCTAACCATATTATCATTATTTAGGTTTTTTCTAAATATTGAAAGGACCTTGATTTCTAATTTTTTAAGACATTGTATGTAGTCCTGGAAGGGTGGGTGTTCTAGAATGGAATACATTGGACCCAGCTTAGACTAAGGCTAATCAACTTCAATGCTATTGAGACTTTGGACTGGATCATTGTTGGCTGTATGCTTTGCATGGTACAGTATTTCGCAGCATCTTTGGCTGCTACTTGCTCTCAGTGCCAATCCCATCTCTCCTAAGCACCACCAGTTGTGATAACTGAAAAGATCTTCAGGCACTGAGCTCACACCTTGAACTTCTTGACCCCTGTCCCTGCCTTTTCTCTGGCCATCAGGAAGACCTTATTGTCTCTTGCCAGTATATGTTCTAAGATCCAACACTTTAACCCTGCTGCTTCCAGCCCTGGCCCAAGTTACCATCACTGTAGTCCCAGACCAAAGGGGAGCACTTTAGTTTTGCTCCTCTATGTTTATATTTCACTTAAAAAAAAAAAAAAAAAAAAAAAAAGGTGAGGAATTTGTAGAGGGCTCATTGGTTAAAAGCACTGATGCTCTTCAGGGGACCAAGGTTCAGTTCCTACCACACACAGAGCACATACACATAAAAACAAAACGCTCTAACATAAAACAATCTTTCAAAAATTAAAATTAGCCAGGTGATGCTGGTTTGTGCCCTTTAATCCCTAGCTCAGGAGGCAGAGGCTGGTGAATCTCTTGAGTTCAAGGACAGCCTGTTCTACAGATGGAGTTCCAGGACAGCCAGGGCTACACAGAGAAACCCTGTCTGAAAAAAAATAAAATTAAGAAGGTTTGTACAGAACTATATATAAGGATTCAAAAGTAACATACTCAACGTAGAGAGAGAGGTATTGGTCAGGATTTGCTAGAGTCACAGAACTTATGAAATGTCTCTCTATATTGAGAGGATTTATTTTGATGACTTACAGTCTATAGTCCAACTCTCCAACAATGGTCAGCTGTAAATGGAAGTCCAAGAATCTAGTAGTTGCTCAGTCCCACAAGGTTCGTTTCAGCTGGTCTTCTGGAGAAGTAGAACCCAACAGATGTGCTAGCAAGTAAGTGCAAGCAGGGAAGGGTCTCCAGCAGAAAGTGTGGCCCAGATTAAAGGTATATACCACCAAGCCTGGATCTAGGACTTATTTTGTTTCAGGCTGAACTTGAACTCAGAAATCTCCTTCCCTCAGCCACTATGCCTCAAGATCTCCATGCCAAGATTCAGGTCAGAAACTTGAGATCTGGATCACAGGTGAGCCCTCCAATTCTGGATTGTAGTTCATTCCAGATATAGTCAAGTTAACAACCAGGAATAGCCATTACAGATACCATCGAATGACCATACTCTTACCTGCCTTTTTATAGCTCAAGTGTGTCGTCTTTCTGACTGTATTACAATTCATCTTTTCATGATTTCTTGGAGACAGATCTCACCTATACATTTCCAATTACACTTTAAAGCCTTTTACCTAGAAACATTTTATGTCATCAGGTATCTTCCTCTACTACAGTGATTTGTCCACTTTAATATCCAAGGTTTCTGTCCCTCAGTCTGTGTTGTTACTCTTTCCTCTACCTGGATGCCCTATAGCCCTTGACATGCTTGATTTGACTGCCTCATTCAGACCTCACCTCAGCTCCCATGAAGACCACTGTGATGACATCGTGCCCTTCAGCAACCACTAACTTATTACCATGCTCTATAGAGTTTATCTGTGTCCTGTGTTTATTTTCTTAGTTCCCTTCCATTAGAGTGTGAGCTGAAGAACAACGATTTTGCCCCATCAGTGTCAGTTCTTAACACTGTGTTGGCAGTCTAGTTATTTGTTGAGTAAATAAATGTTGAAAAACCCAAACTACATGTTAGTTCATTTTTTTCTTTTATCTTGAGCTACCTGTGTTTCAGATTTCTCATCTACATAGTGATCATAACCTGCCTTGCCATTCTCAGAAGAGACATTTCTGAACTCTTCAGGAACCATATAGTGCTGTGCAAATTGGAACCCCTAAAGTATGTTAATTTGTCTGGTATTCTTATGATCAGGAATTATAGTCTATGGATTGTAGTACACTTTAAATCACATGTTCAAGTAGTCTTGGTAAAAACTCAGGGTCCTTACAGATGGCTCATCAGGTAAGAGCTCTTGATGAATTAGTCTGAGGACTTAGTTTCAAATTCCCAGAATCCTTATAAAAAGTTGGGGACAGTTACTTGACAGGCCGCTAACACTATGTCTGGCAGGTGGCAGGGACAAGGTCACTAGGGCTTGCTGGCTACCCAGTTTAGCTGTAGATTGAGTGCCTGTCTCAAGAGTAAGGCAGAGCCTGATACAGCACATGACCTGAGGGCTTCTGGCCTCTGCATTTGTGCATTTATACACATGTGCACATATGCACATTTTAAATAAAAAGTTAATATAAATATTGGAACAGGGTAGAGAACAACATTTTAACCAGTGTCTGGGACTGGAGGTAGCCCAGCATACACATAGAGAAGCTAATTTTTCTTTTTCCTTGTTTGAGATAGGTTCTCACTATGGTAGCCCTGGCTTTCCTAGAATTCAATATATAGACCAGGCTAGCCTGAACTCAAAGGAATCCATCCTATGAAAGGTGTTTTCCTTGCCCCGTTAGCTCTGAATCACCAAACCATTTTTGAGGTAAAGCTACTTAATTCATGATTCACTATCTGCTTAAATAAACAAAAATTTTAAAATGCCAAAGAGCTTTTTCTCCCCAACCATGTTATAAATCAAAACCAGGCCTCCTATACAAGTAAGAGTCTCATCATTGAGCTATATCCTGATAAGGGAACCAAGTTTATAGTCTACCAGAACTATTATCAGCTTTGTAAGGTAGAACCATATTTCTTTTTTTCTTATTGCAAAAATATTTTAATACAATTATAGTACAATTATAAAGTCACATTTTTAATACATTGAATATGTTAAAAATATTAATAAAACAGGATATTCAAAATATTAATAAAACCTATCTGACATTTTCACACATGTATTTTGACCACATTTGCTTGGTGTTTACATATTTATTCAACATCTAGTATTTGAGCATTTAGTTCTTAAAGATGAGTTCTAGGTGTATTGCTAAGGAGGCAGAATATAATAAATTTGTTTTTTTATCTGTACTTTATAAGAAAATAGCTTTTCAAATGCCATAAAATTGAGCCCTAAAATGAACAGTTAAATAGTTTGAGAGGATTTTGAAATAATCATAAAACTAAAAAGGCCTGTTTTTCCAGAGGTTCATGCCTTAATATTAGGTACCAGTGGCTTCACATATTTAATGTGTAGAATCAAATCATCTTGTTTTTGTAATCAGGACCTCTACTTTTCCTTTATAACATTTTCTTCCTGGAAAAAGATCATTTGAAAACTGAAGATCTTTACCAGAAAAATCCTTAAGTAAAGATTGGTGGATATGAGATTTAAGACTCACTTGAGATAAAAGTTTTATTTTTAGTAGAAATTTTTTCATGATTTTTTTATTTATCACTGTGGTCATTTTGGAATTTGCCTTCTGATTCTCTCTATACTTTTGTATTGTGTTTTATTAGTTGGTGTTTTCATTTCATTTTGAAAATATATTTAAAGAGATGCAAATTTGAGAGAAAATGGAATTAAATTTTTTACACAAACATTTTGAAGTTACTGTTTTTCTGTGATTTATCATAGTCATTTCTAGTTGTAGCAACTAAGGATATAAATACTTCTTCAGAATCAAATGGAGTCTTTTTCTTCATTTTATTTCTTCTTTTTAAGACAGGACCTTGTGCGGCCCAGGTTGACCTTGAACTTGACATTGATTTGATGATTGACCTATAATAGGTATGCAGTAATTCTTCAATTTTTCAATCCCATAAAAGAGCTGGGCACTGGAGTTTGGGCATGCCCAGTAAACAATAAAAATGCCACCCTTGCAGAGATACTCTTAGTGCATAGATGTCAGTGCAATCATGAGTCACTCTGCCCATCCTGCATTTCTTTTCACCCAGTTATTTCTAGTAGTCTACTAGTCCTGTTCTGTAGTTCCTTAGAAAATGGATTGAATGATTGGGATAGGAAAAACCTAATGATCAGATAGGTCATCCATCTAGCAAACATTTTACTCCTAACATAAGTTACAGTACTTAGAATAACTAACTACATGAATGTTCCTGTCATCTCAATTCTTAGGTTCTGTTTTTAACCCTGAGTAAAAAGCTTAGTCCTGACCAAGTCACAAGTGGAGACTTCCTGTTAGATCAGATAGCACTGAGTGCACCCATCAGTGCTGGCCCCAACTCTACATTCTAAAGCTCTAGTTCTTTGTTTATGATTCTATTCTCTATAGAGTGTCAACTCTTAGGGCAGTGTTTCTGTTGTCAGTAGGGGCTTATTACCAGAACCACAGCATACATGCAATGAACTTGACTTTCCCTTCAAATGTCTTATTTTTAAATTTTCTTTGATTAGTAAGTTGTGCACACCTGTGTTAAACGCAGACCCTGACATCCGATACCCTTCCTAATGTCACATCTAGCTGGTTGGAAAATTGTGCAGAATCTATTTAAAATTTCCCCAGTCCTTATGGCATCCACATCTTACTGTAAGTCCTGGAGTTATCCATTTCTGTTCATTCATTCAGCAAAAGTTTATAGTGTGTTATGCAAAGGCCTTGTTCAGGTAGGGAAGGCAGGAGGGGGACTCTGGGAGATCACAATGTAGTGGAAAATGCATAGATTTATGTAGTGTGAGTAGATATCCAGTGACAAGTGTGGAGTAGGAGGAGCCTAGCCTCAGCCAGGGTCCACAGCAGCACAGTTCTCAGAGGCCAGTGCTCAAAGCAGAGATTAAGCTGTGTGGAGAGTTTCTGGAGTAAAAGACACACTTGCTTTATATGGAGCAAATATGTCAAAGGCATGCCATTTGGGGCAGGTGTTTCCAATAATGCTGTTGCTCTGAAGCCTCTTTTCTTTTCCTTTGTTTCCTTTCTTTTTTTGTGACCATAGTTCTTTATTGGTACATCATTATACAGTTAATCCTTGTTTCTTGACAATTCTGTATTTATGAATGTTCCTACTTCACAAAAGTTTTTATCTCCAGCTCAGTTTTCAAAATGATTTGGGGTCATTTGAAGATGCACACATGCAGAATAGCACACCAGCTTCAAGTTGAACAAGTAGGACTTTGCATTCTTTTAAAAAAAAAAAATGTATATACTTAATTTCTGGGTCTGCACACATAAGCCAGAGGTTAAAATGGGGTTTTTCTTTTCTTTCTCCTTTTTTTTTTTCCTTTTGTTTTTTCTTTCTTCCTTCCTTCCTTCCTTTCTTTCTTTCTTTCTTTCTTCCTTTCTTCCTTTCTTTCTTTCTTTCTTTTTAAATTTTGAGATAGGGCCTCCTACTGAACCTGGAGCTTGAAGCTTCGCTGTGTGCAGGGCAGAGCCAGTGAGCATGCAGGATCCGCCTGCGTCTGCTCCCTAGCACTGTCACTGCAGACATTCACAGCCTGGCCGCTTTGATGTGAGTGTGTGAGTGGGCTCAGGTCCTCAGACTTACACCACACTTGAGCCATTTCTGCCGTGTCAGGTCTTTTATATTCCCGTTTTAGCGATTTACTATAAGTAAATCCTTTTAGGTTTATTTAGTAGGCGTTCTTGTTGTTTTTGCACTTTTGTTGATTTTTTTAAAAAATCAATTTCAGCAATAAATGATCCCAAGCACAATGCTGAAGTGCTTGTGTTTCTAAGTACAAGAAGCTATGATATACCTAAAAGAGAAAATACGTGTTAGTTCATTCACGCATGAGTTAATACTGCTTTTGGCTATGAATTAGTATCAATAAATCAACAATATAAAATAGGAATCTGTAAGTATGAATACATATAAAAAAGAAGTTATGTGTTGGGGTGGTTGATGAAAACATGACCAGAGGCTAGCAGGAGCCTGTATTTCCCTTATGAATAATGATTCAGAATTTGCTAACTCAGCATCTGCCACAGTTATAGAAAGGAAATTTGATTTGAGGGAAATGGCCAGTCATTTATGGTCAGGATTGATGAGTTACATATAAATGATCAAACTGACCAAAGAAGTATGATTATGCAGCAGTCTTTCTTAACCATTTAGAATACTTACACTATCTTTTGAAAACAGGTAGCGTACACCCCAAGAATTCCCCCCTGGTAGGCTTGCCCAGGTTGAGAGTCAGTCTACGAATTTTATTTTTACCATTAGTCAAGAAAAAAAGATGTTGACTTTTACATTATGAGGGTTTATAGTATAAAGTATATTTTAAAGGAATTTTGCAAATAGCGGGGTTTTTTTGTTTAGTGCTTTTTAAAAGTTCTTTTATGAGGAGTATCTTATATATCATGGGAGTCAGCAAACATTTACCATTAATATCTAGTCTGTTCATATTTTAGGCATTATTGACCATCAACCCTGGATTTAACTTTCTACCACTATCTGGTAAGAGGAATGATAGACAGTAAGTCTCATATATTTACAGCGGAAACCTTGTGGGCCATTGGCTGTGTGCCTTCTATTCTGTTGATCCTTCACAAGGCAGACAATGATCTAATCCAGTGGGGTATCATAAGTATTGTATTGATATGCTTAGTCCAGTTAACAAAAAGACTGCATGTGTAATTTTTTTAGTATGTGCGTGTGCATATGTGTGCATGATGTTGGAGGTCAGAGAACAGCTCTGTGAGAGAACTTTGTTTCTCCATCATGTGAGTGCTGGGGATTGAACTCAGGTCATCAGGCTTGGTAGCAATTGACCTTTACTTACTGAGTCATCTTGGTTCAATAAAGACTGTATTTTTAAAACATTTATACCATTACTATTTCAGTTATCTTTGGCATCTTAATTTTTTTTAAATCTGTACCCTCTGTAGGCAAAAACAGTAGTTTGAGCTCATTGTATTTGGAACTAAGCAGGCAAACATCCAGTTTTATAGCAGTTGGTGGATACTATAGGATGGGTTTGCTCCCTTTCATAAATATAATACTTCTGATAGCTGCCAATAAGTCTTTGGTTAAATTATGGTTAAATCTCCTTAGTAGCATCAGTTTGATTATGTCTGAATAGGTATAATGTGATTTGTAGTAAAATTTGGTACTGATATAATGAAATCATTTTATAGCTGTAAATAGCGAAATAAACTGGGTAGTCAATTGGTCACAGTGTTGGCCCAGAGCCTCATGTTCACAAGGGGCAGCCCCATGTCTTCTACCTGCCTCTCCTTATGTGTCTACATAGTGCTGGTTGTCCTAGAACTTAGTATATAGATGATGCTGGCCTCAGACTCAGAGCTCCGGGATTAAAGGTTTGTGTCCCCACATCTGCCTACTCTAGTAGTTTTTAATCAGCCACTTAAAGCAATTTTATTTTTACCTTATTTTAAAAAGGCTTATCTTTAAAATTTTTAAATTTTACCTTATATATTTTTGAAGATAAGTAAATCAATCAGTTTAAGTATGTATATGTATATATACTTTAGGAATTGAGAACTTTAGGAATTACATACCTGTTTTGATAAAGTACTTAGACAAGCTAGACAGTAGTAGTCCCCAGAGAATCATATCTGGTAACCTTCTATCTCTGTTGACCTTTTGGGGTTGTTTTAGAAATGCTTTTTAGACAGTTAAAAATATTAATATTAATAAAACTTTTCTAAAAATCACTTTACTTTGCTAAGAAAACTAAAAAGTTTCACAGGTTTTAAAATTGTCCTGTAATATTTGAATGACCAAACAATGGAACAGAATTAGCCTTCTCCCTTTTCCAGCAATGAGGAGAGAAGGTAGAGCGTCTATGCTACACAGGCTACTTGGAGTATTCATTCATTCGTTCATTCACTTTATATCCATATGGCAGCCCCATCCTTCCTCTCCTCCCTGTCCTACTCTCACAAACCCCTTCTCCCATAACCCCGCTCCTCTTCCCCATGGGTACTTTCCTATCCTGGGCTATCAAGTCACAGCAGGACTAAGTACATCCTCTCCCACTGAGGCCCAACCAGAGGTCCAGCTAGGGGGCAGAGGATCCAGTGGTGGGCAGCAGAGGCCAAGACGGCCCCAACCCTAATTGTTAGGGACCCACATGAAGACCAAGCTGCTCATCTGCTTCAAATGTGTATGGGACCTAAGGCCAGCCCCTGCGTGCTCTTCGGTTGGTGGTTCAGTCTCGTGGGCCCAGGCTAGTTGACTCTGTAGGTCTTCTGTAAGTGTCCTTGACCCCTCCTGCTCGAGTACCACATTTCTTTGTAAAAAATTACATTTGTGTTTGTGTGCGCGTGTAGGTATACGTGTGCCACCGTGTATTTGTCAGAGAACAGCTTACAGAATTCGGTTCTCCTGTAATGTGGATCCTAGGGATTGAAGCAAGTTTTCAGGCTTGGCAGCAAGTTCTTGTACCCACAAAGTCAAAGTAGCTTTTAAAAGAAATAAGATTTATGTTTTATTTATTTGTGTGTGTTTGGGGGGATGCTACCTGTGTGCCTATTCCTGAAGAGACCAGAAGAGGATATCAGATCCCTTGATGCTATTGTTAAAGCTGGTTGTGAGCTGACTGATTTGAAAATCTCTTTAAAATTTTTTTCTTTAAAATAAAGCTGCAGTTAAAACCATGATAGAAGTTATTGACATTTTAGCCATTATGAAAATCTGAAGGGTTAGAAATTTGAAGTCTGGGTTCCAAACTTACAGTTCTCTTAGTGTTTACAAGCTTTTAAGGAAAGTATAATATATACAAGTAAGATATGATCACTTTTTTTTTTTTTTTTTCGAGACAGGGTTTCTCTGTATAGCACTGGCCGTTCTGGAACTCACTCTGTAGACCAGGCTGGCCTCGAACTCAGAAATCCGCCTGCCTCTGCCTCCCAAGTGCTGGGATGAAAGGCGTGCTCCACTACTGCCCGGCGGATATGATCATTATTAGATGACTAGTAGTTTGATTTCTTAGAATAATTTCGATACACCCAAAATAGGAAAGACAGTAGAACAGACACAGACTGCTGCTCTTTACTTGCTGTGCTAACACTGGAACAATGTTTATGTAAACGTTGTTATCACAGCTGTTGGGTCTCTTGGCTCCTGCCTGTAATTCTAACATTTGGGAGGCTGAAGCAGCAGGATTATGAGTTCACAGCCCACTTGCATTATATAGTGAAGACCCTGTTTCAAAATAAAAATAAAACAAAAAAACTTGCAAAAGAATGTCATAGCTCACTGTTAGACCATAATTAAAGAAAAGCTTTATGAACATTTCTCTCGCTTAAATACCGAATGTGTGCACATATAATATATGCATAGATATCAGAGAGCATACGAAAATATTTTCCAAATAGCAATTATATCATTGCTATTATTAGAAAGACTTAGAAGAGTTTCTTAGTGTAAGAAAGGTCATAAATTCAGACCTGAATTGTTAGGTCTGAAGGAACCTTGGCTTATGGCACACCACCGGGGTGTCTGAGTCCTTTGAGGTCAGTCTGAGAGTTGCTTACTTGTTTTGATAAGTGTTTTTTGCAAACTGAAATCCAGAGTAAATGGAGACTTTATCAGCAGACTTTCACTGATAGCAAAGTAGTTTGTCCAGATTAAAATAGTGTAAAATTTTTATGTATATGTCATACATTTCAGTGTATTTTTGTGGGTTTTCTGTTTTGTTTTATTTTGTTTTGTTTGTGAGAGAGCCCTTAAGACAGGATCTATCCACATAGCCCTGGATGTCCTGGAATTCACTGTGTAGACCAGGCTGGTTTCTAATTCTTAGAGATTCTCCTGCCTCTGCTGGAATTAAAGGTTTACACTACCACCCCTGGATTAATTATACTCTTTTAAATTTAACTCTAGAGCAGTTTACCTGTTTAAGTGGCAGAGCTGACATCAGAAACCAAGAGCATAAATAAATACACACATACCCATGTCTTTATCCTTGAGACATTTGTAGCTTTTTTGTTTTGCTTTGGTTTTTAGTTTTTGTTTGTTTGTTTGTTTGTTTTGAGATGGGGTTTCTTTATGCAACAACCTGGGCTGTCTTGGAACTCACTTTGTAGACCAGGCTGGCCTCTAATTCAGAGATCCACCTGCCTCTGCCTCTCAAGTGTTGGGAATCCAGAATCCAGGTTTGTAAATAGCATATATTAACAGGAATATTTGGAAAGAGCCAAACATAGCTTCGTTTGCATTTATGTGTGCGTGATTTTATAAATAAGATTATTACACATGATATGATTGTTTTCTGAAAGAAAGTTTTTGGATTTCATATAATAAAATCATTAAAAGTATCTGACACCTTTAATCTTCACAGTGTCAGTGATATTTAAATACAGTGCATAATATATTTAATCATCATGGCAGCCCTACAAAGTTGATATTAACCCCATTGACAGATAAAGAAACAAAGAGACATAGAGTTTAGATCCCAGGCCACACAACTGAAGGGTGCCATTACCAGATTTCTAACCCAGAAAGGCTTGTGTCTTAGGGTTTTACTGTTGTGAACTGACATCATGACCAAGGCAACTCTTATAAGGCCAGCTTTTAATTGGGGCTGGCTTACAGGTTCAGAGGTTCATTCCATTATCATCAAGGTGGGAGCATGGCAGCATCCAGGCAGGCATGGAGCAGGAGGAGCTGGGAATTCTACATCTGAAGGCTGCTAACAGAAGACTGTTAGGCAGCTAGGGTGAGGGTCTTAAGCCCACGCCCACAGTGACACACCTACTCCAACAAGGCCACACCTCCTAGTAGTGCCTTTCCTAGGACCAATCGTATACAACCATCACAACTTGACTCTAGAGTCTGCTTTTAACAAGTACTTAAATGATTGTTTAAATGTTCCTTAGTCCCACAGTAAATTTCCTTTCTTCCTCTTCCTTTCAGTCCCCTGGGAATTAAACCCAGTGTCTGATACAAGACATGCATATTACCACTCAGTGAAAGCTACACTTTTGTCTACCCCTGGAGCTGGAGAGATGACTCAGCAGTTAAGAACACTTTTTTACCAGAGGTCCTGAGTTCAATTCTCAGCAACCACATGGTGGCTCACAACCCTCTTACAGTATTTGAGATGATCTTAATCAATCAGTTAAGACAGGGTCTCTCTCCTGTAGCCTATGCTGGCCTAAAACTTGCCGTTCTTCTGATTCAACTTCTCAGTGACCTCATTTTCAACTTGACCTTTTCTGAGTAGTCCTAGGAGTCAGCCATGTCTCTGTCCTCGTCACAGGACATCAAGGACAGGGTTTTCTTGCACAGCTCAGGCTGGCCCTGAGCTCGCTCACTGTGTGCAGGCTTTACACTGACCTTTATCTGCCTCAGTCCTTGAGTGCTGAGATTCTGGGATTAACTACCAAAACAGCTAAGTTTTTTTTTTTTTTTAATGTAGAAATGAGAACCAAATTAGAAAAAGATGGAGTCAGTTAAATGGTGTGTTCTACTTCTAGGTATTGGGGTTTAAGTGCTATCTTCTGTACAAATCATTTTTGTGTAGGTTTTAAAGCATAGTATCCCAAGTAAGAAAGTTTGATTAAAGTGCTAGGAGCAAAATAAATGACTTTCAAATTTTTAATTTCCCCTGGCATATGTGTCATTAAGATAAAGTAGCATTTCACTTTAACATACTATTGTGCATGAAAACTTTGTTGCTGTTAACATTGATAAAATAATCATATTTAAGCTTTTTGATATACATGAAAAAATAAATTCATGAGTCCTGAACTATTGCATAATACAGCAGACTAGATACTTGTAATAAAAAGAGGAGAATTATAGCTCCATGGCATCTTGCCAGTAAATAGCAAAATACAATTTCAAATTGCAATTAAATTTACTAATTGTAGTTTCTCTTCTCTTCATAATCTCTCTCATATCTACACCCCCAAACCTTTATCAGCAGGTAGATATTTATAATGTAATGGTATGAACTTTCAAAGTAGCAGTCTTGTGGTGACTTTTGATGTTTAACTTCTCCTATGTTCTTTGGAACATGGAATTTGAAAAAAAATGTTTTGATATTTATTGATAGACTAAAGAACATGAAACTAGCTCACTAAGCTGTGTAGCTGTAGAAGGCAAAGAGTGAGAGATTCCCAGTTGTAGGAGGGAGTTGAGAAAAGCCTTCAGAAGTGCCTTGTCATCAAGAGCTGGGATGCAGAGGGCAGTTCGTTCCTTGCGGCCATAGAGTTTTCAGTGTATTGTCAGCAAGTATGGCCATTGCCTTTGCCTTTTATCGGCAATGCCCCCGTCCCTAAGTTTCCAGACACTGAGGGCTTTTAAATACAATACGGACTGAGTACATTTCTTTGGACATGGTCTTAGTAATCCATCTTTGCAATATCATATCAAAAATGGTGGCTGGACATCAGTGGTGGAGTGAAGTAACTGACTAGTAATTGTGTTCAAAGCTTTGAGTTTCAGTACTCACCTAGAAATGGGAACATTTTTGAAATAAGATTTGTGTCTTAATCCGAGTTTCTATTCCTGCACAAACATCATGACCAAGAAGCAAGTTGGGGAAGAAAGGGTTTATTCAACTTACACTTCCACATCGCTGTTCATCACCAAAGGAAGTCAGGACTGGAACTCACACAGGGCAGGAAACAGGAGCTGATACAGAGGCCGTGGAGGGATGTTACTTACTGGCTTGCTTCCCCTGGCTTGCTCAGCTTGCTTTCTTATAGAACCCAGGACTACCAGCCCAGGGATGGTACCACCTATAATGGGCCCTTCCACCCTTGATCACTAATTGAGAGAATGCCTTACAGCTGGATCTCATGGAGGCATTTCCTCAAAGGATGGTCCTTTCTCTGTAATAACTCCAGCTTGTGTCAAGTTGACACACAAAACCAGCCAGTACAGATTGAAAACCCACATAAGAGATAAAAGATGAGTTATTTACATTCAAAATATTTCTCATTTATTCAAGGTACATTTTATAAGAAAGCATCAAATAGCATATAAATGTAAAAGTGATTAAAACTATTAATTTAAAAAATTACAACAAATAGCAACTTATATTTTTTTAAGGGATTAAAAGGAAATACACTAATAGTACAAGGGAATAGTAAAAAGATAGGGAGAATTCCACCCCATGTAAATACTTAAAATTAGGGGAAATGTGTTTTGAAACTAGTTGTTAACTAACTGCCTCTCTTAGTGTAAGGAGATCCTAAGTTGGTCCAGGGTGACACTTACACTCAGGTGAGCATGTTGAGATCTGATCCTTTCTCCCTCCATTCCCTGCAGTATGAAGACCCCCTCAGAATTGGGCCTTCTGCTTCACTGTAGTGATGAACATAGGCAATCCTGCTTTTCAGTGTTAGAATGGCCTTTTTACTATGTGACATTTTATACAATGACTCCCTCACTTTTCAGATCAATAGACCCCAGGAATTTTGAAAATGACCCAAATTATTTGAAGATTTTAAATGCAAACACCTCATATTTTAATTCTGCACATTTTACAGCTAGGTTACTTGAAGTTAGAATACCTACTGTAAGTTCAAGGCTTTTCTTTCTGTATAATCAGGTTAACACAGGATGCCTAATGGCTATAATTATTTCTGTTGCCTTTCTACCTCTAATGAGTAAATGTATATGTAGTTATGGCATTCTGTGCTGGTTTGCTAAATCCACAGGATATAAAGGGTACAGCCAGAAAGAAGGAGAGGGAATAGTTAACCGCGGAGGAGGAGAGACACAGCTCAGTACTTTGCCTAGAGGCCGCTGGGAAAGTGACGTCCTGTAGCGTTTGCTGTTCTAGAAAGTACAGAGACACGTAGTTGAAGTGGGAGGGTCTAGCCGAGGCCGTCTCCCTGTGGTGTATATTTATCTGTAAGTGAGCTGCTGGGGAAGGCATTAAATAGAGACGCTGCCTGCTACCTCTGGACAGCTGAGCCGAATCGCCCATTTGCTTTAACTTGTAAGATACCCAGCTTGCTTTATTTTCTCAGAATCATTGTGTTGCTAAGCCTGGGGACGCTGTTTTCTTTTACAAAGGGAGATCTAAGTTCATTTCAAGGCATTCGAAATGGGGAAAGACTATTATCACATTTTGGGAATTGAAAA
This sequence comes from Arvicanthis niloticus, assembly GCF_011762505.2. Taxonomy (NCBI): domain Eukaryota; kingdom Metazoa; phylum Chordata; class Mammalia; order Rodentia; family Muridae; genus Arvicanthis; species Arvicanthis niloticus. The sequence continues at coordinate 127,925,506 of NC_047661.1, read as the reverse complement.
AGGAGCTACAGATGAAGATATTAAAAAGGCTTACCGAAAACAAGCCCTCAAATTTCATCCGGACAAGAACAAATCTCCTCAAGCAGAGGAAAAATTTAAAGAGGTCGCAGAAGCTTATGAAGTACTGAGTGATCCTAAAAAGAGAGAAATATATGATCAGTTTGGCGAAGAAGGTAAGCTGCCTATTTCTGTTCCTTTGGCTCTCTGTGAATCTTACCTTTTTTCTTCTCAGCTTTCTGGTTATTATTAAATTAGACCACCAGACATACTAAAATAAAAAGAAAAATAACAGGTTAAAAATAAAGTCTAATCCTTGATTATTTGAATGAGCTATGAATGAAATGTCATGTTTGTCTTTGTGGGCTTTTCTTAGAATATTGTATTATTCATATTCTTCTGTTAGACTTAAGGTTTTAGCATTTTATATTTTAAAAGAAACCGTAAATTCCCATGCCTGTAAATGAATTGTTTAAAAGTCTTATGCAACCTGTTTTGTTTTTAATGATTTTTCTGCCAGAATTAATAGACTCTTCAGTTATTTTAAATCTTAAGATTGGCAATTCAAATTCTGAGCCATTTATATTTATTTAGAAAAACAAGAAGTTTTTTTACCCTTTTAGAGCGACGCTAGTTGAAACTGAACGAGACGGAGTGGTGTGTCGTAGAAGCAGAAGGCACAGGCATTTAGCTTCTAGTTGGTTTGGCAACCTGCCTAGAGAGGAAAGAATTTCCCTGATGTCATAAAATACCAGAACAAGTTTTTAGCTTAATTGTAAATAGTTACTATTATGCCAACACCCCCCCCCCTTTCTCTCCCCCCCCCCCCCCACCTAAAATGGCCACCTAGTTGGAGCAATGACTGATTTTGTTTTAGTTAACTATTTCTTTTGGAAATTTTGCTATCTGGGTGAAGAGGAAGCATGATAGACAGCTCCCCTTTTCACTCAGCCTTATGTTTTTTCTTGCCTTCTGAGATCAGAACTCAGTGAGCACAGTAGCCTTTGAGAATCTCCTTATACCATTCTGAATCTGAACCCAGGTTTGTCTAGCGTCTCCATAAATGTCTGTAAATGTGGCCATAAAGTAGGAGTTTGAAATTGTCAGTCAGCAGCAGAGATAACCATGCGTTAGTTCATATGAGTTCTGGGGTTAAAAAACAGATACTAAAGTCCTTCTGCATTACTCTTCGCCTAATGTCTTTTACGTCACGATGGCTATGGAAACATACTGCTTTCTCTTTGTTTATGGCATTCAAACACCAGATCTCCCTAATTAGAAGTCCTTCAAACAGGGCCACGCAGTGACTACTCACTTTGACAACCCAGAGCAGTGGTGGGTTCTTTTCCTCCTGCTGTGGTTTTGGGTCAGGGTCCCAAGCATGAACATCTATGCTGCTGCCTTGGCTGTAGTGTCAAGTTCTTAAAAAGTGAGTAATTACGAAAAGCAAGATGTAGACAGTTCAGTCTCTGGGCCCTGTGGCCACATTGCTGAGAATGCCATGGTGTGACCTCTCAGGAGCGACCAGGCTCTTGAGACGTTGCCAGGACTCTGGCCCCTCTTGAGAAGGTGGAGTGGCGTGTGAGTTCCCAGAAAGCCGCTGTGTAAAGGCAGGTCATGTGGATCCATCGTACAGACTGCTCGAGTGCACCTCTGTTGTGTTAAGCCATAGGATTCAGGCTCATTAAACGTGTTTGACTTTAGAGTTTTCAAGCATACCAGATGGTATACTTAGTTCTTTAAGTTTTTCTCTTGGCAGTGCTTTTCTTGAGTAATTCCACCCACTCCACTCCCCAAATTACTTTGATTTTTTTTTTTTTTTACTGATCATTACCAGTGACTTAAATTTTCAAAAACTAAATCACAATTATCTATATACCCGGTGTTTTTTTTGTTTTTTTTTTTTTTTTTTTTTTTTTTTTTTTTTTTTTTTTTTTTATTCTTCGTGTTCTTAGCCCAGATAAGTGCTTTAAGCAATAAAAGAAGCACGAGGCAGGTTTGGTTCCTTAAAGTGTTGAAATGTATTATTCAGTAATATTCTGTAGTTACTAGCTACCTGAAAATACAGGAGAGTGAAGATTACTGAGCTTTTCTGGTTTTTTGTTTGTTTGTTGTTTACTCTTTGGTAGGCTAGCACAGAGTGGCTGTAAAGCTCTTTAGGGTCAGGAGGAGTGTAGCTCAGTGTTACAGCACTAGCTAATCATGTGGAACCACTGCTGTCAATACTCCCCCCTCCCCCCAATCTCTTGTAAGTACTCTGAGAATATGAGGATGCTTTCGTCCTTTCTCTCTTTCCTATATTCCTGGGTCTGTAGGCGTCTACAGTAGTAACAAAAATCTAGACTGGCCATATCTAGGAATTAAGAGAACCATTAATATTGTTTATTCGTGTTGTGAAATTCTTTTAACATCTGAAATTTAAAATGCTTGGTTTTTTAAAAAGTGAATAAAATAGCTTTTAAAGTTACTATATTTTCTAGTAGTTTTATTCCTGGGAATCTATAAAAAGAAAACAAGACAAAACATTTGCACACACAAAGACATGTACCTGATTGTTCACAGTAAGACAAGGTTCCTGCATCCAAACAATCCAGACGTCACATGGTTTAGGAAGTGGATCAACAAGGAGTATATGCTGGAATGGAGTACTCTGTAGCAATTAAAAGGACCCACTTAATGAAATATGTCACAACTGGATGAACCTGGAAAAATAAGCTGGATGAAAGACTCTAGATACAAAAGACAGTATATATTATGTAATTCAATTCGTGAACTACCTGGAAAAGACAACTTTAAAGAGATAGCTGAGCTAGCTTGCCGAGGACCAGAGGTGGGAATATAGGAATAAGCAGGAAATAAAAATAGAGACCTCTTGAAAGTGGTGCAAATATCCCACAAATGGATTGTGGTGACAGTAAATTTATTACAGCTGAACTGTATACAAATTAATTTTGTATTGTAATCTACATATTAAATAATAAGTCAGTTTACTCCATAGCTGAAATATTTGAAAACAATAATGGAACTACAGAAATCTATAATTGGGTTTTGAATTATTCTCTGCCCTAAACTTTTAGGCTTGGTTAAGTGGATATGAACAGAGGTTTGTATTAAACAATTAAATTATTTTTCTCTATAGTGCCAGAGAGACGGCTCAATGGGTAAAGGTGCTTGTGGACCTTAGTTCAGTCCCTGGGACCCTTATGGAGGGCAGAGGGACCTTAGTCCTGACGGCTGTCCTCTGACCTCCATGAACATATCATGGCACACACATGCCACCGATAGACCAACTGACCATAAGTAAATGCATTCTAAAATATAAAAGTTAAAAATTTCCCCACAGGACACCTTTAGAGGTCTAAAGGTTTTCTAGCCTTCATTTTCTTCCTTCTTTGTTGATTATTTCTTATTCAGTAATCTCTGGATGCTGACAGTAGCTGATGTATTCCAACTTAAGTATTCAGTGCGGCCTTCATCTAGTTCACCGTTCTCTTCCATGCATTAGTCAGCTGGATCTCTTTGTTTTCTGGGTCCTTCTTGTGAGTGAACCTGTTTAAAGGTCCTTGTTCTGTAACTCTGGAGTCTTGCTACAAGACAAACACTGCTATGCACTAGGCCTCCTTAAAGTAGGAGTTGGTAGTAGGGTCCATGGCTCTTTCTTTGTAATTCTAATTCTTCTCTAGTGTTTCTTCTTTTCATATTTTTTTTGTCAGATTAACAAAGAGACATCATTGCTATGGGTAGTTTCCCAGAGATCTATTTGTTTTTGCATATTAAATTGGTTAGTTGATTAAAAGCTCAGGCAGAGCTTTTAATTTTTGTGGAATATAGAGTCTGTTCCCTGACTAGACAGTGTCCAGAAAAGGTTGTAAAGAGCAGAGAGAATCCAGCTGTATGTTGACAGTTTCCGTTGGGAGTTGTGGTGTGCAGGATTAAGGTTAACTATCTGGCTGATGGCATGCTTGGTAGAGTTCAAGTGTTAAGCAGTGCAGGAGACAGCAGGCAGTTCATGTCATATTACAGCGGCATCTTGGTATGATTTCCCATTATTACTGTGGCTTCCTTCTTTATCTGGACTCCATAGTTGGCCGTTTGATGTCTAGGAAACTCAAGGCCACACTTTTGTCAGCTCTGATGAGTAAGTCACTTCAGGCTGCATGTAAATTTTCTCACAGACTATAATACTGACTGAATTACCATTTTTGGGAGCAAGGGAAGAGGTTTTAGGGAAAAGCCAAACCTATGATGTAATACTGAAAATGTTATTCTTTCTTTTCTGTTATGTGTCCAAAGCATTTAGATTTTTGCCTTTTAGAGAGCTAAGAATAGGCAAGCTCACTTACCAAGTTAATTAACTGGTAAGCTATTATACTTTATGAAACCTGTGGGAAGAGGGATACAATTCTTGAAATAATTTAAGTATTCATCTAGTTACCTTGTGATGACTTTGAGGCCTATACTTAATCTATCATGTAAGAAAATCTGTCATTAGCTTTTCACATTTGGAGTTACAGTCATACTAACAAAGTTATAAAAGGAAGACTGGCTGAGCCACATAGTAACTTTTGTTTATCCTTCTCAGACTTGTCATTCCATTTCTACAGTAAATACCCCAGCTAACCCTGCCATGTGTGCGTGTGAGTGTACGTGTCTGTGTGCATGCATGTGTGCATGTACAGTCCTCTGATGAGAACTCTGATTAGGTCTTTCCTGGTCCTTTAGATTTCTGTTCATGGATAAAGGTAAAAATTTAGATGTTAGTTGAGACGGTTGGATGAGATAGCGTGCGCTTGCGTGCGTGTACAAACACATATATCCTTTAATAATAGAAACCAACTATACAGTAAGAGATGAAAATTAAGCCTCCTTGACATTGTAATGATTAGCTCACATATGTATGTTATTTTGCTTTTTCTTTGTATTCTTTAGCTGATTTTCAAAGCAATTATTTTAGTTTCAGTTCAGGACACCTTTAAGAATTAGCTGATTTTCTCCATTCAGTAGCCTGGAGTATCTTGTCATTTTCAACAGTATATCTATGAGCAAGAGGAACATAGGGAGATAAGTTTAATATAAGAATTCATAGTTCTATAATCTTAATTTTCCTCCTTCCTTTTTTGGTTAGGGATCCTTCTAGGTTCCTCCAGAAGCTTCACTAGAATGATAGAAATCTTTGCCATGATTGGCCTCCTAAAACATCAGTATATTGTTTTATGGGCTTTAGTTGAATCTTTCTTTGGTATGTGATAGAAAATACTATTTTAAATATAATCTTTGTCAGCCATATGTTACTTTGCTGAACCTCTGTGCAAAAGGTCATATATGGTACTGCTGTCTGAAGCAGGTTGTCAGACAGAAATAACTAGTCCATTTTACATGTTAAAAAAAACCTGATTTTTAAAATTTCAGTCCTGTTTTTAAATGCTTTGAGTCAGGATGTGATAAAGTAGACATAAAAAGTCTTGCTATCTAAGATGATAATAATCTAGTGTCTACAAAAAAACAATTTTTGGGTTGGAGAGATGGCTCAGCAGTTAAGAGCACTGACTACTCTTCCAGAGGTCCTGAGTTCAATTCTCAGCAACCACATGGTGGCTCACAACCATCTGTAATGGGATTTGATGCCCTCTTCTGGTGTGTCAGTGACAGTGTGCTGAAATACATTAAATAAATAAATAAATAAATAAATAAGTCATCTTTTAAAAATGAAATCAGTTTTCATATTGTCTGTTTTATTATATTTTTCCCATGCTCCTATAAAAAGAGTTCTATTTCAGTTATTAAACAGTAAAGACCTAGGACCTGGAGAGATGGCTGGGTCCCGGCTGCTCTCTCCACGTGCTGCAGCTCATTTCCAGCACCTGTATCAGGAGGCTCCCACATCTGTAACTAACTCCAGGGGATTTGATGCTTCTGACCTTCACAGGCACCTGCACATGTGCACGTACTCATATGCACACACACATGCCTACACATGATTAAAATAATGAAAATCTTTAAAACAACAGTGAAAGACGTGCAATAAAGCTACCAGCATGAACTATATTAACTGTGGCTACTGTACTTATTATAATGGTACTTAGGATTTAGATTTTTTTTTTGTCGATTACTAGAGTCTTTCTAACTGACATCTTTAAAACTCTTATATTTGTAATACTTACGTATGCTAAAACAGTTTTTGAGGTAAGAGAGTCTCCGTTTCCTTTTATTTTTCATATTTATTGTGAAACAAAGATTCAAGAAGAAATTATTAAAGCAAAGAATTTGGAGAAATGATCTAAAAGCTAAAACTTTAACATAGGATGGCTCTTCAGAAATCATTCTGTTTAATTGTAATGATGTGTTTATTAGCAGTACAGTCTGTAATTGGTCAGCTGTCTAGAGCTCCGGCCTTTTTCCTAACCATGCTCCTCTCTTCCCCAGGCTTGAAGGGAGGAGCTGGAGGCACTGATGGACAAGGAGGTACCTTCAGGTACACGTTCCATGGAGATCCTCATGCCACATTTGCAGCCTTTTTCGGAGGTTCCAACCCCTTTGAAATTTTCTTTGGAAGACGGATGGGTGGAGGTCGGGATTCTGAAGAAATGGAAATTGATGGAGACCCCTTCAGTGCCTTTGGATTCAGCATGAATGGATACCCAAGAGACAGGAACTCGGTGGGACCCTCCCGTCTCAAACAAGACCCTCCCATCATTCATGAACTTAAAGTCTCACTTGAAGAAATCTATAGTGGCTGCACGAAACGGATGAAGATTTCTCGAAAAAGATTAAACCCTGATGGAAGGAGTTACAGATCTGAGGACAAAATTCTCACCATTGAGATCAAGAAGGGGTGGAAGGAAGGCACCAAAATCACTTTTCCTCGCGAAGGCGATGAAACACCAAATAGTATCCCAGCAGACATTGTTTTTGTTATTAAAGACAAAGAACATCCCAAATTTAAAAGAGATGGATCAAATATAGTTTATACTGCTAAAATTAGCTTACGGGAGGTAAGTTAGTAAGACCTACGATTCTAAGACCACAGAGATGAGTGCTGCTGATTAATCTCGGGGAGCGGTCTGGGCAGGAGCTGGCGCTTATCCAGGGATCTGCATATTTTATTTCTTAATAACACTCTAGAAAGTGCTTCTATTACATCTCTCCTATGGGTGACATCATAGTTTCTAAATTTAGTTACTAATATTAACCATTTAAATGTCAGTTTTTAAGTGCATCTTGATTAGATACTTTATGTCCAGTGTTGGGTTAACTCTGGTTTTAGGTTGTGGTTTGTGAGATCTGCATTGGTAACCCACCACTTTAGTCCATTAATACATTTGTTCTACAGTGATTGGTTTGGAGTAAAATTTATATAACAAGTATATAATTACATTGTGCATAAGACCACCCCTTAATATAGTCCTTGAGTCCTTATTTGCACTACTTCTCATGTCCCTGTTTAAATCCTTAAATAGCTCTTATATCCCTACCATATATTCCAAACTAGTATAAAAGATAAAAATCTGGCTTCTACCCCCAAATACATTTTCTTTTCCCTGAATTTGCTGTTATTACTTTGTTTAGTTTCTCTGTGTCAGAGCTGCAATGTGTGATCTATATCCCAGTGCCTGCTCCAGTGTAGCCCTTGTTTGGTTTAGATACTTCATAGTCCCAGATGATGAGGATGACCTGTGGGTCCTTTCTGTCACAAGGGACCTTTGTCCACTTCCACATCCATGCTCTACTCTGCTTGAATGACTAATTTCTATGTCTATTTCTGAGTTCCTTGTGCATTTTGAAGGAGAAGTCTTGGCTCATGGTCCCTGTGTGGTTCAACAGGAACTGTATGGCATCTAGTAGACACCCCAAGGTCTTCTGGAAAATGGGTCTTGCTCCTGTTTAGTTCAGTTCTAAAGTTCTCCCATTTCTCCTGTTCAGTTTTCTGCACCTTGACTATTGATAGCTTCAAACTGTTCACGTCCTAAGTCAGTATGGAAGACATCTTTGTCTTTCTTTCTTCTCTGTCCACTCTTGTCTGTCTTTGATTATGCTTCTCTTGAACAGATTTTTTACAATAGGAAAAAGGTTTAATAACTATTGTAATCCTTTTGGAAGTTAAAATTTTACCTTCATGGTATTACCCTTTACTACCTAGCACAATCTTATATTCTTTAATTTGGAAGTTTATTAATAACTTCATCTTATTTGGTCCACTTTAGGCATTGTGTGGTTGCTCAATTAATGTGCCAACAATGGATGGAAGAAACATACCTATGTCAGTCACTGATATTGTGAAACCTGGGATGAGGAGAAGAATTATTGGATATGGGCTACCATTTCCAAAGAACCCTGACCAACGTGGCGACCTACTAATAGAATTTGACGTGTCCTTCCCAGATGTCATATCTGCATCGTCCAAAGAGATCCTTAGGAAGCATCTCCCTGCCTCATAGAATGAGAAGAACCTCGCTATCCATATTTTGATAAGACACTGAAAATATAAAAGTACTGGCAGTTGACTGATGTGAATTCTGTATAAAGATGTGTAAACTCTTCCGAGGGCTCATTAAATTGCATGAATAGAGACGGTTCAAATAGGCAAAGTGGATTTTTACAGTAGAGATGAAAAGTCATTCGCTGTATTGTATTTCATTTCTCCCAAATCAGAAATTTTTAGTATTTCATTTATAAGTAAAAGTTGGTTTGTGGTCTATAGATACACTTCTAGTAAAGTATTAGATCATCCAAGTACCTGTGTGTGTGTGTGTGTGTGTGTGTGTGTGTGTCTTTAAATGATCAGTGTGATAGGCTCCCTTAATAGAAATTAAAATTCTTAACTGTATATGTAATATGTGGAGGAGAATAAAAGCCAAAGTCATACATAAATGCAGTCTAGGTCACATTCAGAGATGCTGTGTTGGGCTGGTACCAGAATGCATTGCTACATATGCTTTACCATGATGACTTCTCAAGTATTCTGTAACATTTCTTAAGAGCATGATTGTAATGTTCTTAAAGCAGACCTCTTCATCAAAAGAAAAGGAATGACATTTTATCTCCTGTGGAAATCCCAATAGTCTGAGTTACTGATATTTTAGAAACATCATTTTTAAATGTCCACATGTAATTTTATGCAAGTTGACTATATATCTTGACCTTAGTAAGCTCATTTTGTGATTCATTAGTTTAAGATACTTGTTTACTAACATTTGTTTTTAGAGAAAATACTGTTACTTGGCATTAATTTTCCATTTACAGTGTTCTATACGTTCCTCATGCTATATACCTTAGATAATTTCCCTAAAGAACAGTGATCTACTACCACTGTGGTGTTAAACCAAAATCTGGACATAACGGACACTACCATTGCTTTTGGGTAATGTTGCTATTAGCTGTCATCATATAAATATCTTACTTTTTCATGTGTATAGCTTGCATTTCTTAGGTGTTTTAATTTTTTAAATATATTTACATTTAAAAAATTACTCTGTCTTCTGTTTTATGTCTATCAAAAGTGATGTTACAAAATTTTCTGTAAAACTGTTTTCAGAATATCTGTACATAAATATATGGTATACTGGGCTGTATAAACTTTTTAATAGAATGTGAAGTGATTTAGAAATCAGTGTAAGTTGTAAGCATATACCTCATGGTTTGGTTGAAATTGCACACTTAACAAGCCTCCAACTATGGAGCTGTGCCCAGCCTCTCTTTCCCTTTGTAGTGTAGTTTTGGATTTAGTGTGTTCGTGGACTTGTGCAGTGACCACCACTGTCCCATTCCCATGAACAGCTTCTGTGGCACTTCCTTCTCCCCCTTCAGCCCCTGAAGCACTGATGTGCGTTTCATGATGGAGGTTTCATATGATGGATTCTATCATATAGTTGAATCAGTCAACATGTGGCTCCTCTATTTGATGTCATTCACCTAGCACAACATTGTTGTCCAGGTCCAGTGTGGCCTCATTAGTAGCCTTATCCTCTTGCGGCAGAGCATGTACTTGGGTAGAATCCCACTTGATTTACCTCTTGATTGGTGTTTTGGGCATCTGGGTTATATCTACTCAGGGGCTTGTATGAATAATGATGCTATGAGCATTTATAAACAAGTATTTGTGTGGACAGACTGCATTCTCTGAGGCACATACTTGAGAGTGGAATTGTTGGGGAAAATACATATATTAGTTGCAAATAGAAAATTTTAAAAATGCCAGAGAGTTGAGGTAATCACACCATCTCCTTGAACATCATGGAAATTCACAAATATAGAGCTAAAGTCTTGGAGTGATGGCTGTAGTTCATATTTGAAACCCCACAGTATTCAACTTTTGAGTTGTTTGGGGTTTTTTTTGGGGGGGGGGAGGTCGTGTGTGTGTGTGTGTGGGAGAGAGAGAGAGTGAGAGGGAGAGAGCGTGAGAGATATTATTTGTGTCTGCTTGTTCTGAGGTAGGGTCTTACTATGTAGCCCTGGCTGGTATGTTGCTCCATGTGACTCAGATTCACTATAAATTTACGGGAGTTCTTCTTCCTGCCTCATGAGTGCTGGAATTAACGGCATGTACACCACACCTGCTTTAAACAAGAATTATTATTACAATTTTATTGAGTATACATTTTTCTCTGAGCCAAAATAAAGGGTTTATAAACACAAATAATCTTTCAGTTAATTTTTTTTTAGTAGATAATTATTCTAACAGTAAAATAAATTTGCACTGCTCCCGGGGCTGAGGTTTGGTTCCGTGACGGTAGTAGAATAAGTGTTAAAAACTAAATTTAGAGGAAACATGCTTCAGAGTGGAATATGTGCCCGTTGTTTTGTTATATATTGAATTTTAATAGTAAAGTGTTAAAATGTTCCAGATTTAAATTATAAGAGTACTTTTGATTTTTAAGATGTTCCTTTTAGGAGCTGGAAAGAGGGCTCAGAGGTTAAGAGCACTTGCTTCTCTTGTGAGTGGACCTGGGTTCAGGTCCCAGCACTTACTTGGTAACCCATCTGTAGCTGCAGTTCCAAGGACCATTTTGGTCTTTATGGGCACCAGGCATGCATGTGGTGCACCTACATATATGCAGGCAAAACACAAAATCCTTTTTTAAAGGCTTTTTAAAGTGTTTAATTTCCTAGTCCTTGCATAGCTCAAATAATTTTGCAGCACACTGAATCTGGGAAAGCTACTTATTAAAGATGTTTGTCTTTCCTACAAAAGGATGGTACATGTCGCTTATGTTAAAAAAGAACACATATCCAAGGAACTCATGGCCTGCCAGAGCAAGTGTGTTGTTTGGTAGCTCAGTAGTTCAGGAGTAGTTTTCTTAAGATGTTCCAGGGCACCCACCATATGGTGCTTAGTAACCCATGGCCTTGAAAGCATCTGGGCTTTGACATCCATGTTAGCTCGTCTCTCTGGCCGTCTTGGAGGCAAGGAGTCAAACAAGCCTCTTATTGATTCTTAGGAAACTGTCACTGGAATATTTATGATGGATGAAATGAAATTAGTACAAGTGACTGGACTCAGTCAGTGGCCTGGATGTGACACTCTTCTCACATGTCAGGAGTTGTCTCCTTAGTCTCATGGAGTCAAGGCCAACGTGATTTTCATTCAATAATATATAATGTAGTGTGTGACTGTCTTTACAAACTCTGTGTGTGTGTGTGTGTGTGTGTGTGTGTGTGTGTGTGTGTGTAGGTGAACACACATGTTTAACACAAAAACTAATATTAAGGTAGGAGAGAGTGATTGTTTATAACAATGACAAATGACTAATACACAAAATTTAGATTCTCAGTTGATAATCTTTATATTTAAATTATTTATACTTAATAAAGTTTTGTAAAATTGACTCAGAGGACAAAACTAGAAAGTTACCTTGCCTGGGTTTCTAATACCTTTTAGCCTTTTTTGAAACCATTTTCTTCTAATTTTTTTCTAAAAATTAAAATTTGTCCCTTGACAATATCATAAATGTATATATTGCTTTTTTTTTTTTTTTTTTTTCAGAGACAGGGTTTCTCTGTGTAGTCCTGGCTGTCCTGGAACTCACTCTGTAGACCAGGCTGGCCTCGAACTCAGAAATCCGCCTGCCTCTGCCTCCCAAGTGCTGGGATTAAAGGCGTGTGCCACCACCGCCCGGCTATATATTGCTTTTTGATTAGTCTTACCCCTGCCTATCTCTCACCTACTACTGTCAAGGTTCCTCTCCCGCTACAGACTCCTTTCCCACACGTCATGTTTTGTTTGTGAACTGTTAGATTTAACCAGGGCTGTTTGTGTGACCATGGATTTGGAGCTATCTGTTAGACCCCAGTGTGCTTAACAGTGTGCACACAACTAAAGACGGTGACTTCCAATCTTCCAGAATCTATTGGGAGCTAATGGTTCAGCAGCTGGGAGCCTCACCTCTCCTGGTGATTGACTGTGGACAGGCCAATCTTGGGCATGCTCAGGATGAATCCTGTAGCTGCTCTGAGTTCATGACCTGTGTTGTGCCTGGAAGATGGTGTTTGATTGCCCTTCTCCCTGTTGTCCCTCTTTCGTTCTTCCACCTGCTGTGATGTTCACTGAGCCTTAAAGGGATGCTATAATTGTCCTATTTAGGACTGGGCTCCCAGCTGTCAGTTATCTTGGGCAACCACATACCTGCATTCACTGTAAAGAGGGGCTTCTCTGAGAAAGGCATTTGACTATGGGTTGTGACCATATGGGTCATATCTTCACAGGGCGGTATGATGATGTGTCAGTTCAGCTAAACAAGCCACAAGTTCTCTCCTAAGGCCTATGACTTCCCCAGCCTTGTGTTTCCACTAGGTTTGCAGTGCTGGACATTGATTCTTTTTTTTAATTTACTTTCTAAGACAGGGTCTTACTCTGTAGCCTGGGCTAGCTATGAACTTATGATCCACCAGCCTCTGCCTCAGCCTCCTATATGCTGGGAGAGCAGGTGTATGGCACCATGCCAAGCCTAGATTTAGAAACACATTTACTGCTGTGTTACGATTGCCTACAGTCTTCAATGCAGTAACATGCTATGCAGGGGTATGACCTAAGCATTATGATAAATTGCACAGCCTAGCTACCTAGTAGGTTATCCATCTAGATTTATATAAATCCACACTGATGCTAGCACCACTAAATTGCCTAATAGGAGAGGTCTCAGACTATATCAAGCTGTCTTACTTACTTTTCTATTGCTGTGACAAGAAACCATGATGAAGGTAACATAGAAGAAAGAACATCTTTGGGGCTAACAGTCTCAGAGTATTAGAGTTCATGTCCATTGCGATGGAACCTGGCAGTGGGCAGGCAGGCAGGCAGGCAGGCATGGCACTGGAGCAGTAGCTGAAAGTTCACATCTTGATCCACAAGCTTGAGGCAAAGAGATAACTGGGAATGGTTGGTCCTTTGAAACCTCAAAGCCTGATCCAGGTGGCACACCTCCTCCAACAAGACCACACCCCCAATTCTTCCTAAGCAGTTCTATCTACCCGGAACCAAGTATCCAAACATATGAGCGTGATGAGGTCATTCTCTTTTAAACCACCACAGAAAGCACACATGCACACAGAGGCACACAGGCAGACACACATACATGCATGCACACGTATATACTATGTAGCATGGCATTCTGAGGGGGATGGTAGTTCTTTTTTTTATAACTGTTAGTAAGAATACAGTTTCATGCTGTCATCTAGTTGCCTTGATGACACTTTGGTATTAGTTTAAATGTTGAGTTGCAGATACACAATTTCTTGTTTATACAAATGGCAATATGAAATTATCTAATACCATTTTTCCTGTGTTGGGGATTAAACTCAGGGTCTCACCCATCCTGAGCAAGTGGCCCATGAATGAGCTACATCCAATGCCCACATTATCTGATTGTTAGCCCATTAAAATTATTTTCAATTGAGTGATATTTGTGAAATTTCTCCTGAAGCAGGAGGTAAGCAACTCAAAGTCGCTCCAGCAAGTGCCTGAGATAGACCAGATTCTCTAGGTCTCTCCCTGTCCAAGAAAGATAATAAAAAACGTGAGTTTTTCTCACACTGAGCAGAGCCAAACTGCAAAGACTCTAGAACCAGACCAGCTGACTAGAAGAAACAGAAACCAGCCAAGATGCCTAGAAGAGGTTTAGACGAACTGAGGTACCTGGAAAGAACTCTTTCTAACCTGCTGAGCTGCCTGCAGGCTGTGCAGTGTGCTCCAGGTCCCCAACTTCATTAGCTGTCACCTGTGCTAGAGTGAGCTTTGTTGATGCAGCTGCATGAGACTTATTGCTGCTCCTGCAAGCAACCCCTCACCCATGTACCTGCAGGGAACTCCAGTAAAACTCACTAGTTCACCAAGTTGGATTTTGGTGTGTTCTGGGATCTATCTGGTGAGGAGATGTGTGTTGCGTGCCCCCAGGAAAAGTTTTGTCACACAACATAAAAATACAATTATGTAACATGCAGTGCCATGCCTTTAATTTCAGTGCTTGGGAAACAGGCAAATGTTCTTAATTGTATGGTCCTCATAAGTGAGCACCAATGCAATGTGGGGGAAAAGCTATGTCTCCTGAAGTTGCTACCTTCATGGTTTCCTTGATCACTGTTACATGTATTTATCTGTGCATGTGTGGACACACATGTGCCATGGTGATGTGCATGTCTCCTTCCAACATGTGGGTCCTGGGGATCAAACTCAGGTCATCAGGCTTTGCGGCAAGCACTGTTATCCACCAAGCTGTCTTGCTGGCCCTCATTCCGCGGTAAGCATTCATCCAAATCTTAGTGTTTTGTTTAGTAGTTACATATTGGAATTCAGAGATCATTAGGCAAGTGTCCTCTTTATCAATGCTATTTCAGTACAGTGTACTTCTGGGATCTAAATAGATGGGCTAAATGCATCTGTCTCTAAGGCAACAGTGAAGAAAATGATAACGTTCTCAGAAAAATTTAAAAATGTGGAGCTGGGCATGATGGTATATGCCTGTTATCTCAGCACTTGGAAAGTTGAGGCAGAAGGATTTTAGTTTGAGTCCAGCCTGGGCTACACAGTTATGGGGAGCCGACAGAAGGTGGCTATCATCCTTGCAGCCATCTTGAGCCATATACCCTGACAAGAGACTTGTTTACAATAGCCTTCAACAGCTAAGCATACTCTGATAACATCTTGTTTTATATACCCAGGATTTTCCCTTGGGTGTGTGTGACTTAAAGGCGTGACTTGAGAAGTCAGACTTATAAAGGGTGAGAGGCAGACAGAAGAAAAAGCTGGAAATGTTGGAACTTGGAGGCATTAGGGACTAGGAACTAGGGACTAGGAGCTGGAGACTTGGGACTTGGACAAGGAACAAGAAACTTGGAAAGAGAGAAGAAGAGAGACGAGAATAAACGGGACTGAATCACACTCTGTCTGGTCTCTATTCTTCATGTCCGCCCTCACTCTCTCTTTTGCTGAACCCTGACCGGAGCAGCAGTATGGGCAGTTAGCCCCCAGAGCTTGGGGCAGTGCGGGTTCTAACATTTGGCAGAGTGGTCCCCGACACACAGTGGGGCTCTGAGTTTGACAAATAAGCAAACAAAAACAAAAGAAAAAAAATGAAATATTAAAAATGTATTAGAAAATTGTTATATTAAGTGGTGTGTGTGTGTTACCTGTCCCCCAAAGTGATGGAAATATACTTTCAGAAAAAAAATCTTATTTTTCTTTCATAAATTGGCCGCACATGTTTAGCATTAGTATAGCTGGTAAGTCATTATACATAGTGAGCATCATAAACAAGTGTGCTTCTTTTTCTTCTTCCCACTCAGAGCAAGGGAGGAGAGTACGTGCTACCTCTTTTACAGACCCTAGAAACTATTAAAGTGTCTGACGTAGCTGTTAACAGTAGCTACCATTCACCACATCTTTGAAAGTCATTGAATTAAAAGCCTATTCCTCGATTTTTTTTTTTTTGGTCATTATCAATTTAACATTTATTTTTGTTTCTTTTAAATTGTGTGTGCATGCATGCATGCGTGTGTGTGTGTGTGTGTGTGTGTGTGTGTGTGTGAGAGAGAGAGAGAGAGAGAGAGAGAGAGAGAGAGAGAGAGAGAGCTGGATACACGTTAACTTGATACAGGCTAGAGTCTGTATCAAGTTAACGTGTATCCAGCATATTTGTGTATTTGAGAGGTGGGAGCCTCAGTTGAGAAAATGTCTCCATGAGATCAGACTGTGGGCAAGCCTGTAGAGCATTTTCTTAAGTCATGGCTGATGAGGGAGGACCCACTAGGTGGTGGATGCTTCCACCCCTGGGCTGGTAGTCTGAGTTCCATAGAAAGCAGGCCCAGGGAGTTGTGTTGAACAATCCAATAAGTAGCACCCCTGCAGGGCCTCTGCGTCAGCTCCTGCCTCCAGGTTCCTGCCCTGACTGCTTTCAGTGATATGTGATCCTCAGGTGAACCATTAGACTGAGCCATCTCATGCCTCTCCCCCTGCCTCCCAGGTTTGTTCTTATACAGAACAGTTTCTTAATGATTGCTGGGTTACATTTATGCTGAGTTGTTTAGTAAATGTTTTATGAAACTAATTTGTTGATGCATTTAAGAAAGATATCCAAGGAGGAAGATAATGCAAAATGTTTTTGAAACATGCAAAAAATGTTTTGAAAATAATCTGGGAGAAGACTATTATGAATTTAGGAAATGTAAAATATATCATGAAGTTAGACCTGTTATTTTCCAATTAAGTTTATAACCTGACATACTTATTTTAGGTAAATGTACTTCAGAACTTCATTTAGCTAACAGTTAATAGTGTGGTATTTAGTGTATTAAATTACTGAAATTTCCTATTATAATTTAAAACTATTGGATTCTGAGTATTTTCAACATTTTTCATATAACTAACGTTTACCATTTAATTTGTTTCTTTTAATTAATTTTACAAATTATAAAATTTAATTTTATTTATTCACTTTACATTTCAATATCAATCCCCCTCCTCGCAGTACCCCCTCACACAAATCCTCCCCCCAGTCCCCTCTTTCCTTTTCCTCTAGGAAGGGGGGTGGAGTCCCCTAGTCTCCCTCTGCCCCAACATATCAAGTCTCTGCAGGATTAATCAAATCTATTGAGGCCAGGGGAACAGGATCCACAGGCAGGCAGCAGATTCAGGGACAGCCCCAATCCAGTTATTGGGGGACCTGCATAAAGACCAAGCCAAACTTCTGCTACATATATGAAGGGGTTGGGGAGTGCCTAGGTCCAGCCTGTGTATGCTCTTTTGTTAGTGGTTCAGTCTCTGGGAGCCCCCAAGGGTCCAGGTTAATTGACTCGGTTGATCATTCTGTGGAGTCCCTGTCCTCTTTGGGTCCCCCAGTCCTGCTAATTCTTCACAAGACTCCTCAAGCTCCATCTAATGTTTATTTGTGAGTCTCTTTATCTGTTTCTGTTGGTTGCTGGGTGGAGCCTCTCAGAGGACAGTTGTGGTAAGCTCCTGTCTGCAAGTGTAACAGAATAACATTAATAGTGTCAAGAATTGGTATTCCCACCAATGTGGTGTGCACACGCCTTTAATCTCAGCACTTGGGAGGCAGAGGCAGGCAGATTTCTGAGTTCAAGGCCAGCCTGGTCTACAGAGTGAGTTCCAGGACAGCCAGGGCTACACAGAGAAATCCTATCTTGAAAAACAAAAAACAAACAAACAAACAAAAAAAGAATTGGTATTCCCAAAAGATGCTTCACCATCCCACAAGGACACTTCCTCAACTATGTTGTGACTATGCTTTATTCACAATAGCAAGAAACTGGAAACAACCTAGACGTCCCTCAAATGAAGAATGGATAAGGGAAATGTGGTTCGTTTACACAATGGACTACTACTCAGCTATTAAAAACAAGGACATCATGAATTTTCCAGGCAAATGGATGGAACTAGAAATATCCTGAACGAGGTAACCCAGACCCAAAAGGACATGCATGGTATGTACTCACTGATAAGTGAATATTAGCCAAAAAGTGCAGGATAACCACACCACAATACACAGAACCAAAGAAGCCAAATAACAAGCATAGTCCCAGGGAGGAGGCTTGAATCTCACTCAGAAGGGGAAATAAAATAGATTTCAGAGGTGGATGGAGAGCAGAAATTGAGTGGGAGAGGGGGTGGGAGAAGAAATGGGGCTGCGGTGGATCAGAGGAGAGAGAACAGCAATCGTTGGTGAGGGGGCATCTCTAGGACTTACCTGAGTTCTGGGATAGGAGTGGGGGTGTGGGGTGTGGCGAGGTTGGGGGAGGAAGCCCCAGAGTACTATGAGGCAATTGCAGATAAGGATCCTAAAGTGGCCACTTCCTGTAGCCAGGCAGAACTCCGAGGAGGGATAAGGTCAGCCACAAAACCTTCAACCCAAAATGTGTCCTGCAGAGACAGAGGAAATGGCCAATCAATTCCTGGCCAAAATTGAAAGCCAATGTTTTTTAATCCAAAATCCTTGGAATGCTATTACTCACAGCTGAGAGAGAAACTTCAATACGGAGGGTCAGATAACCTGTTTTCAGAGAGTAGTCTGGTGGCTCATGCCTGTAATCCTGGGACTTTGAGAGGTAGAGGCTGGGAGATCAAAATAAGCCTTGGCTACAGAATGAATATGAGGCTAGCCTGGGCTACATAAGACCCTGACTCAAAGAGACAAAAGGCCAAAATACAGTGAGTTATGCCATAAAACATGGACAGTAAACAGGACCTGTGCTGGCTTCAGAAAGAATTACATAATCTTGGAGAACGTTGTACATTTATTACTATGCAACAATATTAATATTTTTGTGTTTGTTCTAGAAATGCAAACTCATGTAGCCCAGGCTTGCTTCGAACTCCTGATCCTTCTGTCTTCATCTCTCAAGTGCTGGGATTACAGGTGTGTGCCACCTTGCCTGGCACTAATATTTGTTAATCATTTACTATGTGTTCAGGGCTCTGTCATCAGATCTACAAATCGTCATATAAGATTTCTAAGAAATTATTAGCTCAGAGATATGAAAAGAACTTGCAAAATTATATATAGTTCATGTCAAGTTTTTAATTTGTCATGTGTTTTTTAAGTTTCTGTCTCTCTCTCTCTCTCTCTCTCTCTCTCTCTCTCTCTCTCTCTGTGTGTGTGTGTGTGTGTGTGTGTGTGTGTGTGTGTGTGTGTGTGAATGTGTGTAGATACATGCCAAAGGCCAGAGGACGTTAGATCCCTAGGAGCTGGAGTTACAGTAAGTTGTGAGCCATCCCATGTGGGTGCTGGGAACTTATCCTCCCTATGTGCTCCAGGCTGGCTGAGATTCTGCTGTCAGTGTCCTCTCAGAGCTGGACTTGCAGGCATGTGCCACTGTGCTTGACTGAAACCTATGCTCTTCCCTGGTATGGTGATGAGATTTCCTCAGAACAACTGTAGATAAAGTACTGAGAGCAAGCAGCTCTCTCTGTGTGTGTGTGTAGACCTCATTTTTTTTTTTCTCAAAAAAAAATTATCTTATAAAGGGACTGGATGGCTTTGGAGATGGCTCAGCACTTAAGAGCACTTGCTGCTCTTACAGGGCTGACTT
Organism: Arvicanthis niloticus; assembly: GCF_011762505.2. Classification (NCBI taxonomy): domain Eukaryota; kingdom Metazoa; phylum Chordata; class Mammalia; order Rodentia; family Muridae; genus Arvicanthis; species Arvicanthis niloticus. The sequence goes on along the minus strand of NC_047661.1, from coordinate 127,905,976 downwards.
GTCTTTGGTGCCCAGCACCCACATAATGGCTCATAAGTATGTGTGACTCCAGTTCTAATGGTTGTTAGAGCAGCTAATATCCTATTCTGGCCTCCACAAACATCAGGCAGGCATGTGGTCCGAAGACATACGTGCAGGCAAACGCTCACATTAAAAAAAAAAAAAAAATTAAAACCAGGAACTCACTATTTCTATTTGTTCTGTTACATAACATTGGAACAGAAAGCCAGGTTTCCCTTGGGAATCCATTTGGAGTTTGCGTTGTCTCTACCCTGTGGAAGGCAGCACTGTTCTGACTCTGGCTGGCCAATACGAGCTTACCCCTGACACCACCAAAATTGCAGCAAAACCCAATCACTGATGTTGCAAGGATTTATTTTCAGGTCACATTCTAATTTTAAAAGTTACTGAAATGCCAGGCATGGTGGTGCGAGCCTTTGATCCCAGCACTCGGGATGCAGAGACAGGCGGATCCCTGTGAGTTCGAGGCCAGCCTGGTCTATGGAGTGAGTCAGACAGCCAGGGCTACGCAGAGAAACCCTGTCTTGAAAAACCAAAAGAGGAAAAAAAAAAAAAAAAAAAAAAAAAAAAAAAAAAGCTTATTGAGTAAGTTCACTGTTATAAAATGAATTACCAAATATGGCAAAAGTATGTTTGGATAATATTTCCTAGTCAGATTTTCCAGTACAACTATGGAGGAGTCAGGGTGATGGCCTGTGCCATCTGCATAACCTCTGCACTCGGGAGTAGGAGGCTAAAGGATCGAATTCAAGGCCAACACAGGCCACTTGTAAAGACCCTGAAACCAATAGCAAGATAAAACAAAACACCAGCAGAAAATAAAGCGAGAAATATTTGGCTGTGTTTGAGAACTTTTCTAGTTATACTTATTTAAGGTTCAAAATATAACAACTGAAGAAAAAAACGCCCCTACCTTATTCCCAACGACTCCCAGTCACTGGTGGCCTGTGATCCTTCTCTAGTGAAGGGAAAGTGTGTTGGCCACATTTCATTTAAAAATTTTGGGGTGTTGCGATTTTTGAGAGACAGGCCCTCACTATGTAGTTCTACCTGGCCTAGGACTTGCTGTGTAGATCAGGTAGGCCTCCAGCTTAGAGCAATTCTCCTGCCTTTGCTTCCCAAGTGCTGGGGTGACGGGTGGGCACTACGTATAACTGCCCTCAGATTTCATTTTGTAATAATTACAATATAATTGCTAAAAATTCTACTCTATTGCAGTATGTTCATCTCTCTTTAAATATTTTCTAATTCTTTCTCCGCCACAGGTATCTCTCGTCGTCACAACCCCTGTAATGGGGCTGGTGTTGTAGCTTGGTGGGTGAAATGCTTGCTTAGTGCTTGCATAGCATTCAGCAAGTCTGGGGTTTGAGCTCCATCACCACATGTGCCAGGCAGGATTGGAATTCCAAAGTCATCCTCAGCCATATAGTCACTCCGAGGCCAGCCTGAGATAGTGAGACTGTCTCAAAAAAAAAAAAATTAAAAATCACTGTAAAAGTTAAGTTCAGAGTTACTTCTTTGTATTGAAAATATTTTTGTCTCTGTGCATACGCCCCCCCCCCCCCCGTGTGTGTGTGTGTGTGTGTGTGTGTGTGTGTGTGTGTGTGTAGGTCAAAGATCAAAGAGCAACATCTGGTGCTAGTCCCACCTTCCACATTTCTTGAGACAGGGTTTCTGTTTGCATTGTGAGCTTCCTGGGATTTTCCTGCTGTTTCCTCCAGCCCTGTAGGAGTGCTGGAATCCCAGCACATGCTGCTGCATCATGTGACTATGAAGCATGCAAATTCAAGTCTTCTTGCCTACTCAGTGCTCTGCTGTGGGAGTCTCTGCAGGTTTTATGGCCAGCAGGGAAACGATCTGGTGAGGTAAGAATGGAACTGGGTTCAGCTTGACTGAGTTACCTGGTGCTCCTTCAAACTTCTAGAGTCTGACACCAGTCATACTTTAGTCATATGTAAGCACAGTGTGATTTTGGAAAAAAGGTTTTCTGATAACAATTAACTAGTCTCACGAGTATAAGACATGTATGTTCCATTGAAATTCTTTACAAAATACATCTGGCTTTTTTTCACAAAGATAGGTACTGCTGTCAACTCATAGTTACTGTTAACCCAAGATTTAGGGTCTAGGGAGAATGACTGAGGTGTTCAGGTTAGCCCGCCCTTAAGGTAATATAGACGTTAGGCTGTTGTAAAGCACAAAGGACATCTCTCACAGGGCAGATTTTATGGCCTAGGAGCAATGCTCAGGATTTATGAGGAAAGAGTCTGGAATAAGCGAAGCATGAATTCTGGGGGTGTGGGTGAAGCCTGGCTCTACAGGTAGCAAATGATCACCAGGGTGTAAACCACATCCTTTATAAGCCTTCCGGGAGGATGCGCAAACATCTCCTTCCTGTGAAGAGCTAAGCCTTCGATGTTTAACTTTTCCTGGCTTCTCCAGTGCTTATGTGTGTGCACTATGACCTCTTGCCCTCTGCATTTTACCCTCTGAGCCATCTCCTTAGCCCTTCAATGAAAATGCATTTTTAAAACCTGATCTACTATTTGGGATTTGTATAAAGGAAACTGTTTGCCTGACTCTGAGGCACCAAAGGGTTGTGTACCAACCTATTAGTGTCTCTATTTTCAGTTTTGTGTTTGATCCTGAAACACTGGAATATATGTCCTCTGAACATATCTGCCTTTTCCTATGTCTGTTATGGTAGGATACATTGTATTATAGTAGCTTGCCTTTTGGGCTGGCCAGATGGCTCAGTGGTAAAAACACTCTCCAGCAAGCCTGATGACCGGAATTCCATCCTCTGATTTCATGAGGAGAGAATCAGCTCTTTTTCCTCTTACCTCCACATGCATGCCCTGATCCCTGCACTCATGTGTGTGCATACACACACACACACACACACACACACACACACACACGTACAAATGTTTTTAAAGAGTTGTTTAGCATTCAGATTTGTTCTTGTCTCTGGTATGTTTTATTTGTCATAACCTTGGAGAAGCAGCATATCTAGAACTCCACACACGGCACTTTCTCCAAGTCACGGCAGAGGTGATGCATGCGACGTTGTGAGCACAGAGCCAGACACAGAGCAATCCTCCGGTAGACGACTAGGCACCCGCTTACTCATTGATCTGCAGACTTCACAGCCCATCTTTGCTCCCTTTACTCCAAGTGTCAACTCTCAATTTCCAATCATTCCTGGCAAGTTTTATGTGAATTTCAGCTGAGTTATTTCTTCCTCTCCGTGTCATCCTTGGTTGTTCACGGTTGCCATGCAACTGTAAAACATGCTGTCTTTATGCCAAGGAAAACTGCATTGCATTTAACAAATGCTGTGTTTATTTTCTCCTAAGTGTTTGCTTACTGGGTCCATCCACAGTGGGGATGTGGGGTGGAGTGGGGACCATGTGTGTTTATGCAAAGCTAATGTAATCAGAGGCTATATTTTCTGAGAAAAATAAGTTAGTACATTTATCTTATGAGTCATTTAATGGTGTATATATTGTCTTATCAGCAAGATAAATCTTTTGGCAGACAAAAAGTTCATATTGATTTGAGAATTCTAATGATTCACTTATACTTGGTTCTATAATTGATAATTGAATATTGTTAGGAATGCCAAATGCCAGTGAACAGAAGAAACAGAGGTAGGCAATCAGGCTGCACTCTAATCCTAGATGCAAAGTGAAAACCTAAATTCATTTTTTAATCATGCTGTGATCATGCATCTTAGGTTAGCTCTCTCTTAGTGAGCCACAAACTCAGCCAGACACTTTGAGCTGTGTCTTATTAGCTTATCTTTGACCACACCAAGGAGGAATCTGGCTTATTCAATTATACTTACTAGTATTTATTACACAAATAATACAATAAAAAATTAAATGGGACATCAAAAAGAAATGTGAAATGCTTCCTCCTATTGAGAACTATCTAGGCAGAGTCAACAATTCAGTGTGCATGGGAAAAGTCAGGGAATAGAAACCCAAAGACTCCACCAGGAAACTCTCGGAGCTGGTGAGTACTTTCAGCAAAGTAGCAGGATAGGATCAACCCTCAAAACCCAGCAGCCTTCCTATTTAGCGGTGATGAAATTGCTGAGAAAGAAATCAGGGGAAAGCTCCTATTTACAATAGCTTCAAGACCATCCCTCCTCAAACACAGTGGGAACAAGCCAAACCAAGGAGGGGAAAAGATTTCTACCATGAAAACATTAGACACTGAAGACAGAAATTGAAGAAGACACTAAAAGACAGGAAAACCTCCCTTGCTTATAGGTTGACAGCATTAATATTTTTAATTAATCATTTTATTCATTTACATTTCAAATGATATATCCCCTGTAAGAGAAAAGAGTTTTTTAATTGGACAAAAAGGGGGAAATGTTGTGGATAGCCCTAGCCTCTTGTCATGGTAATTCCACTCCTGGGAGGGGCTGCGAAGGAAGAGTGAATCTTGTGAACCTTCTGTCCAATCGAATATTTGTTGTGGTAAGTCTCTGACCCATTGAAGTCCAGTCAAGGAAGACACAACTCAATTAATTACAAATGTATGCTGCACGCCTAGATTGGGCAGATTTACCATTGAACTACTCTATTCCCCAGCTATGAGATCTCTTACAACTTGCAGTTTCCTAGGTCATGATCTTCTTCATCTTCTCTCCTTCCACCAACTGCCAACTACCCCAATGGCTCTTCTGACTCCTTGCCTACCTCTGGCTCCTCCCACTCCTCTTCTACTGCCCAATCACTGGCTCTAGCCTTTATTTAACAAATTTGATTGGACAGAAGGTTTACAAGATTCACTCTTCCTTCACAGCCCCTCCCAGGAGTGGAATTACCATGACAAGAGGCTAGGGCTATCCACAACAATCCCCCTTCCAGGTTACCCCTCCACAACCTCCCCATCCTATCTGCCTAAAAACAATATCTAGAGTTGATGCAATCCTCACAAAAATATCAGAAAATTCTTCACAGTATTAAAAAAGAATCCTATAATTTGTATAGAAACAAAAGACCCTGAGTACCCAAAGCAATCCTTAGAAGAAAGAACAATGTTGGGGATAACACAATGTACGATCTCAAATTATACTACAGAGCCATAGTGACCAAATCAGCATTGGGGCAGGCACAAAACTGGTATCTAGACTAACGGAGCAGAACAGCTTGCTGGAAACAAATGCACACAGCTGTAGTTACCTAAGTAAAAAATTTAAATGTGTGTGTGTGTGTGTGTGTATGTTTGTGCACACGTGTGTACCCAATTTGTGTATGCTGGTAGGCATTGTACCAGATAAGCCACATCCCGGCCATCCCAATGCCAACGCCTTCCCCTGCTTCTTTTGGTGTTTTATTGATTTTATTGGACAAAACACAAAATCCTGTTTTGCTGAGTGTGGTAGTGAATGCTGCAATTCTAACACTGCAGAGGCTGAGGCAGGAGGATTGAAAGTTAGAGGCACAAGGGATGATACACCCACATTTTTCTCCTTAAAGGTTTTCTAAGGTTTACACCTTGTTCCCAGATCCCCACGATGCGCCTGCCACAGCCCTGTGGAGACTTACCCGGCTTTTACTTAGTCAGACTTCCCTGCAGGCTCCATACAATTCAGACCGCTCCACTTAATTATTCCTTTCTTTGCTTGTTACTTTTTTTTTTTTTTTTTTTTGAGACATTGTTTCTCTTACAACATTTCCTTCCTATGGGACTGAACTGCAGATCACGTAGTTTGGCTAATAGTATCTGTGGAATGGAGAGTTAGTGCAGTCACTTGGAGGGGAACAAGGAGATGGGGAGGAAGGCTGAGTAAGTCTGGGGAGCACCTGAAAAGCAGTGGCTCAACAGAAGCGGAGGTGGGGACGGGGTCAGGTGGGGACGGGGTCAGGTGGGGACAGTGTCAAGCAGTAAGAGAATGAAGAGAGCAGCACAGAGCATTTAAAGCACCAGGCAGATGGACCTAAAGGAGTTAATTACATTAGGTGATTGATGAATGGCTGACTGTACACAGTGTGTGGAGCACAGTCTCCCTCACTGGTAAGCTAACAGCAAATGCTTCTTCGGGAAAAAAAAAATGCAGCAGCCTGAGGAAACAGTGAGGATGGGGGACTTGGGGATAATGTGGCACTGCCCATCAGTGGCCCCAGGGATGAGGAAGAAATCAATAGGTAACTTAAAAGTAGAAAGTAGACAGGCTAGGGAGAAGGCTCCTTGGGTAAAGACTGGTTGCACAAGACTGTGCTAGGATTCCCCAGACCTAAAGCCTGATACAGTAGCACACCGATTCACGGGTCTACCAGGTGATGGGAGTTGGAGAAAGGAGAAATCCCAGAAACACCTGGGCCAAATGCCCTGGCAAGCACAGCAGCATCCAAGAGACCTTGTCTCAAACAGGGTGGCAGTGAAGACTGACACCAGGGTTGTTCTCTGAGCTCCACACATGCTCATGCACTACACAGATGCAGCATTTGAAAGTACGTGCACACATGCACATACATATACACAATACACATACATGCATACATACACACATACATTCATACACATACACACATATACATGCATACATACATACATACACATACACACATACTCGAACCCCTCCCCTTTCTTAAAGAGATCCTTGAGTGGAGAAATCAAATGGGGTCAGATGAATGATTGCTTCAGTGCTTAGAGAAGTGAGGTGGATAGTTACTGATGAGGCGTGGGGAGCTGAGGGCACGCACATCTCAGTGAATGGCTTCAGCTCTCTGAAGAACAGGAGTTTCTCTTAGGATGTGGAACAATGGACTTGGGAGTGTTGAAAACCTAGGGGAGAAAGTAGACCTTTCAAGAGGAGCCACAGAGGTGGTGCTGCAGAATGACTTAACACTCCTGTGAGCGCCTTTGCAGAGAGGGAGAGAAAGGTGGCTTCTACTTAAGTTCCCACAGACAAAATCTCTGGCTGGGGTCACCCAAATGCGGCCGAATGCTGTGCCTACTACAATTTTTTTCTTTAGCACACAAAGCTATGAGTTTCCTTATGGCGTTTTCACACGTACAGGTCATTGTTGTCTGTTTCTGTGTCTCCTCGCCCACTGCTCTCTCAACTCCCTTCCCCTGTCGACTTCTCTGTCATATGTATCCCATAACCCTGTGTCCCTTCTCTCAGTTCCCATTGTCTGCATGCCCCCCACCCCCACCCCCCCGCCACATTCTACATATGAGAAGAAAAACAGGCAACATTTTTCCTTTTGAGTCTGGCCTACTCTGAGTAACATAATAATGTCCTCTTTCCGTTTTCCTGCAGATATTATCATTTGAGGGGCTTTTGCCCGTGGGTGTGTGTTTGAGCTGGGCTCACTCAGTAGGCCAGGCTAGCCTCGAAGCATAGCTATCACCCTGCCCCCAGCCTTAACAGTGCTGGAAATCACTGGCCTGAACCACCACGCCCAGTTGAGTGCCCAGATTCTGAAAGGCAAGTCAAACCAACGGGCGAACCAAGACCCTTTGTTAGCATACCCGGGTGCTTCATGGAAATCAATTCCTTTCCACTCTCTAGAAGGGAGTTGACCTGTTGTGCACAGCTTTCCTTCTGCCTGAGCAGGTAGCCGCTAGGCTCAGGTGCCCTATCCTTCACAGGGAGGGGACCTGAAGCCCGCGCCGCTAGGCGGAAGCGCTGCAGCCATTGGCCCAGCAGCCGCTGTCACCTGCGCGGAGCCGGGCCCCGGAGCGCAAAGTCCGCTGTCCGAGGCCAGGGAGCTGGCACCGCAGCGCAGGTGGTCCACGCCTTGGGACCTGCAAAATGCCACTTGGGCTGCGCGGGAAGAAGAAGGCGGCCAAGACCAAGGAGACCGCGAGGCTGGTGGAGGGCGAGAGATCGGGTGGCAGCCAGGGTGTCCCGGGACCCCCAGCTCCGGCACGCAAGCTGGTGTTCCACGCACAGCTGGCGCACGGCAGCGCCACGGGCCGAGTGGAGGACTTCTCCAGCATCAGCGAGCTCTACGCCAAGATCGCCGGCGTGTTTGAGATCGCGCCATCCGAGGTAAGCCCAGGGTGCAGCCTGTCCGCCACCCTAGCTGGTGGCGCAGCACTTCCCGGGCTGCAAGTAGCCTGCAGGGTGGGGTCGGTCCCCAGCGCCTCAGGGGAAGAGAGCTCGTTGGTGGAAAGGCGAGTCCTGGGAAAATATCCGCTCAGATCCGGCTTTTGGGTCACTGGGGTCAAGGCGAAGAGGACTTCTTTTGTTAAGGAGTCTGCTGTAGACGTGCTCAGGTCTGGTAGGATGTTCGCCAGCACCTTCCGGGACTCAGATCTGCTGGGACAAATTCATGCCTTCCATAGGACTTGGACTTTACTCTTAGGCTGTCAGAGAGCTGCCTTGGGAGTCTAACCGGAGTTAAAGAGGAGGAGGAAAAGTGGCTCCCTAGACACCAGAGTAAAGGAGAAAGAGCTCCCGGTGGGTGCAACGTGAAGCTCCCTTTGCTCACCACTGGACGGCTCCGGGAAGAGCCGCTTTGGTGGTAATATATAAGAAATTTAAAACATGAGTGGTTATTTCAAGGGAGGTAACTCAGAAAATCATAGCAAACTGTCCGACTAGCAAACACAGATTTCACGGAAGAGCCCAGCTTCATTTTTCCAAAGCATCTTTGAAAAGAGACCAAGAAAGTAGATTGATTATATGACGCCTGGAAGCAGAGTTGCCATAGGTCCTATCTTAAATGCGTTAGCCTATGGGGATTTTTTGTGGGCCCTTTGTGCGCTTACTCACGAGAGCTACCTGCAAATGCAGGTGTGAAATAAATGTGTTCCAGCTGCAGCAAAAGCAGAAGACTCTGGAGCTCAAATTCCTGAACTCATGAGAAAAAACACACGATGGTGACCCCGATACCTAGGGATGAGCTTGAACCAGCCTAGTCCAGATGGCGTGCTTCAGGATTGGGAGCGAACTTGTCTCAAAAAAAAAAAAAAAAAGTGAACAGAGTTCAAGAAGCCATGCTTAGGACTGTCCTCTGGTCTCTACAAGCCGCTGCACACATGAAAACATTTTGTTCATTTTTGTGTGTGCATGCTATCTCCTGGGGCACATGAAGTACACACACACACACACACACACACACACACACAAAAGCTCAGGCTTTTGCTGTGGGCTTTCAGAAATGAAGAAAGCAGCTCCTTGTGTCAGAGAGCGGCCTGCATCATCTGTTCAGTAATTGTGCGGTGTTCTTTCTTTTTAAATTAGTCATTTATTAGGTCTGTTTAAATGAAATTTAGGTCAAGGTGAGGCTTCAGTAAGAAAATAGTTCTTTTTTATTAATTTTTTTTGAGGTTCAAAATATTGTTTTATGTGTGTGGGTATATTTTTTGCATGTGTCTGTACAGTCTGACTCCCTAGAACTGGAGTTACAGGGGGTTGTTAGCAGCCATGTGGGTGCTGGGAATCAAACCAGAGCTGTCTGGAAGATCAGTCAGTGCTCCTAACCACTGATCCATCATCTCTCCAAACCCAAGAAAGGAGCTTTTAAAGTCCTAGCTAGACTCTGTTCTTTCAGGGTTCCTAGGCCCTAAGGACAAACCACAGTCTTTTTGTCCATTATTTATTTTATCATAGGATTGCTGCAGCTCAGTATTTGTACAGGAACGTTCAATTGAAAAAATGCTTTCAAAGTAACACTTGCCTTTCACCTTCTCCAGGTGAGGTAGGTTGCAGGTTAACCAGATGTGTTTGATTGTGGAGCCAGGCTCTACTGACTTGAAGGAGCTGGGTAGCTTTGGCCAAGGTTGACTTCTGTTAGCACCAGCTACCTATCTGGTGGAGATAAGAATATCGTCCAACAAGGCTGTCCTTCAGACAGGGGAGTCTGTACGCAAACCTAACAGGTTACACTGGATATGGTTGGTGCTCTAAAAACTGTAATTAATACTATTGATACGGGCCAGTTAGACAAGTGGCTGACGTGAAAGAGGTTGGGCCTTAACCAAGGTCATGTAGCTTGAGAGAGAAAAAAATAGAGGTTGCTATTTATGCTCCAGTCCTGTGGTTTCCAAGCTAGTGAGATTGTTAGTGCCAAACGGGGGAGCTTTAAACTCTCCTGTAACCAGGGACCAACTCCAGACTTAGTGTTTTTCATGAGTAGCTTTCCTTATCATGTATGGATACATGATTTTATTCCATCTACTTAGTCCCTAACAAGTATTATTGTGTTCTTGTTTCACAAAGAGGAAACTAGGGCTTTGAGGTTCAGATTCAAAATCATACGTTGTACTAGGATATTTGTTCACACTGTGAACCCCAAGATTGTGTTATTTACTGGGAAAAAAAAAACCCTACTTCTAGTTGTGGTGTGGCTCAGCCTTAGGGCACACCTTTAATCCCTCTGGCTGGAATACAGACGTGCCCTTAGTACACACCTTTAATCCCAAACAATGAAGGTAAAGTTAGTTTGTAGAAGGAAGCAGTCGTGTTTGAAAGTGATGTCTAATTGAGTGGCAGACAAAGTGATCAATCAGAGGAAGATTTGACAGAATAGGATCTGCCCAACTCCCCCAAGAAGAGAGAAGAAAGGGGAGCTACTTAAGAAGCAGTACAGAGAGAGAGGAAGGAGTTTTACCGGAACAGTTGTACAGAGACAGGTTGCAGAGAGAACCTGGACACAGGTAAAGACAGGGTGAGCCAGAGACTGAAAAGGAGCCGGAAGATTAGAACAAGTTGCCAAAGTTAGTATGAGGCCAAGCAAAGCAATTTAGTCAGAAGCTGAAGGAAGCTAATTTGAATCAGTCAGCTTAGAGAGAAGTTTTGAGCCAGAACAGCTGAGTTGAACCAGCCAGAGTTCAGGTAAAAAACAAAACAAAACAAAACAAAACAAACAAACAACCCCCCCCCCCCAAACCAAGAGTGATCTTTATTCAGCAGAGGCTGGAAACATTCTAGGTCTAGATGAGATTATACAGAGGCTAGAAGCTTTCAGGATTAGGCCTAGGTTAGCAGACAAAGGCAGTAAGCCTCGCAGACAACAGTCACCACAGGAGCATGAAATTTACATCTATGACACATAGTATATGGCAGAGCCTATATGTAAGCCCATTTTCCCCCTGACTCCAAATTCTGCATTGCTAACTAGTTTTTCCAGTCCTTTAATAATAGCTTGGTTGCTATGTCAAGTGTTTTCAGTTTCCGGTACATTGACTTGCAAGATAAAATTCCAAGATATTAATGAGCAAAAGGTGTTTTGAGGTCCAAAGTCCACAAAAGATTTTTATAGCAACAATATGTATATTGGTGTGTATGTGTGTATAATCAACGTTAGTTTTCCAGATGGATTTTAAAACGTTAATAGTGGGTGAGATGGCTGAGCGGGCAAAGGCTCTCGCTGCCAAAGCTGACTTCTAGCCTCAGAACCTACGTGATGGAGGGAAACAGACTCCTGGAAGCTGTTCTCTGACCTCTACATTCTCACTGTGACACGTTGCCGCCTCCACCCCCAAAGTGTAAAAAGAAATCAAACTGTAAGGAGTATAATGGGAGTTACTGAGTGATTGACTGCTTTGGGCTGCTGGGGGGTGGAGAGAGAGAGAGAGAGAGAGAGAGAGAGAGGGAGAGAGAGAGAGAGAGAGAGAGAGAGAGAGAGAGAGAGAGAGAGAGAGAGAGAGAGAGAAACAGAAACATCCTGGGGATTCTGTTTCCTCCCCTGGTCTCCGGTGAGGGATATGGTGATGGACGCTTGTTTTTTTTTTTTTTTTTTTTTTTTTTTGATGTTAGTGTATATAAAAAAAGAAAAAAACAACCTCCTCCCTAAAGAGAATGGCATAGACAGGGAACCCAGAAACCTCCTGACTCTGGAGAAGGGACTGCTGGGACAGAAGTACCATTGTACCAAGAGCTTCACTCTCTCAAGAGAAAGAAGTCTGAGGTCAGGTGAGGCAGGTGCAGGCAAACTTCCAGGGACTCCTGTGTCCCCAGCTGTGCTGGGCATGCAGGGTAGGGTGTGGTCACTCTGCTCACTGGGTTCTGTTGCAGTTTTTAGTTGGACCAAGCATGCCTCTGAGAAGTTAATCTGCTTTCCCTGAATCCGTAGGCTCATCAGAGCCAAGATTTGATTTGAGTTCCTGGTTCTGACTGGTTGCACAGATGCTAGGAGGTTCTTAGTAATTGCACTCAAATTCTAAATACAAATTCAGAAAAACCGTTCTTTCAAGACAGGATTTTATTATGTAGTCCTGGCTGGCCTGGAACTCACTATGTAGACTAAGTTAGCCTTGAACTCACAGACATCTGCTTACCTATGCCTCCTGAGAGGATTAAACTGGGATTAAATATGTGTTACCACACCCTGCCAGGAAAACTTTAAAAGTGTTTATTTATTGAATTTTTATGTGTATAGGTGTGAGACTAGATGTCTGCATGTGCACCATATGCGTGCAGTGCCCTTGGAGGTCAGGAGAAGCATCAGGTCTCCTGGAGCTGTCCTTATGAATGCTCAGAACTGATCCTGAGTCCTCTGCAAGACCAGCCAGTGCTCCTTCCCACGGACTCATTTTTCCAGCCAAGAAAACCTTCCCTTTTATTGTTTCGCTTTATTTTTAGAGACATGGTTTCTTCGTGTAACCCTGGCTATCCTAGAACTAACTCTGTAGGCAAGACTAGCCTTGAACTCAAGAGATCCTCTTGCCTCTGCCTCCTGAGTGCTGGGATTAATGACCTGCACCAAGAAAAACCTTTTAGCCAAAAACTTTTCAATTCAAACACAAAAAATATGTATTTCTTTTGTCCCCATAACGTGTTATATTAGTCATTAGAAAAATGCAAATCACAACTACAATGAGATTCATTTACCAAATTCAGAATCACTCTCATTAAATAAAACAAATAGCAGGGCTGGCAGTATGGCTTAGTGGTAAAGCCCTTGCCTTACAAATCTAGTGACCTGGAATCATATCAAGGGAGAAGGAGAGAATCAACTCCCCAGATTGTCCTCTGACTTACACATGTGCCACCTGGTATTCCCGAACTTACCTTGTCATACACACATGCGGCGACAGCAGCTGCAATAACACACAGAACCAACAGCAAAGTGCTGGGCAGGGGATAGATGGGGAACGGGAACCTGCGTGCTGCTGACGGGATGTAAGTTAGTGCAGCTACTATGAGTTAGTATACATGTTCCAAAAAAAAATAATGCCATAGAGTCAAACTGTACAGTTTATCTGCAATTGCTCAAAGGCCTTTCAATTAGAATGTCTTAGAGGGACCTACACAGCCATGTTTATTGATGCACTATTCAAAGCTGAGTTACAGAATCAGCTTAGGTGTCTGTTAGAGAGAGAGAGAGAGAGAGAGAGAGAGAGAGAGAGAGGAGGAAAGAGTGGTTAATTCATCACATAAATGAAAGACATCTTTTCAGAAAACTGAATAGTGATTTTTTTCATTTGTTATATGTGTGGAAGTGGATGGTGTGTGTATATGTGGTATTTGTGTGTGTGTGGGGTGCATGTGTACATTGTATATATGTGTGTACAGTGTATATGTTTGGCTCATACACACATGAGTGTGCGTGCACATGCATATAATACTTGAATACAGAGACCAGATCGGAGTGTGGGATGCCTTCTTCTACTCTCTGCCTTACTGCTTTGAGACAGAGCCTCTCACTTAGTCTGGCCCTCCCCATTGCAGCTAGGCCAGTGGCCAGTGGACTCTTAGACGCTGCCTGTCTTTGTCCCACAACACTGGGCTCACAGGCAGAGCCAGACTTAGGGTTTTACATGAGTGTTGGTTTGAACTCAGGTCTTCCCCCTTGTATAAGCTCCGTAACCACTCAGCCAACCCCTAAAGTGTTTTTTAAAGCACTCAGATTATATAAAGGAGTTGAGTCACTGTGCCTGTAGCTCGTGGCTCCTGAGCATCCTTATACATTTTGTTGAGGAGGCGTTTTGAATATTTAACTACTGTAACTGTTCCGCAAGGAGCTGGTGGCTTGATGTGTTTATACAACCTTCCTGTGAGGAATGTCGGCAGGAGCAGGCCGTACATTTGAATGTGGCTAGAAGCTGGTCTATCCCGAAACCAGAAACTCAGACTCAGTTTCTTTGCAGTGTTCGGACGTTATTTCCATGTTCTTGATTATACTGGCCAGTGATTTCCCTCCTCACCAGAAATGCTTGTGGCCAGGGTGTTTCAGACTTCTAAAAAATACTTTGGAATATTTGCAAACACACAATGGAAAGTCCTGGGATGGAACCTAAGTCTAAACAGAAAATTAATTTCTGTTTTATACATACTGCATGCACATAGCAAAATTAATTTTTATGTCTTGTATCCATTTCATATACAGCCAGAATGTAATTTGTATTCCATGTTGAGTGTGTGCCCAGATTCAGTCTGCCTGCCATCCCATGAGGTCAGGTGTGCAATTTTCTGCTTGTGGCATGTTGATGCTCAAAGAGTTTCTGATTTGAGAATATTCTGGATAAGAGACATACATCCTTTATCTGTTTGTGTTGTTAGGTACCAAACAGCTCATCGAGTGAGTGGGTGAACCATTTGGTTGTTCCTTCTCTCTTGACCCATCTCATGAGAGTTTGCGATGGAGGTGTCTCTGTTGTACAGACTTGCTGCTTACTCTTGGCTTCAGACAACCGGCCTTTTGAGTAGCTAGGACCATGTGCTGTGTCATCATGTCTAGCCAAAAAAATAACATTTAAATGTGTGATTTTAAAATTTCAAACTCTCAGCCAGGCAGTGGTGGTACATGCCTTTAATCCCAGCACTCGAGACAGGTGGATCTCTGAGTTCGAGCACAGCTTAGTGTACAGATTGAGTTCCAGGACAGCAGGGGCCCACAGAGAAACCCTGTCTCGGAAAACAAAAACAAAATCGAACAAAACAAGCTCTCAATTTCAAAATATTTAATTATCTACTTTAAAGGGAAAACAACCAGTGTTCATTTCAGGGTGTTTGTTCCCATCTCTGGAGCCAGTTCCCACCTTCCATTTTATTGAAGAAGGGTCTCTTGTGTTTCCACCACTGCAGTACAGGCCCACGGGTGTCCAGCTGACTGCCCTGTCTCAGCTCTCATCTGACTGGATGAGTGCTGGGTTTACAGATCTGCACCACTGAGTCCAACTTCTGATTATGTGGCTTCCAGGGACGGGTCACCAGGTCATCAGGTCTAGGTGACTTTTATTCATTGAGCCACACCCCACCCCTTAGTCCCATATCTTAAGCTTACCACTCTTGTCCCTCTTTTATAGTGGAACTCCGTCAGGGCTGCTGTCTCTAATGGGATGTAGTCAGCGTCTCAGTCTGTGCTCCAATCCCTCCATGGCTTCTCATCTCACGTGGAAGAAAATACTGCAGGCCTTGTGATCATTGTTCTTGCTGCCCCAGCCAGTCCCTGACTGTTGGCTTTGACAGGCTTCTTCTGGTAGCATGCTGTCCCCCTGGTGAGTGTCCTCTTGACAAGGCTGACCTGGTCGCCCCTCAGAATGTACAGCACCCCTAATCACAAGCAGACATAGCATTAGGTTTCCTGCACTGCCTTCTACTGTCCAAACTATACGACGATGACATTACTTTCTGTCCTGCACTCCTGAGTGAGCAAAAGCCTCCCAGGGCTACAACTGTATCTTGTTTGTTTACTGGTACAACTCCAAGGGCCTAAAAGCTGGGCCCGACCTGGGACATCCTTGGAAACTTTGTTTTGCTTCATCTGGTTTTTTTTTTTTTTTTTTTTTTTTTTTTTTGAGTTAGGTGCTATGCAGCCTAAGCTATCCTCAAACTCACAGAAATCCTTTTCCCTCAGTCTCGTGAGGGCTGGGGTTACAGGTATGCCCCACCACGCCCAGCTTATGTTACGCTGGGAACTGGGGACTGAACCCAGGGTTTTGTGCATGCTGGACAAGCACTCTACCAACTGAACTATACCCCCAGCCCCGTGGTTTTATATTTATTATTAAAAATGTATTTGTTGGATAAAAGAATCCCCACAAATTTAGTATTTATAATTCTGCATCATTGACATGAAATCTTTAGCTTAATGGAGATATTAACCTTTTCTATTGTATGTAGGAGGAGTGGCTGCTGTCAGGAAGGAAAATGAGGGACATCATATCTGAAACATTTTCTCTTTCTTTCAATCTAATCCAGTTGTGTGTGTGTGTGTGTGTGTGTGTGTGTGTGTGTGTGTGTGTGACAAGCACATAGGCATGCAGGTGCACACATACCTTTCTGTGCATGTGCAGGGGTAGAGGGAGATGTTGGGTGTTTTCTTTTATTGCTCTCTATCTTGTCTTGAGACTTGGTGTCTCACTGAACTGGAAGCTTGCCTCTTTGGCTAGGTCAGCTGGCTGCCCAGTTTCCAGGATCTGCCTGCCTCTGCTCCCCAGTGGTACTAGCATACATAGCAAAGGCCAAGCGAGGATTCAAATTCAAATGTTCATGCTTGCACAGCTTCCTTTAACATAAAAAAATTCATGTGTTTAAGGTGTAAAACAGTGTGTGTGTGTGTATAACAATAATATATATTACAATTACTGCAGTCAAGCTAATTAGCACACCCATCTTATAAATGCTGACATTTGCAGCTGTTTGCAAGCAAAGCTACTTCCTAGTGAGTCACAGCATATGGGGAGCTGCCTTTTGAAGCTTCTCATTTTCCCTTCCCGACTCCTTGGTACCAGCGCCAAGCTCCTGTGAAGACCAGTACTGTGCACTTCTGTGGCAGTTCTGGAGAACATAAAATGTTCTTCAGTCTTCACCATTTCCCAGCGACACAGATAACTGTCAGGTGGAACTACTGTCAACCTGGCTCATACATGTGAACTCCAGGAAGACTGGGGAACCTGGGATTCACAGACCTGTAGGGAACTCCCACACCCAAACAAGAGAATGTCACACAAATCGGGGGCGGGGAGGATTGGGAACTTGGAATCATTGTTACTACTGATTTCTGAGGACAATGAAGTAAGCCCAGCAGAGTGTGAGGAGAAACAAGCTGATGTCCTGAGGTAGGCTGGTACTTGAGGTAACCTTGGCAGCCTGCTCTTGTGCAGAAACAGAGTGAGGGTGTCAGGTAAAACCTCTGATATTCCCAATCAACAGCTTTTCTAAGGTGCATGGTTGTAGGATTGGCCCCATTTCCTGAGCATGCACGGGGCAAACCTATGGTTTGATGGCCTTGCTCCCAGGTCACTACTCACTAAACTTGAATCCATCCTTCCTTTCTTCTTTCCTTCCTTCCTTCCTTCCTTCCGTCCTTCCTTTCTCTCTCTTCCTCTCTTTTCTCCTTCACTTCCATTTGCTTCTGATTTGTTTTTTATTTACTCTTTGACAATTTTTATGCACACTGAGTATTTTGATCAGATTCCCCTCCCCTTACCCTGTCTCATCCCTTCCCACTGCTGCTGCATACCCCTCCTTCCCAGCAAGCCCCTCTCCTCCTTCATGTCCTGTTTTGTTTTGGCCCAGTGAGTTTAGCTAGGGTTGCTCGCATGGAGCGTGAGTGCGGACTTATCACTGGAGCATACCATCTTATACTCTTACGTGTGTGTGTGTGTGTGTGTGTGTGTGTGTGTGTGTGTGTGTAAGAAGAACTCAGGACCTTGTGCATGCTAAGCATGTGCTCTACCCATGAGATACAGCCATCCAATGGTACGTATGTGTATATGCATGTATATGGAGATGAGAGGTCAACCTTGGGTGGTGGTCTTCAGGGACTGTCCACTTTGTCTTTTGAGATAGGGTCTCTTACTAAAATGGAGTCAAGTAGGCTGGATGGTGATTGAGGCCCAGGACCCACCTGACTCTCTGTGCTTGCACTGGGGTTTACAAGTGCACATCACCATGAGTAGTTTTTATTTTATTTATGTGTATATGTGTATGCCTGTTTGTCTGCATATGCACTGTGTGCATGCAGGTGCCTGTGGAACCCAGAAGAGGGTGTTAGAACCTATGGAACTAGAGTTACAGGTGGTTGTGAGCTGCCTAAAGCCAGTAACCAGAGTCCTCTTTAAGAGCAGCAAGTGTTCTTGACCTCCGAGCCATCTCTCCTGTACACCCTCCCCCACATAGGCTCATGGGAATGAAGTCAGTTCTTCATGCTTGCATGGCAAGTGATTTACTGTCTGAGCTTCGGACCTCCATGCCCATCTTTTTAGCACCACACCAAGACCCCAAAGCTCCCCTGGGAATGCGGTCTCAGGAGAGTTCTCATTATATGGGGGACCGAACTTTGGGGCATAACTCCTGCTGGCCTCTGGATGAGCTTCACTGATGGTAGCCGATGTCATTGTATCTGTCGTGCAATTGGTCCTAATGGCTTCCACCAGCTTAGCCAGAGCACCCTTGTCTTCCGAGTTAACCTGTGTGCAGGCATCAGTGGTACACATCTTCCTGTGGACCAGGAATTTCCCTTGATGATGTAGTAGGGCACCCCCATCTTTTGACACAGGGCAGGCAGGAAAACCACCAGCTCAATGGGGTCTACATCATGGGCAATCACCACCAGCTGAGCCTTCTTGTTCTCCACCAAGGTGGTGACTGTGTTGACTCCTGCTCGGAGGACAGGTGGTCTCTCAGTTGGGACGTCCCCTTTGCCAGCAGCTTTCTTCTCAGCACGGGCCAGTAGCCTTTGCTTCTTCTCTTGCTGTGTCTCTGGCCTGTACTTGTGGGCAAGCTTAAGCAGCTGAGTAGCTATTTGCCTGTCCAGGGCCTGGGTGAACTGGTTAATGGCAGGAGGTACTTTGAGCTGCTTATAGAGAATGGCCCTTTGCTGCTGCAGTTTGGTGTAGTGGGGCCACTTAACGAAGCGTGTTAGATTGCTTTTGGGCTGGATGTCCTGTCCAGTGCTGAAGTTCTTGGGCCTTGTCTTTTTTGTTTGTTTGTTTGTTTTTTGAGACAGGGTTTCTCTGTGTAGCCCTGACTGTCCTGGAACTCACTCTGTAGACCAGGCTGACCTTGAACTCAGAAATCCGCCTGCCTCTGCCTCCCAAGTGCTGGGATTAAAGGCGTGTGCCACCACTACCCAGGGCCTTGTCTTAAACAAAGATTAACTACCTTTTTGGCCTCCTGTTTCTTCATGATGGCAGGGGCTGGGCGGGGCCACCTTCTTCCCTTTGGCCTTCTTTGTGCATCTTGCTCCGCTGGAGGCTGCCTTTTTAAATGTTGTCTTTTGTTTTAATTATTTTTTTAACTCACATTCCAGTCTTAAAACTGTGATTCCTCCAAGAAACTTTCTCTATGGGCCTCCCCATCCCACCTAACACTGACAAGAACATAGTGTGCAGCATAGCATCAGTACCCTGAGTTAACTCAGTGTCATCTTGCTCTCTCCTTGACAGCTGGGCTGTTAAAACATCCTGTTTCTTAAGTCACCAAGTGGTCAGGTGCTCCGTGAACCTTTGCTAAATAAATGTTCATGGTGGATACAGTGTGATGAAGCTGAGAGTATAGATGGTAGTGGGATGGAGTCTCCTATAGGGTGTAGGAGAAGGGACTTTAGGGCATAGAGGGGCTTTAAGGTGTGTTGGGGGCTTTAGTGTGAGGGGAGGGGCTTTAGTGTATGTGGGGTAGGGGCTATAGGGTATGGGGGGGCAGCTGTACTATAGAGTGTGTGCATTGAGAGAGGAGGGGGCAGCTTTACTCTCCAGGCCGAGAAAGTGACTCAGTTTTAGAAGGTGCAGAAATGCCTGACTCTGGTTGTAAAGGTAGAACTTAATCAACCATGCATTTGCTTTGTTTTCTCTATAAATAAGGTTTGGTTTGCTGCTATTTTCTGGATTTGTGCTCTCTTGCCTGCGAATTTATGAATGTGTTAACAGTCACTTTGTGTGCTTAGGATTCCCCTATGTACAATATATACATAATACATACATATATACGTATATATATGTATGTGTGTATGTGTGAGTATATATATGTGTGTGTGTGTATATATGTGTGTGTGTATGTGTGTATATATATGTGTGTGTGTGTGAGAATATGTGTGTATATATATGTGTGTGTATGCGTGTGTGTTCCCCCCCCACTCTGAACATTATCATGTGCAAGCTTCAAGAAAAACGACTCATTCTGAGAAGGAAAAGGGAGGGCTGTTGGGATGGCTTTGTGAGTAAAGGCCCTTATGGTCAAGCTTGGGACCCTGAGTTCCGTACCTGGGCCTGCATACTGGAAGGACAGAACTCCTGCCACAAGTTGTCCTCTCTCTTCCCTGTTCCTGCTATGGTACACACTCATATCTGTACACACACACACACACACACACACACACACACACACACACGAATAAGCAATGAAGACCAAGAAGCACGGAGAGGAGAGCACAGAGTTGGGCTGAGAAGTTTAGCCTGAAGGAGCTGGTTAGACGTCCCCGGCTATCTGGAGCCTGCAGTGGGTCCCTGGCTATCTGGAGCCTGCAGTGGGTATGCTATACAAGAGATAGAGACACTCAGATAACCTGAGCCAAACTGTGTAGGCGGCTGGAATGAATTACCCTAGACTGAGTGGCTAATAAGATCCTTTCTAGGGCTGGGAGGTGGCTCAGCAGGTAAAGTAGTGGTGTGTCAGTGAGAGGCCGCAAGTTCAAATCTCCAGAACTCACAGAAAGCTGGATATGATAGCATACCTATAATCTCCGTGTATGTGGAAAGATAGAGACAGGAGACTCCCAGGAAGCCTTAGAGCTTGTTGTCCTGGTGAACACGTTCAGGGAGCAAAAAGAGAGAGCCTGACTCAACCAAGGTAGGTGAGGACTGACACCTGACGCTGCCCTCTGACCTATACATATGCACACACACACACACACACACACACACACACACACACACACAGAGAGAGAGAGAGAGAGAGAGAGAGAGAGAGAGAGAGACAGACAGACAGACAGACAGACACATATACACACAGACACACACAGACAGACAAAGACACAGACAGACAGACAGACACAAGAACGCATGCACACCGTTTTTTCTTTTTAAAGCAAACAATCCCTTTCCTTTTTTGTTGGGGGACTATAGAGTTTTCTGTGCCCTACATTATGAGTCACAAACCAGGTTCTCAGTCTCTGTGTGTCAGGGTCCAGTGTTGGTGGGTCAGGACCCTTTCATGCCTGTGGCTCCTTGATTCAGCTCTGTGCTGCCTGCAGTGTCAAGTGGGGTAGGCAGGTGAAGACTGAGGGTCCTGCAGAAGATCTGGCTGTGCTGAGCATTCTGAGACAACTTGAATTAGGGAAAGGTTAGCTGTGCTGTTATCTCATGACGTGCCAGCAATGTGGTGTGTGCTGTTCTCTAGGGCCTCTGTGAATCCTCTTCTCCTTTGTCTGGAAGTTTTCCCTCTAGTGTTTCTCATTCACCTGTTCTTTTGCTGGAGAACACAGCGTCCCAATGCCTTCCCTCTACCTTGGGACTGATTGCATGCCTCTCCCCTGTGTGTCAGTAACTCTTGTCTGACTGTTGATCTGTTCTCTCTCCTCTGATTTTGAGAGCTACTCTGGGCAGGAACCAACATTAGACTACAGTTAAAGTTTTATAATGCTAAGTTTTTTATTATGGAAACTTTACGTGCAAAAGCAAGAGGGTAATAGAATTTATTCCTGCACCCAGCGCCGGCAGCTATCAAACATTTGCCAACGTTTCATCCTCTCATCCTCCACTAAAAGAGTTTTTATTGTTGTTGAACAAATGTAAACAGAGGAAGGCACACGAGGCAAATATTGTATATAATGGAGCAGTTCAACAGCCTTGAAGCCAGGAGCATAAGGAGATAAGCCATTTCCCAGAAGAATCTTCAGCGTGTTTCCTCCCATAAGAGTGACCACTGTCTTGACTTTTATGGTAATGTGTCTCACACAAATCTTTATAGTGTTTAAAAATTATTTATGAGTGAGAATATGTGTCACATGTATACAGGTGCTTAGAGTGAGTGTGTCACATGTATACAGGTGCTGAGAGTGAGTATGTGTGTTACATGTATGCGGGTGCTGAGAGTGAGTATGTGTGTCACATGTATGCAGACTCTGAGAGTGAGTACATGTGTCACATGTATTCAGGTACTGAGGCAGCTGGAAGAGGACACTGGGTCTCTTGGAACTGAGTTACAGATGGTTGTGAGCTGCCATGTGGATGCTGGGAATTGAGCCTGGGTTCTCTGCAAGAGCAGCAAGTGCTCCTAACTGCAGAGCAATCTCTCCAGCCATGATGTTTATAATTTTATCACTTCAGTATATCCCTCAACCCCTTTCAAAATTGAGGCAGTGTCCTGTATGGTACCAAACTCCATCTGTAAACGAGAAAGTACTTCAACTTCTTCTTTTAAATATTCCTTTATTTATTTGTATGTAGAGTGCACAGCTATGGCAGGGGTATGAGGCTGGACGATGGTGTGGGCATGTAGGAGTTGGTTCTCTCCTTCCTCCAGCTGGATCCAGGAGCCTAACTTGAGTCATCTGTTAGTAAAGGTGACAGACACCTTTACCCCTCTAGTCAGCTTTTGATTTTCAATTTCTGACCCTCCTTTTCTACCTTCCTAAATCTGGGGGATTAATGACCATCAAACCTAGTAGTAATAATTAGTTTCAAGGGATTAATTATGTGTTGTTAAGACTTGAACCTTAGTGTCAGATGTCAGGGCTTCACGTCTGCTTGGTAAAGATAGTGTAACATAACTGTGTGGTTATCACTTTCCCCATACATTAAAAATAAACCTGGTTAGAAGTATTCTGAACACCTGTTCTATACGGTTGGTAGTGGCAGGAGAGGAGTGGTTTTAAGAAAGACAGAGGCCTGGAAAGGGAAGGCACCGTGAGCATAACTGTGTCCCACGGTGTCTTCCAGGTGTTAGAAGAAGTGATAGTGTGTCATCAAGAAGGAGCCAAAATTGAAAGATTTTCCTAAAAGCCCGTGTGTCTCCTGGAAGGGTTTCTTCTGTTGTTTTTCCTCTGTCTCCTGAGGATAAACCCCCTGAGCTAGCCAAGGGTGTTCCTTGAAACTTATTATTCAGAGAGACGTAACTAATTAACAAATAGCTTTGAGCTAGATGCTTGCTGAGCTAGAGAGAAGAAAGGCAAGAGAAGAGGTGGCTTCTCTGAGTTAGGATACAAACAAACAAACCTTGCCCACTGCCTTAGGGACCATAGCTCCTATGTGGTGGGCTGAGTGTTTGCAGTATTAAAGGTGTAGCTGGAAGTCAAAGCTGTGACTTAGCTGACACCAGCGAGGTCCTGCAGGTTTTCTGGATATCTGAAAAACAGGAAGGGACCTCAGAGTTTGCTAGTCGCAGGATGTTCAGGTTTCAGAAACGTATCTGCCCTCTGTTAGTGGCTGAGTGAGTTAAGAATTCAAGTGTTGAGAATGCATCTTTGTTATGTGTATAAAAATCTCCCTGGAGATAAAGTCTCGTAGAGCGACAGGTCCAACTGTTTTCATTTGGTGGCTGACACCCAGGATCCACATGTCACAGGTTCCTAAGTTACAGTGTTAAAGTGGCCTTGGTATCACACAGTATCAGAGTGAGGGAGCTGGTGATTCTGCATCTTTGTTAAGATGATTCTCACATCCAAGTGTTACTTTCATGTAGTGGTGGCTGGTTGTTTGGTGTTAGCACCATTTTCTTCGGTGACCCAGGGCCAATTCTGACTCAGCCTTCCGAGCTCATGGTCTGGTTTCTGTCAGGATGTTCCCCCTTCCTGTCACTTCTGTCTCTTTCTGTATCCTTTGTACTTCCCACTCTCTAGCTTGATTTTTCCTGTCTGTAAATATAGCTGGGAGAAGGGAAGTACACACCAGGAAACAGGAAGAGCATAGTTACTGGTGCCTTCCTAGTGTACCCTTATATGTGCTATCTCATCTAAAGTGAGGATTCCTTCAGAACCTCTAGAGATTGCCTGGATCCACAGTGGAGGCAGCTGGGATTCACAGTATAGGTGAAATACACAAGTGCAGGGCAATGCCTTTGACCCCAGTGTCTTGTCCAAATCTCAAGTTTGTTTCCTCGCCTCTGTCTGCCCACCCAACACAAGGTCTTGTGTAGTTAGGCTTGCCTCTGAATCTCT
This sequence comes from Arvicanthis niloticus, assembly GCF_011762505.2. Classification (NCBI taxonomy): domain Eukaryota; kingdom Metazoa; phylum Chordata; class Mammalia; order Rodentia; family Muridae; genus Arvicanthis; species Arvicanthis niloticus. The sequence continues at coordinate 127,881,935 of NC_047661.1, read as the reverse complement.
ATGTGGCCCAAACTGGTCTCAAAATCACCACCCTTCCTGCGTGTCTTCCTTCAATGCTGTACAGAATGATTCTTTTTTTTTTTTTTTTTTTTTTTTTTTTTTTTTTTTAATGTGGTCTACATATGTAGTTCTCTGGTAACCCATGAGGTAGACCAGGCTGGCCATGAGCTCTCACATGTCCACCTGCCTCTGCCTCTGAAGTGCTGGGATTAAAGGTGTGCCCCACTATGTCTGCCTCCACAGCTGATTCTTAACTTTATATTCAAATTCGTCTAATACTAAATGTGCGATACAATTTTGCCTCTCTGTAATAATATTTTAAGCATTGTCTATCTACACATGCAATTTAAAACATAATATATTAATTAACCATAATATTAGAGAGAAATATAGTTTTTAGTACACAGATATTTTGGAAAAATAGAAGACACATGTTTGTACCTGTAGGAAATTAAAAATAGATTTATCATAATAAAAATAGAATAATATCTCACTGAATAGTTATATATTCTATGTCTTAGTTAAGATTTTACTGCTGTGAACAGACACCATGACCAAAGCAACTCTTATAAGGACAATATTTAATTGGGGCTGGCTTACAGGTTCAGAGGTTCAGTCCATTATCATCAAGGCAGGAACATGGTAGCATCCAGGCAGGCATGGTACAGGAGGAGCTGAGAGTTCTACATCTTCATCTGAAGGCTGATAGGAGAGGCTGACTTCCAAGCAGCTAGGATGAGGGTCTTAAAGTCCACACCCACATTGACAAACCTACTCCAACAAGGCCACACCTCCTAACAGTTCCACTCCCTGTGCTGAGCATACACAAACCACGGATCCCCCTCATTCTTTCTCACTTTTTTTTTTTTTTTTTTTTTTTTTTTTATGACAGGGCCTCACCCTGGGACTTACCATGTGGCCCAGGATGGGTTGAGCTTGTGGTAATTCAGTATGAGCCTCCCAAACGCTGGGATTATAGGTATGGACCACCATGCCCAGCTTACTTTTGTCTCCATATGTGACATATAAAGTTTGTAAGTGTTTAACCTAACTATCGGGTTATAGCAAGTGTGTGTGTGTGTGTGTGTGTGTGTGGTGCTGGAAGAGGCCAGGAGAAGGCCTTGAGTGCTCTGGAACTGGAGTTACAGGCATGTGGATGCTGAAAATTGAACCCAGGCTCTGGAAGAACAGCCAGCACTCTTAACTTCTGAGTTATTACTCTAGCCTCCCACGGAATTTTAAAATAGAGAACGACCAAGAAATGTTTATGAACCCTTGGAACTATTTATTGCAACACAGCAGCACCAGGAGCTGACTGAAATGCATGCTAAAGGTCAGATAACACCGGCAGTGCACTGGTTAGTGATGTCGCCATCTCAAATGAAGGACCCTTGCTTTTGCATAAAACAAATGGGTCTTTGATTTGCATGGTCACTGCAGTCTGGGAGAATTCAGAACAAAGAGTACTTACTTCCCACCTAGAGCCTAGGCTTCAGTAATTGTATTTCCCACCTTGCCAGTCTGAATATCTAACAAGACACTTGAAAATTATTTGGAATGTTTCCCAATTCTTCACCAAGCCTGGCAGTTCATGTGGCATCTCTGAGCCCTTCCAAACCTCCTGCAAATGCCAGTGTCACCTGATCATTGTAACATCCAAGAGCTCTCCCAGATCTCGGCTATTTCCTTAGAGGTTGGTACCACCCACCCTCGCCCTGGTACATTGCTTGCTTCTGGCTACTGTCGGTGATGCTGCACACCTAGAAGATAGGACATCTCTGCTGGGTTTATGCTTTTAGATCAATCGTATGGAATGCTTTGGTTCTTCTCTAGATGCTGAAAATAGGAATCCAGGCAAGCACTGAGCACAGTCCTGGCTCTTACAGGTTTATAATGTGCAGAGTAGAGCATGTGGTTGCAGTGGCTCAGAGTGTCGCAGGCTACTGCAGCTCTACACAGGTTTACAAGGTTCCTGACAGGTGGTGAGTCAGCATGGTGCAAAGAAAAAGAGGTCGGATTGGAGGTGGGTTTTGGGAAGGCATTTCTCCGTGTGTTATTGCTAAGCATAGAATATGCTGTGATGGGCTTATTCTCAGTGTGTGATTCTGCTAATCTACTAAACGTTCTGCTAAACACGCACCCACGTTCAGCAGCCCAAGCTAAGTTTCACCCATCCTGATACCCATTATGTTTCTAGAATCTTGCTAATTATGTTCATATCATGACCCTAGAAGTCCAGGCTGGGGAGTTAGGGATGGTTATCAATGACAGATCCAGAAGAACAATTCAAGTAGTCGCTCCCCAGCACCGGTGTCTTAAGATTTTCCTTCATTTTTAGTTAAAAGTTGCTCTTATTGTTGTAATTGTTAGTCTCTCTCTCTCTCTCTCTCTCTCTCTCTCTCTCTCTCTCTCTCTCTCTCTCTCTCTCTCTCTCTGTGTGTGTGTCTGTCTGTCTGTCTGTCTTCAGACATGTGAGTGCCATGGCATATAAACTCCAGAGTGCAATGTTCAGGAGATGCTCTGTCCTCCCATGTTTTTGAGGAAGCTTTCTTCCGCTCTTTCTGCCGCACTCGCTACCCCAAGCTCCCTGGTCCTGGCTGAGTCTCCTGTTCTGCACTCCTGTATTGGAGTGCTGGGTTTTAGGTGCCCACCATCAAATCTGGCTTTTTCACAAGGGTTCTGGGAACCAGACTCAGATCAGCTCAAATTGAGCCATCCCACCAGAATCTTCTTCTTCTTCTTGTTTTAATTTTAATTTTAATATTTTTGTTTTGTTTTATTTTTCGAGACAGGGCTTCTCTGTGTAGCTTACTGTCCTGGAACTTACTCTGTAGACCAGGCTAGCCTCAACAGAATCTTCTTTGTAATACATGTTTTTTAGCCTCAACACACTTACACAGGACTGTGACTGTTGGTACTTTTAAGAAGAAATGAAAGACAAATAGGAGACCATACAGTTATGTCACACACCCAAATAATGCAGAAAGCAAAAGAAGTTATGAGACCAAGGATAACCTGGGATAAAGTTAACCCAATGATAACCAAATTGCCTGAGGGCAGACAAGAAGGAGATTGGAGGTAAAAAGTTTGTTATACATTTGCAGTGGAGTAGCAGCAGGATTTCCCTCCATCCCTCATCCCTTCATCCCCCATCACACCATCTTCCCTTCTCAGAATGGTGAGGGTTACACATGACAGGATCCGAGGGGAACTGGAAGAAGGGAGCATGTGTGGTCATAAAAATAGAAGCAGGTAGCACAGGCACAGAGTCAGTACCCAGCCTGGAGCCAGGGGCCTGGTACTGTTCGTTCTGGCTCTGATGTGGTGACACATTCTTGGGAGTTGAGCATGGAGTCCAGTAGTGGCCTGCCAGCCTTTTGGAAACCCTTCTAACCCTGCTGGGTTCTCTCTCCTCCAAATACTCTGCCTACCATAGTACTAGGGATCTCAAAGGCTGAATAGACATGATGCTGGCAAGTAGAGGGTGGGAAGAAACTGTGGTGGGAGCAGGGGGAAGAGAGGTGGGGGGGGGAGGGAGGGAGAAGGGGCAGGGAGAAAGCTTAAGCAAAATTCCCAGCACAGAGACCTTTACTTAGGCCTGTGACCTACCCATCCACAGAGACCTGTCAGCCTTTTCCCCTTTCCCCAGTGTTTGGTCCTAGAGATCCCCCATCTCTAGAGCAAGAAAGGGATCAAAACTGAGCAACCCCAACCTAGCAGAAACCTCACACATAGTCTGCAATAAGGGAAACCACGCTTGTGTGTTTAGTCACCCCCTCCCAGTCTACCCACCTGTTCATTTCTTACATTTTTCAATTTCTGAACAAAGACTAAAGTTCCTGAAATGGTCTCCCTTCTCCCAAATTATTTAACCTCATCTAGGGAGTCCTAAAGGACTGTTTCCTAACAATTTCCAAATGTGTTGGTCTAGAATAAATATCCATCTCCTGGTCCCTCTGCCCTCTCTTTCTGATAGTGTATCCTTTTCCAGGTGTTCCATTTGCTGTCTGAATTTCTGTTCTCGACTGTAGTAACAGAGTGCCTTCCTGCTCTAGACTGTAGTGACAGAGTGCCTTCCTGCTCTAGGCTGTGTGTGTGTGTGTGTGTGTGTGTGTGTGTGTGCACATGCATACAAAAACCCACAGAAGTCAGAAGGCAGCATCAGATGCCTGGAGCTGGAATTTTACCCAGAGGTGATTGTAAACTCCCTGACATGGATGCTGGGAACTGACCTCCAGTTCTCTCCCACCGCAGCAAGTCTAACTGCTAAACCTACTCTTCATCCCCATGTAGGTCATTTTCCAGTGTCACCTGCTCCTTAGACATTTTATTCTAAGTGTTAACAAGTCAGCTTCCCAGGCCAACAGGAACAGAGTTCTTCTCTCTGGAAAACAAAGTGGAATATTTAGCTTAAAGATTCTCTTGATGCCGAACAACCACCTTCACAACTATATACTCAGGTTTGATGGTGACTGGTGAGCTTAGTTCATGGATCTCATCACATATTTATTATGTTTATACGCCGTTCCGCTGTGCCATGATGTAAACTACTGACCTAGTCTCCTTGCCTGGCTGTGTTCTTCCCCATCTTTTGCATCAAGGAGGAAGACACTTTAAGGAAGATAACTGGTTCAGAAAGCTGGAAACGGACACATCGTTTGATTTATGATGTCTTGAAGTTGGCAAGTAGCTTACATTACTCGGATGGGATAAACTAAGCCATCTCTTCTCACTGCAGGGATATTGTGGGAGAGGGCAATGTCTCACTTGCTGGGTTAGCATCTGGGTTGTGACCGCATAGGCAAGATTAAAATCCATGCCCTCCTGCCCTTCTCTTGGGTCTCGGGAACTGCTTTGCACTTTTGATTTTCTTAGATACATAGTTCCCTCAATTAGACTTCACAGCAGAAAAATTTGTTCCTTTAGTTATTCTGGGAAGTCATTTGGTGGTTTAAAAATATGGATTTCACTTTCATTTTTTTTTTCTTGATAGAATTCCTTTGTCATACTATTTTAGTCATTAAAAACACTGGGAAAAAGTAGTTGTGCCGGCCAAAGATTACACAGAGTGATTCACTTTTTATTTAGGGATTGCCATTGCTGACCTCGGGAGGCTAATTTAGAAGTGAATCATTTATAGAAAGTTCTACCCTGTTCGACACAGGGCTTTCTGCAATATCCTCATGAGGGCGTAAATAAAGCACATGCTATCATGTTTCTAAATGTCTGCCTTGTTGCCAATTTTATCTTTTCTAAGCCGTGAAACTGTTTCTAGTGACTACAGGTATTAAGGCACTATGTATAGCATGGTGCATTGTTTGAAACAATACTAGAGTTTTAGTGTGTCTATTATAGTGAGAAAATACTAGACAGGAGATTTTAGAATGACTGTTTATAATACAGAGAAATTAATGTAAATAGTTTAAAATAACCAGAAATGACATTAAAAGAAAGCTTCTCAATTATTATAATTCAAATTGAGCTATCATGCTTTGATGGTATTTGTACATTTCTTAAAACACCTAATGTGTGTGACATTTAGAGCCATTTACAAGAAATTCATTTTGGAAGCTGTCTTACTCCTTTAGAAAATGAACACTTTACTACAAAAACCAATTAGTTTTTATTTAGTTTTACACAGCATAAAATACCTAATCTCTGAATTGTAGAAGTTTCTCCCTGAAGACTGAATTTATATTAACACCGTAGATAAAGAATTATGGGTTAGGAAAAAAAAAAAACCTGAAACACTGAAGTCTGAATTCTTGTTGTGACTTTGACCTTAAACAGACAAACTCTGTGGTCTGAGCTGATGAGCACAGGGCTGGTCTACGTGCCTTCACATCTGAGTCAGACGATTAGTTGTGCTTACAGTGGGAGGTGATGGGGGCTTGGATGGCTCTGTGCAGATGTTAGAACTCGGAGACACATTGGAGGGCAAAGAGATTGGGATTAGTCAACCGTGGCTGGAGTCCTAGACAAAACCCCTTTTTACTCTCTAAGCCATTATTTTCTAAGGTAGGAGAAAATAGATAAAAAGACAAGCCTGCAGATATAGTTCGGTGGTAGTGTGTACGTAAAGATTATTTTGGGAGGCAGCCTGTGTTTGACATGGGGCCTGTGGACGTTGGAGAATAGCATTCACCTCGTGCTGAGGCAGGGCCTCTCTTGTTTCTTCCTAGGTGCTGTGATTGTGAGCTTTCAGATGATTCCTTGTTTGTTTCCCAGCTCTATAAGGGAACATTGGGATTATAGATATAAACAACTGCATTTGGCTTTTGTGTGGATTCTAGAGATTGAACTCACACTGTGAGGCTTGTGTGGCAAGAACTGTAACCCCTGAGCCTCCTCACCGGCTCCGAAGCATGCTCTTACCATGTTTGGGACTGTGCCCTAAAACAGATAAACAAGATGATAATGAACTAAGCCTGTAGGTTGCTTATCCCTTGGAAAGGCTTCCAATTCGATGTATTTTGAATTCCAATTTTATCTTGGATTTTGGAATATTTGTACATTTAACACAAAGTTTATTTATAAATTGTTTAATGTCATACACATAGAAGATAACAGTGTATAACACTTTAAAAATTAGTTTTGGGCAGAAAACAAAATTTTGTGGCATAAAATATTCCACAATATAGTGAGGTACAAAACTTTTGGATTGTGGAACATTCTGAATTTGGACTTTCAAATTAGTGTTGTGCAACCTGAAAGACACCATTACCTGGATCTGTTATAACTTCAGGTTGTGTAAATTGCTGGTACCCATAATGCATCAGTGTCTCTTGTCCTTAATACTGGTCTTCTTCTATTCTTTCTGTCTTCCATTTCCTCAGAGTGTTGTTTTCAGTGTTATAGCTGAAGTAGATGCTGGTATCCACTGTGCTTTAGCAAAAGTGGGAGCCCGTGTTGAAATGACATACATCTCATCCCAGTATCAACATAGCTAGGAAATAGTAAGTTATACATTTCTTGTGATAACATGTTTATTCTTTGAGAGTGTGATGGTTTAAATAAGAAATGGCCCCATAAGCTCATAATATTTGAGTGCATAGGCACCATGGAGAACTGTCTGAAAGGATTAGAAGGATTAGGAGGTGTGGCCTTGTGGGAAGAAGTGTGCCATAGGCTTTGAGGTTTCTAAAGCCCACACAAAGCCCAATCTCTCTTTGCTTTTGGATTAGGATGCAGCTCTTAGCTGCTTCTCCAACAGCTTGTTTGCATGGTTCCTGTCATGATGATAATGGACTAAGCCTGTGAAACTCTTAGCCAGCCCCAACTAATGCTTTCTTTCCTAAGAGTTGTCTTGGTCATGGTGTCTCTTCACAGTAATAGAACACCGACTAAGGCATGGGGGATCATATATCAGAAGGCGCTGATCTTTTTGGATTTTTTTTTTTGGAGAGGTCATTAGACAGTCTTTGCTGGCCTAGAACTCACTATATAGACCAGTCTCTAAAATGTAGACAATATGAACCTCTCAGGGTTGGAACAATAGTTCAGCAGTGAAGAGCACTGGCTGCTCTTTCAGAGGATCAGAGTTCAGATGCCAGTTACCCATATCAGGGCTCACACCCACCCATAACTCCAACTCCGGGGGGATCAAACACTTCTAATATCTTTAGACACCCTCACTCAGATGTATACACTTCACGTACAGAAACATACACATATGCATAATTAAAATTAAATCTGAAAATAAAAGAGAATAGCCTAGTCAAACCTAGACACTAAGAACAGAAAGACAACCCCCTGGTTTTCTTATGAGTAATGATGGAATGAAAAATCTTCAAAGGAGAGTGGAATGCTTGGTTTACTCACTTTCAATTTCCCATTATTTTCTGCAGTGACACTAACTGATATTTCTACATTTCATATTTGAGATAAAGGGTACAAAAAAGCAAGATTCTTGAGAAAACTGAGATGTAAGAAAGCAGTTATAAAAATTTTTAGGGGGGCTGGAGAGATGGCTCAGCGGTTAAGAACACTGACTGCTCTCAGGACTCAGAGGTCCTGAGTTCAATTCCCAGCAACCACATGGTTGCTCACAACCACCTGTAATGGAATCCAATGCCCTCATCTGGTGTGTCTGAAGATAGCTACAGTGTACTCATCATATAAAATAAATAAATAAAATCTTAAAAAAAAATTTTTAGTAACGATGCTGTAGATTGCCACAGGAGATAACTGTTTTTTGCTGCTTACACTTAAAACTGAACCCATAAGAGTGGGTGTGTCTCTGATTCTTTTGCCTGCTTTTGGGGCTCTTTCTCCTGTTGGGTTGCCTTGTCCAGCCTCCATATGAGGGTTTGTGTGTAGTCTTTTTGTATCTTGTATTGTTGTGTTTGGTTGTTGTCTCTTGGAGGACTGCTCTTTTCTTTTTTTGTTTGTTTTTTTTTTTTTTGTTTGTTTGTTTGTTTTGTTTTTTCGAGACAGAGTTTCTCTGTGTAGCCCTGGCTGTCCTGGAACTCACTCTGTAGACCAGGCTGGCCTCGAACTCAGAAATCCGCCTGCCTCTGCCTCCCAAGTGCTGGGATTAAAGGCGTGCGCCACCACCACCAGGCCGACTGCTCTTTTCTGAAGGAAAATATAGAGGGAGTGTTTCTGAGGAAGGAGAGGTGGGTGAGGGGTGTGTGTGTGGGGGGGTAAAGGACGTACACCAGGAGGGAGGAGTTGAGGGAGTGTAAACTGCAGTCAGAATGTATTGTGTGAGAGAAAAATATATATTTACAAACCACACCCACAAATAATGCATTTCTAGGTGCACAAACCATGACTTCTTTATTCACATATTGTTGGAACATTAGAATCTTCAGGCAGCGTAGTTCCTGTTTAAGGAAAACATCAAACAAAAGGAGATCTGGAAATGAACTTCCTGGAGTTTTAAAAATAATTTGGGTGTGTTTTGTGGATTTATTTATCTGTCTATGGGCTAGAACATCTGCTGAAGCACTGGGGACAAATATTTATTCTGTGCCATACACAAAGTATCCTTGTAGAATATGTATCGGAGCCACCATAGGGAATGTAGCATTAATGTATAGTGCTGGTTCTGTGCTCAGGCTTTAGTTGTCCTGACCAGATGAGTTTCTATGATCAGTAGTAACAAGTAGAAATTTAAAAACAGAAATGGCAGAAATTTAAAAACACTGGGAAAGTAGCAATTAAAGAATAAATACATAGTAAGAATACTGTCTATCTTTTAGTTTAAAATATTGAATAATTAGTCAGAGTTGTCTAGAGGAACAGAACTGATAGAATTTATATATTCATTTATATGTTATGAATATATAAATGATATTTATATAAAATTATGATTATTTATATAAAGAATATATAATATATCATATTATATATAATTATATATAATATAAATGTATATACAATTATATATTAATAATATATATTAGAGCTCTCTCTCTCTCTATATATATATATATATATATATATATAGAGAGAGAGATATAGAGAGAGATATATATAGCTATATATATATATAGAGAGAGAGCTCTAATATATATAATATATATTTATATAATATATAATATATTTATATAATAATATATTTATATAATATATAATATATATAATAATAATATATATATTATATATATATATGAAGGGGACTTATTAGAGTGACTTACTTACAGGCTGTGGTCCAGCTAGTTCAACAATGGCTGTCTACCATGACAAGTCTAAGAATCCACTAGTTGTTCAGTCCATGAGATGAGACCAGATGTCTCAGTAGGCCTTCAGTATCTGTTGGAATCCCAAAGTCGGCTCTAATGCTGGTGATGTAAGATCGAGGGCCAGCGAAGAGCAAAAGCCACTTTCCTCCTCGTTTGTTCTTACGTAGGCTGCCACCAGTGGGTGCGACCCAGGGTCTGACCTCAAGTGCTGTGGACTTAGGGTGAGGCTCAGATGACCTAGTTAATTAACTAATAAAAATCCCTCACACAAGTGCCTGACAACTTAGGTTAGTTTTAGTTAATTCCTGTTAATTAGTAGGTTAGGTTTAATTCATTCCTGATATAGTCAAGTTGATAACCAAGTGTGGCTATCACATATGGTTTCTGGGGGAAATGAAATTTATCCTGGTTATGACCTTTAAAAAAGGAGCGGGATCTAACTTGGTCTCCCCAGATCTGCAGTTTAAGGAGTTCAAGCGTAGTTGAGCTATCACTCAGAAAGCGTCTGTCAAATGGGGACAGTAGCCGGACCCACACTTAGAACTGTCGGTTTGTAAACTTCTTTTTAGGTATAGTCCCTTACTGAGTTTCGTAAGAGCTCTGCCTGTATCCCCAACTTTAGCAATGCCATCCAGGCCTCAGGGTCCCATTGTGCAGCCCAGGTAAGACTGGAACTCACAGAGGACGTCCCTCTGCCTCGGCTTCCGAGTGTTGGGATTTAAAGACATGCACCATCATGCCACGCCCCTCCATCTCTTTTTTATAAACTTTAAGCGGTTGTATTTGCTCGTCGTTGACATACAATTTATTCCTAAAATACTTCACGGACTCTTTAGGTTGTCTGGCGTCTCCCGTGCTGGGTACTGAATCTATTAGAAACAAATAACAACCCCGGTGTTTTACAAGGGGCACAAGAGCCAAGTGAAAGCAGCTCAACAGCAAGTTTCTTTTCATAGAGAACCTGTACTAGGACCCAACTGGATCAGCAGGCATGTGGGCCGGAGGTTACTTGGGTTTTATTCTAGTGAAGCAGGCTCAAGTCCCAGAAATACAGGGAGGTGGCTTTTGTGTAAACAAAAGTTTTGGCTGCTGGGGAAGATTTATGGAGTATTGGCCGTTGGTGGGCTGGCCAACTTTGATAGAAAAAAACAAAAGTGCTTTGTTTTCTTTCCATAAACCCGAGGCATGATTTGCACTAGGCAAGAGGTCCACCACTGAGGTACACCCTTAGCTTCACTTAAATTGCTACTTTGAATCAGTATGATGTGAAAGAAACAAAATATCCCCTTTTTAAAAAGATAAGGCCGGGTGTGGTGGCGCATTCCTCTTCCTTTGATCCCAGTACTCAGGAGGCAGAGGGAGGCAGATCTCTGTGAGCTCAAGGCCAGCCTGGTCTACAGAGTCCAGAATAGGTTTGTTACACAGAGAAACCCTGTGTCGAAACCCCCCCCCCCCCCAAAACCCAACAACAACAAAAACCCAAACAAAACAAAACAAAACAAAACAAAACAAAAAGATATATTTACTGGTTTTGATGTGGTTTCCCTGGTGCTGTGTGTCACTACTGTGTATGGTCATGTGCATCCTGCGGACCTTTGGGAATAGAACTTACGTTTCAGAGGGAATCGTTTAGCTTAAGCCACTTTGAAGTCAATGAAAATTGAACTCAGATCCTTGACTTTGACAAATGATGACTTTAGGACTTGTATTAATTTATTTTGCTAAATTTCCACTTCCTGTTTGTGATATGAGGATACAATGTCCTTTATATAGTCATTATGACTGTGAAATGAGAGAGTGGATATAAATCGCCCAGCATAGGGTCTGGTCTTCAGAAATGTTGAAGACATGTCATCTAATGCTAACATATGAAAACACTGCCTCAAATTCTACCCACACACCAACTACTAATACACTTTATGACAGGGACGTTCACATCATAAATTGAAGACTATTTATTTCATTCGATAGATATTTATTGAATAAGTTCATTAATGGTCAGGGTGTTTTGTTGAAGAAGACTAATGTAAAAGGCTCTTTTCTCTCTTTGCAGATCTTATTTTGTACTTTAAACACGCCTAAAATTGACATGGGGAAGCTCCTGGGCGGGCAGCTGGGTCTTGAAGATTTCATATTTGCCCACGTGAAAGGCATAAAGAAGGAAGTGAACGTTTATAAGTCAGAGGATTCACTCGGCCTCACCATCACGGATAACGGCGTTGGCTATGCTTTTATCAAGGTAAGTTTTTGGAAAAAAAAAATTAAGACAATCTTCCAGGTCAAAGAGTAATTATAAATTCTCTTTGGGGAGAGCTAGCTAGCTCAGCTGGGGTTTACAAATTGGTATCTCACTTTTATTTTCAAAGATGTTTGAAGATAACATTTTTGAAAAACTCTGAAATTCTTCCCTTTGCTTTACGCATCCTCCACTGTTTAGAACGTGAGAAGGGTGGACTAGCCCCAGGGCCCCCTCACTACTCACGGAACTGGCCTGCTCCTGTAGCTCTGAGGACTTTCTGGATGACTTTTAGAGATTTAATGTTACTTATAAAACTGTACAGTTTTTAAAAAATATTCTTCAGAGTTATCTCAATGATCTAATTCTTTTGTTTGTATACAAAAAGAGTAATATAGAGTTGTAAGGAGAAGTTTAAAATAGTATGAAAGTGAGAATAGCCAAGTAAAGATTCTGCTGTAGTGAGTACAGCCATGCCATCCCATGTGTGTGTGTGTGTCTGCTGTAATGAGTGCAGCTGTCCCCCATCCACGTGTGTGAGTGTATGAATGTGTGTGTGTGTGTGTGTGTGTGACATAATGAATACAGGTGTCCCCATCCTGTGTGTGTGTGTCTGCTGTAATGACTATAACCATGCTCATCCCCTCAGGGTGTGTGTGTGTGTGTGTGTGTGTGTGTGTGTGTGTGTGCGCGTGTGTGTGCGCGTGTGCGCGCGCGCGCGCGCGCGCACCCGCGCATGCAGGTTGGTTCAGGAACCCCTGTGCATGCTAAAATCTGTGCCTGTGTAATACAAATAGCATAGTATTTGCATATAACCTGTGTACATCCTCCTGTACAGCTTAAATCATCTCTGGATCTCTTATGACATCTATATAAATAGTTATTGTATCATGTTGCTTAGAGACCAAGGAATGTCTATGTCCAGTACAAACACAATTGTTGCATGTTCTCTTGAGGCAGCATCTTGCTACGTAGCCCAGCCTGTCTGTCCAAGCTCCTGAGCTCAGGTGATTCTCCTGCCTCAGGGTTGGTTGCTGTATTATTAGCCAGGGTTCTTTATAGTCACAGAACGTATGGAATTGTCCTGTCCAGCAGGGCATTAAACAGGGGTCTGGGGAGGTCATCTGAAAGAGAGCGGGGGGGGGGGGGGGGTAGAACAGGCAAAGACACAAAAGATGGTGATCTGTCTATAGGCTGATCAAATCGAAATTTTTACTTTTTCACACAGGGGTTATATACACAAAAAGGCAGGATGTGGGGAAGGGGATGACATGGGAGCATCGGTGCTCAGGGGGAGTACAGATATCTTCCAGAACAGAGTATCAGCTGGGTGAAGGTTCAGGGGACAGGCCACTATGACTCTGCCTATGATTCACTTGTCCCAATCTAAGTTGGTACTGTCTATCAAGGTCACCTATCTACAAGGTCTATGACTAAAGCCTGGCAACTGTCCACCAAAGCTGCCTGTTTACAATATCTTACAGCCATCTGTTCAGTGTTTCTCCACAGAGACCCGAGACTTTGTGTTAGCAGCTGACTTAGGCCTATGGCTGAATTTAGGCCTTCAGTGTATAAGCAGAGCTGCCCCTGACATGGAATGTCTCTCTATATTAAGGGGATTTATCGTAATGTCTTACAGTCTGCAGTCCAACTTACCCAACAATGGGCAGCTGTGATAGCAAGTCCAAGAATCTAGTAGTCGCCCAGTCCCACGAGGCCAGTTGTTTCAGCTGGTCTTCTGTATAAACTGGAATCCAGGTTCCAACAGATGTACTGGCCAGTAAATGCAAGCAGGCGAACGAAGAGTGAGCCTTCCTTCTTCCAGTGTCCTTAAGTAGACCTCCAGAAGAAGAAGTGGCCGGATTAAAGGTGTGTACCACTACACCTGGACTTGGAACTTGCTTTGTTCCAGGGTTGCCTTGAACTCAGAGATCTGCTTGCTCAATCTCTTAGGATTAAAGGTGTGTACTATCTTGCCTGGGCCTAAGCTTTTCATGGCTACTGTGCCTCAAGATCTGGATCAAAAGCGTGTGTCATCCAAGTCAGAAGCCTGTGTCTTTCAGCCGCACTATCTGGATCACAGGTGTGCCTTGCATTTCTGGATTGTAGTTCACTCAGATGTAGTCAAGTTGACAATCAGGAATAGCCACTACAGCTGCCTTAATAGCAGCTGGCTTACACAGACTGCTCACCAAACACCAGGCACTCTGCATGCATTTTTGTTTAACCTTCACAGTAATCCTAGTTTGATTTATTTTGATTTAATTTTATGTGTGTGGTAGCGCCTGTGGCAGGGTGTGGCTTGTGTGTGTGTGTGTGTGTGTGTAGGCCAGAGGCTGATGTCAGATGGCTTCTTTAGTCACATATTTTATGTTTTGAAACAAGGTCTTTCACTGAATCTCGAGCTCACAGATTAGGTTAGGATGGCTGTTAGGTGAGCCCTTGGGATTGCCTGATCCGCCTTCTCATTGCTGGAATTGGAGATGCACGCCAGGCTCTTTATGCGGCTGCTGGAGATCTAAGCTCGGGTTGCATAGCACAGACTTTGGCAACTGAACTGTCTTCCATTCTCACAGCAATCTGATTTTATTGGCACAATGTCTTTTTAAACTTCCAGCATAGCACATTAAAAAAACGAACAAACAAACAAAAAAAACCGCACAGTTTAGTGAATGTTCACATTCTAGCACCAGTGCAGTGGTGTAAGATCCATAGGGTCATAGGAACTGCATGTCTGCCACCCCAAAGGCTCCCTTGTGCACCCTTCCAGTGACATCTGCCCTGAAAGGTGGTACCCACTGCCACTTGCTTCTTGAGATCTACAGAATCATGCATTATGTACCTGCAGCCTCTACCTTTTTCAGTGTGTCTTTGCAATGTGTCCATGATGGGCAGTATCACCAAAATGCAAAGATAGGATGTGGACGGTTAAATAGCTTGGCCAAAATTATAATGCTGGGCAGGTTCGGAATTTGAGCCCAAGGAGCCTGACTCTAGAGCAGGTATTTCTATGCACTGAGCTATGGGCTTTGTGCAGCACAGCACAGTTTATTACGGCCTTCTTTGCTGGTGCACCGGCATCACTAAAGAAACAATTGTGGGGAAGTTATCTTAGCGGTAGATGCCTCTCTAACTGCCTGCTCAGTTATTTTTAGCGCTGCAGAAGATAGAAATGCACTGGAGGTGGAGTGGGTGACCAAATGGAAAACCCTTGAGCTGGGAAAGTCATGTGGGAGAGTCCAGGGGAAGTTCAGGACACCAGGTACAAGCAGCAGAGCCTGCCTACTGTCTGCAGAGGAGGGTCAGCAGCTTCCCCAGCCTGTGGATGCTTCGGATGTTAGCCTCCGACATTCCAAGCGGCTGTTTCTATTTTTTTTTTTTTTTTTTGGTCTTGTCAAACATGTGCCTGCCTCAAAGTACTAGTCACTAGTCCTTTGGGGACAGAGGGCATGGTAAGAAAGGAGGAAGTCAACACATCATCAACTTTAAAATACAGATGATAGAAATTGTATAAATTAGGTAATTTCAAAATTAAAAATTACAATAATTATAAAAACAACTTTTATATACAATTTACCTAAATGTCCAGTTTTATCATTTGCTATTTTGCTGTGTTTTTCATACACATTTGTATCTATCTATCTATCTATCTATCTATCTATCTATCTATCTATCTATTTTTCTGTCTAGAGTCATCCTTTTTACTCCTAACCACTTCAGAGTGTAACCACTAAGAACCAAAGTATTCTTCATGTTACATATACCCATAGTACAATTATGAAATTGAGAAGAATCAAACATTGGTTTGACTCAAGAAACTAATCCCCAGGGCTGGAGATGTAGTTCAGTGAGTAGAGAACTACTCTCGCATGCACAAACCTGTGGGTTCTATCCCCAGCACCGCATAAAAGAGGCCATAGTGGTACACACCTGTGATCTCAACACTCATATGGTAAAGGCAGAGTGATCAGCAGTTTCAGGTCTGGGCTGGAGGGATGGCTCAGTGGTTAAGAGCACTGACTGCTCTTCGAGAGGTCCTGAGTTCAATTCCCAACAATCACATGGTGACTCACAACCATCTGTAATGGGATCCAATGCCCTCTTCTGGTGTGTCTGAAGAGAGCTATAGTGCACTCATATACATAAACTAAATAAATAATGCTTTAAAGAAGTTCCAGGGCATTGTTGGCTCTGTGGAGAGTTTGCAACCAGCCTTGTTTTGAGCCCTGGTCTCACCACAAAACAAGAAAAAACTTAACTCTAGTCCACGTTGGTTTTCTTGGTTATTTTCCCCGCCTCCCCTGCCCTCTGTAAGTCCAGTGCAGCATCCTGCTTTCTGATTGTTCTTCCACATCTCTGGAATAATCCCTTAGCTTTTTCTAGGGTTCTCCTTAGTCTACTATTTTCCTTGATTTAAAAAAAAAATAGTGTGTGGGTATTTTTTGTGTACGAATCTCTGTGTATCATGTGAATGCCTAGTGCCTACAGAGGCCAGAGGGGGTATCAGATCACCTGACCTGGAATAAAGATGGTTGTCAGTGCCATGTGGATGCTAGGAATTGAACCTGGGTCCTCTGCAAGAGCAGCCAATGCTCTTAACCTTTGAGCCATCTCTTCAGTCCCTAATCTGTGACTTTCTGATGTGTTCTTATATTGAAAGACAGGCTACACTCTTTGGAGCAGGGAAATTGCGCAAGTTCTGAAGATTCCTCAGGGGACCGCTTTGGAAGGGCCAAGATGAGGGAAAAAGTTCTTTAGGTTCTTAAGTGGATATAGAATAATATATTCTATGTATACTAGCAAATAATGTTTGTCTTTCATTTTTCTTGATACTTTGGACCAGATAGCACCCTGAGCAATATTATTAATCTTTGTTCAGATACTATATAATTGTTAAAACACAATGTATTTCATAAGTTTATATCTATTGACATCTCTTTGAAATAATAATTAAAAAAAAGTGTTCACATGTGTATAGATATATGTGGAGGCCAAAGGCCAACATCAGGTGGTGTCACTCAGGAGCTACCATCTTTTCTGAGACTCTCATTAGGATCTGGGCAAGTCCCAGGATTCCTTTTGCCTCAGCACCTCCAAGCTGGGATTAGACACACGCGCCACCACTCCTGACTTCTTATGTACCCATACTTGCACACATAGCCAACACTTAGCTGACTGATGTATCTCTTCTGGGTCTGGTATACTTGTTCTTTGTTGGTTTTTCTCTTCCTTCCTTCCTTCCTTCCTTCCTTCCTTCCTTCCTTTCTCCCTCTCTTTCTTTCTTTCTTTCTTTCTTTCTTTCTTTCTTTCTTTCTTTCTTTCTTTCTTCATTTCTTTTTTTTTTCTCAGCTTGACACAAACTGAAGTTATCTGGGAAGAGGAACCTAAGTTGAGAAAATGCCTTAATCAGATTGCCTGTAGACTGGTGGTTCTCAACCTTCCTAATGCTGTGACCCTTTAATACAGTTCCTCCTGTTGGGGTGATCCTCAACCATAAAATTATTTTATTGCTGCTTCAAAACTGTAATGTTGCTATTGCTATGAATCATAACGTAAATATCTGTTTTCCAATGGTCTTAGGTGACTCCTGTGAAAGGGTCAATCAGCTCCAGAGGCTGGGAGTCACAGGTTGAGAACTGCTGCCATAGGCAGATCTTTGGGGCATGTTCTTTATTAATAATTGATGGAAGAGTGTTAGCTCTCTGCGTGCACTGCTACTCCTGAGCTTCGGTTGTGTAAGAGAGCAGGCTGAGCAAGCCAGGAGGAGCAATCCAGGAAGCAGCACTTCTCCAGGTCTCTGTATCACTTCCTGACTCCTGCTTCTTGCCTTAAGTTCCTGCCTTGGCTTCCCTCACTGCGACCCACGAAGCCTAAGCCAAATAGACCCTTTCTTTCTCACTGCCTCTGGGCTTTTGTTGTTGTTATGTTTTGTTGTTGTTCTTGTTTATTTATTTTTTGACAGTGAGAGAGAGAAAGGCAGAGTCTCTTTACATAACCCGGTCTGTCCTGAACTCATTATGCAGACTAGGCTGCTTCAAACTCACAGGGATCCTCCTGCCTCTGCCTCCAGAATATTGAGAGTAAAGACATGCACCACCATTCCCAGCAGCCCTGGTCATGGTGTTTTATCACATTTCTCACAGCAACAGAACCCTTACTGAGACACCCACTGATCAGTTTTTATTCTGTTGGCTCAGGAGTTCGGGGCTCAGATCACACATCACATAGCCAGTGTTCCTACACTCTTTCACATACAGGCTGTCTTTGAGTGCTCTTCTCCAGGTTTTACCTCTCTGTTTCCCTCCCTTCTCTGCTCCATGTCTGTGGCCCACAGGTGCTCTGACTCTCTCCTTGTTGCTGCCTGGGTCTCTCCTGCTGCTGTCAGACTTCTGGTACCTACCTTTTCCCCTCTGGCCTGGGCTCTCTCTGGCAACCTTTTTATCATCTTACAGCCTGGGTGACAGTGTCTCACTGTTAATGTGACCTTTAATTCACAGGTAAGAGGCATGCATCACTTCTAAGTCTTTTATGTGATTAGGCTAATGTATTTTGTTATTTTAAATAAATGT
This sequence comes from Arvicanthis niloticus, assembly GCF_011762505.2. Lineage (NCBI taxonomy): Eukaryota > Metazoa > Chordata > Mammalia > Rodentia > Muridae > Arvicanthis > Arvicanthis niloticus. Next base: position 127,863,441 of record NC_047661.1, on the reverse strand, counting down.
ATAGCACATGGTAAAAAACTGAAGATATGTACAAGAGCATTAAAATTTGTTTTTGTAATTGATCAAAAGAAAAGTAATGGAGAGAGGATAGTACTGGCTCCTGAGAACTGTCCTCTGATTTCCATGGACATTCCATGAAACCCCCCATACATGTGTATGCATAGACACAGACACAGACACAGACACAGACACAGACACAGACACAGACACAGACACACAGACACACAGACACACAGACACACAGGCACACAGGCACACAGGCACACAGGCACACAGGCATAGGCACAGACACATAGGAACAGACAGGCACACAGGCATAGACACAGACACAGACACAGACACACAGACACACAGACACACAGATACAGTTGAATTAAGACATAAATTAAGATTTATTTTTTTTAAAAAGTAAAAGTTAAATGCAGATTTTCAAATCCCCTACTGGCTTAAAAATAGTTATCTCACAGTGTATTTTATATTTTTTTTTCCCTTTAGATGTCAATCTTTTGTTTTACTTTGTTTGTGGAAATAATAGTGTGAACCTTCCCTCACTGATGCTGTAAAAGCTCAGTCTCACTTACTCCTGAAACATTAGCCATGCTTGTCACTCAATGGAGGTTGGTCTCCTTGGCTGTAATTACAGCATCCGTTAAGCCTTTGCATTTGTAACAGGTTTAAGCACAAAGCTGCTACACAGAGCTTAGGCTCTATGTGTCTCTTGTTGAGACTGTTTAAAAAAGACGACCCGCTTATCATGGAGCCGAAGAAATAGCTCAGTGGTTAAGGACACTTGCTGCTCCTCCAGGAGCCATGTTTGGTTTCCAGTACCATGACCCTCCATATGGATCTGATACTCTCTGTAGAATCTCACAGGGAGTTCAGAAGGATGTGATGTGGCATGTGTGGACATGCTTACTTTGTGGTGCTGTGTGTACAGAGACAGGTACACAGAGAGAAGAAAGGTGTCTCACCCCTTCTTAGAGGCTTGGGTTGGAGGATGCTGGGGAGAGATTTCCAGAGGAGATGATGACTGTGATCTAGCTGAATTCTGAATGGAAGGGAGATGAAGAATAGGTGGAGACAGGATGTCCTGCTTTACCTTCTGTTCCTAAGTGGGCATTAAACTATATTGTAAATCTGTCAGCATGGTATATCTCAGGAGCACAAGAGGTGATGACACACAGTTTCACTTGGTATCATCATTGATTTTCTTTCTTTCAGAGAATTAAAGATGGCAGCACCATTGACTCAGTTAAAACGATCTGTGTGGGGGATCATATCGAGTGTATAAACGGAGAAAATATTGTTGGGTGGCGTCACTTTGAAGTCGCTAAGAAGTTAAAGGAATTGAAAAAAGAGGAACTCTTTACTTTGCAGTTAATAGAACCCAAGAAGGCATTTGGTAAGTTTTGTGTGTGTGTGTGTGTGTGTGGGGCAGGGAGGAAGGGAGAGAGAGAGAGAGAGAGAGAGAGAGAGAGAGAGAGAGAGAGAGAGAGAGAGAGAGAGGTTTCTTCCCCTTGTTTATTTAAGAGGCAGGATACTGCTGTGTGGGGCCCTGTGCTTTCAGCTGTTCTAGGGAAGAATAGAGAATATTACAGACAGCATTACTTGGAAGGAAAGTAACTCTGGGAGGGAGAAGAAAGTTTCTCATTGAAGGACCTTTTTCTAAACCAAGTCCTGTATCTGCAGAGTCAGATGTCTGGGGATGGAGCTGGAGGCGGGGCTATGCCAACCTCTGCTGTATTGTTTCGCTGTGCTGAGCAGGGAGATTTCTGATGGGCCTCTTCAAACCACAGTTGTTTTCCAGGGACCCAAGCAGCAGAGGTTAGCTTCGTATGGAAGGGGTACTTAGCACAGTCATCCACTCTGTTTTACAGACTCAGAACACTTTCTCCTTGACATTTAGAGATTTGGGATGTCATGAAGTGACTCCTTTCGTGTCACATCTGGTTTTAGCCACAGCAGCTGTGTCTCAACTCTTACTGAAACCTCCAGGTCCATCCCATGGTGTGAGAATGCGCCAGTCTCTCTTGCTACTGAACATTATTTTAATGCTTGAAATCGTCATGCACAGCGGTGCTAAAACATCTTTGGCAGAATCATCTTGGCCTGTCCTGACTCATCCCTGACCCCGCCCCCACACCCTGTATTTTTGCTGATGCCCTCATAACACAAATATTTCTTCTAACAAATATTGTCTCTAACATTGTTTCCTCAGGGCAACTGTTGACATTCCATATTGCCCTCCCCCTTCCAGTGAGTGACAGATCACCTCTGTGTCTGTGGAATTAGAAAGTATTCCCTGCTACCAAATGACTCTTTCTTTGTCCGTTAGTAAAATGCAATGGGAATTGTGTTGTGTGTCGGAGACAGTTCCACTGGGAGGCTGGAAGGAGGATGCCTGTGGCCTCATTGCTTCTCAGAGACCATGGTAGGAGCTCACAGTGGCGCTGCTAGACTCCTGCCTGTGCAGCAGCACCTATGCCTTTCTCCCCTGAAGAAGGCCAGGCAGGCCCAGGCCTCTCTGCAGCAGCCCCTTTCTATACAGCTCTTCTGATGTTTGCTCTTTACACTGATGGGAGTCGGGGGCTTCACATACGTTGCCTTATACAATGTAGACTCTTTGTAAAGCAAAGCTAGTCTCTGTTATAACTTAAGAAATGGAGCTTCTTCCTATGTTTATCTCCAATACTGTTTTGTTAGGGTTTTATTGTTGTGAAGAGACGTGATGACCACCATAACTCTTATAGAGGGAAACATTTAATTGGGGCTGGCTTACAGTTTCAGAGGTTCAGTCCATTATCATCATGGCAGGAAGCATGGCAGCATACAGGCAGACCAGTGTTACGCTTTGATCTGCAGGCAGCAGGAGACTGTCCCCTGGGCATGGCTTGAGCATATATAAGACCTTAAAGCCTGCCTCTACAGCACCACACTTCCTCCAACAAGGTCACACCTACTCCAACAAGGCCATGCCTTCTAATAGTGCCATTTCCTATGGGTCTTTGGGGGCCATTTACATTCAAACTACCGCAAACACAATCTGTTTTTCCAGAGTCAGTCTTGTTACATTGTTTCCTATTGTATGCACTTTTGTTGTTACAGTTGTTTCTGTTTTTGTGTTGCCACTCAAGCTGCTTTCAGATTCACTTATATCAGAGGATGGTCTTGAACTTCTGATCCTCCCCCCTCCCTTCCAAGTGCTGGAATTACAAGCATCTACCATTGCATTCAACTGTTGTATACACAGAAACCCTTGGAGTCCCTGTGTCTATATGGGATGTTGTTAATTTGGGTGCCGGATGGCTGATAGTCTCAAGTCTTCCTAGGGTCATTGTGCTTAGTCATACTGTTCTATGATTAAACCCTGTTTTCCTTCCTCCAGTATCAGAGATGTATAATAAATATACTTATGTGCTTAGCCTCTCTAGAACCTTCTCTGGAACCTCATGGAGTCCATTGGCACACTGAGGAAAATTCCCTGAGCAGGATTTTTCTAATAGGAAGATAATGTGTTAGAGACCACGCTCTGTTGGTGTGGGGTTGGGATATCTGCAGGTTGATTTTGGAGCAGTGGCTGGGTTTTACTCCATGAACTGATGGTCTGCAGGTATTTTTCCCTTCAGTGGGCTGATCCTTTACTGTGGCCCCAGCCTGGGGGTCTCTCTCAGAAGGAAGCCCTGCCACTCAGCCACCTTCTGACCCTGGGTTCTTGTTGCTCTGCCTTTTGTCCCTGGAATAATATAAAGTTATTTGTTCTTTCTCTGGCTTTTCCCCAGTGTACAGTCTTTGTCAGGAAGGCAGGTCTCTCGGTTCTCTTGGTCCCAATCTTATCATCGGTGTGTTTCCTTCTTTTCTGCATGTATTTTCTAGAACGATCATTGACTTAGGGCCAGGAACTCATTTTTTTGTCTTTTTTTCCTTTCTTTTCTCAACCCCTCCCCCCATCTCTCTCTCTCTGTCATGTCTTAGTCAGAGTTTAATTGCTGGGAAGAGACACCATGATTATGGCAATTCTTATAAAAGAAAGCATTTAATTAGGGCTGGCTTATAGCTTCAGGGGTGTATTCTATTATCGTCATGGCAGGGAACATGGCAGCACTCAGGCAGGAATAGCTGAGAGTAATACATCTGGATCTGCAGGCATCAACAACATTTGGCATGGCTTGGGCTCACCTCAAAGCCCACCCCCACTGACACACTTCCTCCAATATGGCCACACCACCCAATCCTTCTCAGGTAGGGCCACTGCCTTAACATTCAAACATATGACTCTATAGGGGCCATTCTTATTGAAACCACCACAGGGATGAAGGTAAACATATTCAATTGCCTGTTTTGGGGCCATATATGAAGTTCTTGGATTCTATGTCTAGAATGTACTAATAGTCTAGCTTTTATCTGGTCATGGTAGATGTCAGGAATAGGAACATACTGGTACATTTCTTTCAACAGGTTCTTTCCGAGCCATTGGTGTGTGCTGGTTTTAGAGTGCTAGGTAATGATATTGACCATCTATCAATGGCTTACTGTATACCATCTCTGGATTGTATGCTTGGTGTATGCTAAAAGCCAGATGTACAAGCGCTCCTATCTAGTGAGATGGGATGAACATGACAATAAATCAAGTGAACGATTGGTGTTGAGGTGCTAAATACTGTAAGTGTGAAAGCAGAAGTAAGGTGTTGAGGAAACATTCTGGGGAGGAGGGAGGAAGGGAAGGAGGTGCTGAGGGTTGAGTCTGGGGCCTTGCTCATGACAGGTAAATGTTCCTCCTCTCAGTTATATCTCCAGCCCAGGAAAAATCCTGAGAGAAGGGTTTTGAGCTACGTCTGAGAGGTGGTCAGGTGCTTGCTCTGTGTACTTATTGGAGAAAGGTGACCCAGGGAACAGGAGCAGAATGGACTCAGTACAGAATGCCGTTGTGTATTTGAGAATGCTGCACACACCAGTGTGTTGGAAATGAAAGCCGAGTCTCAGGAGAGCCCACATTATCAAAATGCATATCTGTGAAGACAAAGAGTGGTTCATGGAGAGCCCAGGATGGGGTTCAAGAGCCAATAGCATGGCGGGCCCTGGATTTCAGAATGATAGTTGGAGACTGTATCAGACGAACATACAGGGTTTGAGGTTGAAGTCAGGAAATCAGAAAGATTGTGTTGCATTAGCTGTGGAGAAGACAGAAAGAATCCTGAATTAAAGCTGAGCCCGTGGGTGTGGAGAGGAGAAATGCTTTGGAGAAACAACTGAGAGTGTGCAGGAACCATTTGTGGATACAAACCTCTTTCCATTTCCATCCTGGGGCAGATTTGACTCCTCATAAGATTGTCGAGAGAGAGTTATTTATAATTCAAAGTAGGCAAATGCCACAAGACACGGTTTCGGATCAATCCCAGGACACACTAGATAAACACCCTACAACCGAGCTACCTGCCCAGACCAAGACAGAACTTTTATTTAGAGAGTTGACTGTCAAGTGTTTAGTACATATTCCTAAACATTATGAGGGCTGGATTGTAAACTGTTGAGTGCAGAGGTAAAGGACTGAGACATTACAAATAATCAATAGATTTGTGTGTTGGTTGAGGGATTCTTTGAGATGGGGTGAGACAGGGAAGATGTAGAAGGAGACAGGGAAGAGAGATGAGAAGTATAGTTTGGGATCTCATGTGCTTGAGATCTATGAGACAGTTCAGTTGGAAATGTGTGAGGCTGTGGGCATTAAGAACTGAAGCCTAGAAGAAGGGTTTTATGATTGACTGACCTACAATACTCTGGAAAAAAAAAATCTATTCATTCGGAGTGAAGACTAAGGACAGAAACCAGCTTCATGGGAAACGCCTGTGTTGAAGGAAAAGGAGTTAGCATAGTGAGGATGGCCAGACAGGGGAAGGCTGTAGGTGGCAGTCGCTCATTCTTCCTAAGACCAGATCCACTGGGCTTTCCTGAGTCAGCGCTGGGGCTTGGGGAGGAGTAAAGGCCACTATAAAATGTATTCTTGGGATCATTTGTGCTGGTCAGCAGTCCAGCCACTAGTAGGGCCAGCCACAGTGTGTAGACTACAAAATAGAGCAGAGTTGAAAACACCGGATGTCTTCGGGTTTCTATTGTGTGAAGAGACACCACAACCATGGCAACCCCTATAAAGGAAAGCATTTAACTGTGGCTGGCTTATGGGTTCAGAGGTTTGGTCTATCATCATCATGGTGGGAAGCATGGCAGCCTATAGGCAGACATGGCGCTGGAGAAGGAGCTGAGAGTTCTACATCGGGATCCACAGCAACAGGAAGAGAGAGTGACACTGTTTGGCTTGGGCTCTTGAAATCTCAGAGCCTAAATCCCAGAGACACAACAATGCCACACGTACCCTGACAAGGCACTCCTAATCCTAAGTGCCGCCACTCCCTGATGACTAAGCATTCAAATCTGTGAGCTGATGACTAAGCAGTCAAATCTATGAACCTCTGGGGGGCGTTTTCATTCAAACCACCACAATGATCTCAAACTTCTGATTCTCCTGCCTCTACCTTTCAAGTGCTGGAGTCACAACTGAGTACTAACATGCCCTGTTCCTGCAGGGCTGGGATTAGAACCAGGGTCTCACGTGTGCTCCATAACACCATATTGCTCTAACTGAACTCCGTTCCCAGCCCCAGGGAAAACTTTGTTACAAATATGGGTGTGTTTCAGTTATGTATGTTTGTTTGTGTGTATTGATGGTACATGTTGTATATTACTGTGTATCCATTTCTCACGGTGACTCACCGCAAAACCACAGCACTTACAGCTTCTAGGCTGGAGGACTTCCCCTTGGAAATGGGAGGTGAACCTTTCCCCATACCTGACATGATTTCCCCTGGTTAGCTGCTATCTGATCCGCTTTTCTTTCTTGAGCCAGAGCTATCGGTGCCCTGGTCACTGGCAGCCGTCCAGCCCTTGTCGAGCGTTGGCTGGAACATCTCTAAAGATATTTTTTAGGTCTTGGCTTGTTTCCTTTCTCCTGTGCCAGTGTAAAGGGACATAACTTTCACAATGAGCTCAACCCCTGCTCCTTGTAAACCCAGACTGTCCCCAGCTGTGAAATGACTCTTGAAACCAGACCAGACTGACCGGTTCCTTTTCCCAGGAGACCTTTGAACTGTAGGAGATAACTGGTGGGGGCAAGGGGCTTTGGCTCCATTTTGTTTAAATGAGTCTTAACTGGTTTATCCTGGAGCATCTGCCCCATGCGTGACTTTTACCCTTTGAGCAAAGAGGCTCCCAGAAGTCCTGTGTTTTCCCAAGTCAGAAAGGGAGTTGAGAGGAAATGGTTTCCTCTTAATACATCCTCGGGTTAGATTTTTTTTTTTGGGGGGGGGGGCATGTTTAGGTTCTGCAGTAGGTCTGCTTTTAGAGGTGTCCATTCTGCGATGTGTACCCATCAGAATGGGATGTTAAGTATGTGGAACCATGTGGTTAGCCCTTGGAGTGACATAGCAGGACATGACACAGTCCTGCGTCAACTTGCTAAGTGCTCTCTTCAAATGCTGCCTGTAAACCTGAGGAGATAAATGTTCCTTCCGTTGTTACATAACGTGCTAAACTTCAAACATTAAAAAAAAAAAAAAAAAAAACCAATGGGAGGCAGAGACAGGCGGATTTCTGAGTTCGAGGCCAGCCTGGTATACAGAGTGAGTTCCAGGACAGCCAGGGCTACACAGAAAAACCCTGTCTCACACAAAAAGAAAAAAACAAAACAAAACAAAACAAAACAAAACAAAAAAACAAAAAACCCTACATTCCCTTCCTCCTCTCCTTAGGGTATTACTATGTAGCCCTGGCTGGCCTGGTGCTCACTATGTAGATGAGGCTAGCCTCAATTTCCTGGCTTCTGCTTCCTAAATGCTCCTATTACAGAGAAGCCACACAGATCTTCAGAAGATGATTTTGACAATTCATGCTATGATTAGTGTAAAAAATTCAACTACAAATGCTTATGGTTGTTCATTGTATACACTGCACTCTACAAAGTACCCTGGACAAATATGAAATAACTGACAAGAGACGAAATGAATTCTTAGATCTGTCACTCTGCCAGGTGCTGGGTGTGTGGTGAGTAAATGCCTTAGCCTTTCTGTGCCTGGGCTTACCTATTCCAGAAGAAAAGATGTTGATAGAGTTCACCACATTAGGCTGTGGTGAAGGTCACATTGGAAAAGTTGTACAGTAGTCCTTGATGCATCGAATCTTCAATAATAGTTAGCTGTTATCACACAGGTTAAGCATCCCTTACCTTAAAGTCTAAAATCAGAAACAATCCCTAACTGACAGTTTCTGAGCACCAGGCTTGAATAGGAAAGGGAAAATCCATACCTGACCCAATGGGATGGGCCACCACAAGAACACAGGCACACCAATGTTCACAGTGGTCTTCAGGTTGTGCTAGAGGCATATGAAACATCCATGAAGTTCATGTGTCCCCAGGGTACCCCATTATACACAGGTAGGTATCCCCAAATCTGAAAACCTGATAGCTGAAACGCTTCTGTCCCCAGGATTTCAGACAAGGACCTGTGCAGTCACTGCCAGGGCATAGCTTTTCTGCAAGGAGTAATTTTAGCAGCAGGGGAAGTTACAGGAGACAGGGACAGGAGAGCTGGTGAGAACAGACACTTGTTAAAAGCTGGCTCTGTCTCGCCTCAGATCAAATGGTGGGAGATAGCAGTATATTATGGTAGAAGCTATCATTCACTTTTGTAAGGGATCTCTCTCTGTATGTATAGATGTGTGTGTGTGTGTGTGTGTGTGTGTGTGTGTGTAATACATGTGTGAGTGAGAGGGATGTGCACATGTGGAAATCAGAGGAAGACAGTGAATATCATATCTCTTATACACTCGGCCTTGTTTCTTGGAACAGGGTCTCTCACTGAACCCAAGGCTCAGTTTCAGCTAGGCTGGCTGGTCACTGAGCTCCTGGGCTCTGCCTGGCTCTGTCCCCCAGCCCTGGGGTTTGAGGCGTGTGCAGCCATGCTTGGGCCTGTCGATGGACTTTCTTTTCCTCAGGCTCCTCTCCATTTCCATCCCTGCAATTCTTTCAGACAGGAACAATTATGGGCCCAAGTTTTGACTGTGGAATGGTCCCATCTACTTTCATAAGTATGTTCTAAGCAAGAAACCATCCAATCCCCACAGTCATTCCGAATTAAAGCTGTTTTCCCAGGGCTTCTGCGAGGAGGAGGTCGCAGTGACCAGAGCCTGCTTCCTGACGACTGCTATGCTGAGTCACTGCTGTCCTCCAGGAGTTAACATTTACACAAAGAAGCAAATACACTAAGACTTGACTAATCTTACTAATAGTAATAACACTTACTGGATGTGTGATTGAAGTACCTTAGGATGAAGGGGAGGATGAAGGGGAGGATGAAGGGGAGGATGAAGGGGAGGATGAAGGGGAGGATGAAGGGGAGGATGAAGGGGAGGATGAAGGGGAGGATGAAGGGGAGGATGAAGGGGAGGATGAAGGGGAGGATGAAGGGGAGGATGAAGGGGAGGATGAAGGGGAGGATGAAGGGGAGGATGAAGGGGAGGATGAAGGGGAGGATGAAGGGGAGGATGAAGGGGAGGATGAAGGGGAGGATGAAGGGGAGGATGAAGGGGAGGATGAAGGGGAGGATGAAGGGGAGGATGAAGGACTCTGAGACAAGACACTGATGTTTGCATCTTTTCCTTGATTCTTTTTTTCCCTCTTTTCTTTTTATTGGTTATTCTGTTTATCTACAGTTCAAATGTTATCTCCCTTCCCAGTTTCCCCTCCACAAGCCCCTATCCCCTTCTCCCTCCCCCTGCTTCTATGAGGGTGCTCTCCATGCTTCTGTGAGGGTGCTCCCCCACCCACCCACCCACTCCTGCCTCAGCGCCCTAGCCTTCCCCTACCCTGGGTCATCGAGCCTCCACAGGACCAAGGGGCTCCCCTCCCAGTGTTGTCATATAATGCAATCCTCTGCTACATATCTAACTGGAGCCATAGGTACCCCCTGTATACTCTTTGATTGATGGTTTAGTCCCCAGGACTTTGGGGGGTCTGGTTGGTTGATATTATTGTTCTTCCTATGGGGTTGCAACCCCTTCAGCTCCTTCAGTTCTTGCTCTAACTTCTTCATTGGGGTCCCTGTGCTCAGTCTGATGTTTAGCTGTGTACATCCGCATCTGTATTGGTCAAGCTCTGTCAGAGCCTCTCAGGGGACAACTATACCAGGCTCCTGTCAGCAAGCACTTCTTGGCATCAGCAATAGCATCTGGGTTTGGTGTCTGCAGATGGAATAGATCCTTAGGTAGGGCAGTCTCTGGATGACCTTTCCTTCAATCTGTGTTCCACTCTTGCATTTACTTTTGACAGGAGGATTCTGGATTAATATTTTTGAGGAGAGTGCCCCATCTCTCAACTGGGGGTCGTGCCTATATGGTCTCTACAGGTTCTATCTCCCCTTTGGGTATTTTGGTTAATGTCCTCTCTGTTGGGTCCTAGGAACTTCTTGGGTCCCAGGCATCTGGGACTTTCTAGGGGCTACCTGCAGTTCCCTCTTCCCCACTGACCTGCAGTTCCCTCTTCCCCACTGCTACATACCTGCTTTCAAATTCCTGACCCTCTGTATGTCTCCCCCATCTCCTCCCATATCTGAACTGGATACCCTTTTCCCCTTCCCCTCCTCTTACGTGTGTTCTTTTGTGATTGGGTTATCTCACTCAGGATGATATTGTCTAGTTTCATCCATTTGCCTGAGAATTTCACAAAGTCATTGTTTTTAATAGCTGAGTAAATGTACCACACTTTCTGTATTCATTTTTCCTTTGAGGGACATCTGGGTTGTTTCCAGCTTCTAGCTTCTTATTAGCTCAGTGACCACTGGTATTACATAACCCAGATTTCCCTCTTTCTAATCTATAACATCTCTGAATTTTACATGAATTATGCACGTGGAGTACTGGGAATAATACTCAAATCACAGAGATAGAGCCAATGCTGCCAGGCCTAGTGCTGTTATGGCCCACGTTAATCCTCATATGATTCCAAGAAGACTTTTTCAGATGAGTAAACTGAGTCCTGGGGTGGTTTAATTACTCATTGAGTCACATAGGGTGGAGAGGAAGTGTAGACAGAGAAGTCTGGACAGCTCCGAGATGTTAACAGTGAATGTTCCTGCTTCAGAATATCCCACAGCCTCAAAGGCTGTCTCACTGTGGTGTGGATTGTACTGTCCATTCAGGAGCTGAGTATAATAATAAATAGATAAATATAATAACATAAACATATCATAATATAATAATATGTTTATATAATATATACATATAATAATTTATAAATTTATAACTATATAATAACATAAATAATAAATAATATAAATATTATAATACACAATGTTTATATAACATATAAATATAATTTATAAAACATAAATAATAAATATATAATAACAAGAAATAATAAATACATATAAACATAATAAATGTGATTGAATGAGAGTAAGTGGTAAGGCTGGGTGGAAACTTTCCTAAAAAGAATGCCATGAAACAGATGGCCATGCCTGGCTTGTGTATGTCAAGGACCAGAGAAAGTATTGGGTTACCTGAGCAATGGCACAGGGTGTTAGAGCCATGAGAGAGAGCGGTGGTTTTGCAAGAGACTTTCCTCACTCTGGCTTGGCTTGAAAGTAGACACAATGAGTCGACAGGGGTGGGACCATGATCATGGAGAACGACCTCAGTCATCTGGACTCTGGGATGCAAACAAAGTCCCACCCAAACAAAACTAAGACAGATGAGTTTTCTCAGGAAACCCACAGCTGGGGATTGGTGCACATGTGGGCAAGTGCACACGTGTGATATTAGTAGGGGATCAAGGACAGATCCACTTTGACAATTATTTCTGTTTTCTTTTTTTTTTAATTTTTAAATTTTTCTTATTTATATGAGCATACTTCATGAGCCACAGTGTGGTTGCTGGGAATTGAACTCAGAACCTTTGGAAGAGCAGTCAATGCTCTTAAACACTAAGCCACCTCTCCAGTCCTTTATTTCTGTTTTTTCTAAAACACATTTTTAAAAGATGTATGTGTATAGTGTTTTGTGTTTTGTGTGTTTATGCCTGGTGCCTGAGGAGGCCGGAAGAGGGTATTGTGTTTCCAGGAACTGGAGTTGCAGGTGATGAGTGGCCAGACCTGGATGCTAGGAACCAAACCCAAGACCTTGAGAGAGCTTCCAGTTCTTTTAACCACTGAGCCATCTCTCCAGGCCCTGTTTTGGCATTTCTTGTGTATGGAATTGTGGGTTTGCATCTAAAACACATTGTGGAAATCTAATGGGCATCGTGAGAGGAGGATATGGGAGCAGGTGGGACTAGGTGTGAAAGATGCTCTGTGAAAATCACACCCGAACTTGTCCTGGGAGGATGGGAGGAACATATTTGAAGGCAGAAGGGTTTGGGAGGTGGGTGACAGTGAAGAGCACTGGCCTGCAGGGACTGTAACAGGACAGTCTACAAGAGCTACTTAGAGTAATGTCAGGAGACCTTGGAAGCCCCGTGGGGAACACGTGCTTTCTTTAGAGGGAGAGTGAGCCCTTACACACTGGTTTTAAAAGTGACAGGAAATAAAGCTATGGGAATGAAGTCAGAAAGCTTAAGTCAGTGCTGCTCTATCTGACCAGAGGAGACACTATGGATGGTGTTTCTCTGGCAGTTACCAGAGAGGAAATGCTAAGTGCTCAGGACCATGAACTGCAGTGGGAATTCCAAGGAAGAAAGGAGGAACATGTAAGCATAAAAGTATTTTTCATTCTTCTAAACTGTCATCTCCGAGGCTTATTGTCTTAGTCTCCTAACCTAAGCTTAGTCCCAGAAACTTGAGCCTCCGTACATTCTAATCTAGCCTAGAATGTTTTCAGCTTCTGACACTTGCTTCTGAATAAGCTCACCCCTTCCTAGTTCTTTCTGAACTCTGGCTGGCTGGTTCAACTCAACTGTTCTGGCTCAAACTCCTCTCCCAATTGACTTTTTCAGTCTGGTTTTCCTCTTGACCCCTGAATTGCTTGTGTGGCCTCAACTCCAGCAGTCTTTCCTCATCTTCTGGCTCCTTCTCATGCTCTGGCTTATTCTGTCTTTATCTGTGTCTCGATTGTTCTTTCTTCATTTCAGTCTGTCTCTGTAAAACTTTCCCAGTAACACTGTCCCATCCCCCGGCTCTGGGCTGCTCCACTCTCCCTCTCAACTCTACTGCACTGCTCTCTGTGAACTCTACTGTGTCCTGTACTGTACTCTCTTCCTCCGGTGCTGTCTGTCTCTTAAGTAGCTTCCCTTCTCTCTCTCCTTGTGAGAGTTGGGTATATCCTATTCTGCCAGGTCTTTCTCTGATTTGTCACTTTGTCTGCCACTCAATTAGACATCACCTTCAAACAGAGTGCTTCCTTCTACACACTAACTTTCCCTCATTGTCTGGGATTAAAGGTGTGTGTTGAGGGCGTGTTGGCATTCCAGCCAGAGAGATTAAAGGTGTGTGCTATGGGCCAAGTCACACCCTAACTAGAAACAGCTTCAAATGTCTCCTGTAACACGTAAGGAAAGAAGTAGGTAGGAGCTGGCTTGCTGATACCTGGGAAGGAAGCCTATAACACAACCTTACTCTTAAGGGTTCTGTCCCGCAAGGTTGAAAAGAAGAATGGTGTTAAAATTAGAAAGGGGCATTTGGGGTGTGGTAGGGGTTCTGGGAAAAGTTGGAGAGACTTTGGTTTTAGGTTTATATTGCATCTTATCTGTCATTGACAAACGTTATTTTGGTCAAGGTCTTAAAGTGCTTACAAAGACAAAATGGAGGTGTCACTAATGGTTAATGCAGTATAACTCATTCTGGCTTTCTAATATCTAGCTGGACATGGGTTTGACATTTGTCACAATGATTCTAGGGAAGAAGATGAATGAAGGGCCAGGCTGGCCTTAATGAGGTGCAGTAGATGTTTGACATGAATCCTAAGCAAAACTGGTCTAAATATTTTCAGTGGAAAACCCAGCATAGGGTTACCAACATAAGGACTCTTTTTAAGCAAGCTGTAGCCCCCCTTTTTAAAAAAGATTTATTTTATTCACGGTTGCTGTCTTTAGGCACACCAGGAGAGGGCATCAGATCCCATTACAAATGGTTGTGAGCCACCATGTGGTTGCTGAGAATCGAACTCAGTACCTCTAGAAGAGCAGTCAGTGCCATCTCTCCAGCCTGCTATAAATTAAACCCTTACTAAAAACAAAAATTTGCCCGGTATGGTGTTGCAAGCCTTTGAATCACAGCACTCAGGAGGCAGAAGCAGGCAGATCTCTGAATTTGATACTAAACTGGCCCATGTAGTCAGTACAGCCCCCATCCTCACAAAAAGGAAGGAAGGAAGGAAGGAAGGAAGGAAGGAAGGAAGGAAAGAAGGAAGGAAAGAAGGAAGGAAGGAAGGAAGGAAAGAAGGAAGGAAGGAAAGAAGGAAGGAAGGAAAGAAGGAAGGAAGGAACGGGGCTGGGGGCTGGGGGCTGGGGGCTGGGGGCTGGGGGCTGGGGGTTGGGGGTTGGGGGCTGGGGGCTGGGGGCTGGGATGTGGCTCAGTTGTAGAAGTCTGTCTGGAATGCCAAAGGCATGGTATGTGTACAACACTCATAAAGGCATCAGACATAATCGCTAACTCCCCCGTTTAGAGCCTTGGCCTGAGGGAACCCCGCCCTTCATGCCCAGCCCTTTGATCTGCTGCCAAGTATTTCAAGCAGCTCTGGGCCCATGGCAGTTGGGAGGGAAGTTTTAGATGAATCATTCCCAGGCAGGCCAGAGGGTGAAAGAGCAGAGTCACCCAGTTGGGCGGGACTCTGAAACTGCCCTCTCTATGCTTATGGAGTCTTTGACTTTGCAGAACCCATGGGCTAGGTAACTTTCTCCTCTGCTCTGCTCTGTCCTCTCAGGGAGAGAGGCCTGTGCTCCCAGTGTTTGGAGTGATAGCTTTTTGAACTTATGAAGAGAAACCTTTGTACACTTCTATTTTCAGAAAGAGTGTGAATGGCTTTGTTCTGGAGGGAGTGAAGAGCAGGCTCTCCCCTCCCTTCCTCCCTCCCTTCCTTCCTCCCTCCCTTCTTCCTTCCCTCCCTCCCTTCCTCCTTCCCTCCCTTCCCCCCTCCTCTGTCTCTTCATCCTTCTCTCCCTCCCTCCTTCTCTCTCAAGGCAGTTGGGTAGTCACAACAGTCTGCTAATAGGCGTTGGCTGCCAGGCCCAGAGTCCTCCCTGCATTAGCCCTGTGGGTACCTGCTCAGCACTGTAGATGACATTCTGCTTACAGATAAAGATTTCGTTCCTCAGGCTGAAGACGAAAGCTCTGAGGATGCTGGCTCAGGTGTTCAGAGTCTAAAATCCGTGCCTTTAACCATCACCTGTGGGTCACGGTGCAGGTTTGACCAAAGGGCGATTGTCACATAGGGTAAACCATTAGCCATGGCCATTAGAACATGGCTGTGAGCTATGAAGCGTTATGTGTGAGAAACAAGTGTACTGTGGGGGCTGCAAGATCTCAGTGGAAAGTCCCCACAAGATGTCCCCAAGGACCAGGGCAGTTGGGCTTGGTGGCTTGTGTCTGTAATCACAGCACTCAAGAGGCTGAGGCAGGAGGATCATTGGAGTTTGAAGCAGGCCTGTGCTATATGAGTTCCAGCAGGTCACCTTGAGCTGGTGAGTAAGACATCGTCTCAAAAAAAAAAAAAAAAAAAAAGGTTAAAAGGCCAGATCATATATTTTTGATGAGTTGGGGAAATGAATTGAGCCTGTACATTCAGTTGAAATATAATGAGAAATATCTAACAAAAATTACAACAGTTTTGAACTGTAAAAGATTAACTCCTCTTCTTCTGTGTTACTAAAACACTGATTTTTTTCCTCTTTCAAGTGTTTTATAAACATGGCTTCAGCCATCTGAGGTGTAGCCTTTCCCTACCTAGGTCTCTTGTGTGCTCGTAAGACTGATTCTGTCCTGCCTTTCCTCCTGACTTCCGAAACTTAAGCAGAAGTTCTAGGTGGATCCAGGGTCTCATGTGTGCCAGGCTCTGAGCTGTACCCCACTCCCTGGACTCTCTTGACCACTGACTGAGCAATTCTTGGGTAGAGTTCAGTCCCTTTGTGCCTACCATTTGCTGAGATCCTGTTCTTTGCCCCGTCCTCAAGTGTGGCATCGTACTCCAGGCTGAGGCCCTGGTGGCAGGCAGAAATGAGAGAGTGTCACTTCCTCTAGTCCCTGAGGACCTAAGCCAGTTTTATAATGCTCCTCCTGAGAACAGGCTTTCCGATCAGTTTTGCTGTCTACATTGATTTCCCTGGAATCCACATCCTGGCTTCCGGGTAGGACTGGAGACAAGCGCTTTTCTCCCTACCATACAGCTAAGGTTGAGAGTTTGTGGGCTTGCTAAAAATGCCAGCTAGTAGTCACTAAAGCACTTCACGTCTGTTATGAATGCTGTGTTTTAATTCAAAACGTAAAAATGCGTATTATTTTACTATTCTAGACCTAAAAGGCCTTTAAAAGGCCTTTTATTCATCATCATCATTGTTTATTTCCATTCGTCATTGTCGTCATCATTAGTGTGTGCCTGTGGTATACACTTGCCGTGGTTCATTTGTGAAGGTCAGAGTATGAGTTTATGTGGGTCTTGTGGACTCGGGTCACCAGGCTCACACGGCAAGCATCTTTGCCCTTTAGCTGCTAAAAGGCCTTTTCTTTGGGTAGACCCCACAAACCAGAGTGTATGAAATCACCCCTCTCCAGCTTGCTTCATTCCTTCCTTCAGGTCTCAGGTAGTCAGGGTTGGCCTTGAACTCTGATCTTCCCGCCTCTGGCTCCTGAGTGTAACAGCCGCCACACCTAACCGGACATCTTTCTTATATAATCACAATGTTAAGGAACACATGTGAGTTTCTTTCATTAAAGAGAAGAGCCAGGTGTGTGAAATGACCGTGACTGTAATACTTTTTCTAATCTAGAGCCGTGCCGTCCACACGCCTTGGTTTTTTTTTTTTTTTTTTTAAAAAAAAAAAAAAAAAAAAAACTCTTAGGAGTTGCTCCAAAGCACTCAACCTAATTTTTGTGGTAATTTTAGCTCCTCATGTCATCGGCTCGTGTTCCTCAAAATTAAATCACATAATTAGAGTGACAGATATAACAGCTATGAGAAGGTTTGGGAGAAACACAGCTGTCTCTCAGTGACACTCAGTTCACTGCAAAAGCAGCCAGCCTCCCTCAAGCTGGGGTGTTCTATATTCTCAGTGAAGGTGGCAGGCAGGTATCCATGTACCCCTGGTCGGAGAAGAGAATCCTTGTGTGTGAGTGTAGGGATGTTACAGGTTGAGGCTGGTTTCCAGATCTACAGTCTGAACAACGTCCTCTCCTAACTCATCCCCAGAGAAGCCTTGTGTCTACCCATTTCTGTGAACTGATGGATTTAGGGTTTGGCCTGGCTGCCCAGACATGTTGAGGTAGGCTATACTCCAAATTCGGCCAGACTATCAACATTCAGAATCTTTTAAACATTCCTCAAACATTAAACCTGTCTTCTCCTTCCCCAGCCTCACAGTGAGTGAGCAGGATCATCCTGCCTGTTTTCATGTAGGAACAAGTTGACCTGTCCCTGAAACCTCCTCAAATCTTGGAAAAAGCCTGGCTGGGTGATGCCAGTCTGGAGGCTGCCTAAAGCAGAGCTTAACTTCTGCTCTAGTGCCACCAAGTGGTGAGTTTGGAAGTGACACTCTCTGAGAAGAAGATGGCTGCCATTGAAAAGATAATGATAAAAAAAACGGAATCCTACAAGGAGATTTTGGGGTAGTGACAGTACTCTTTGTGATACTCAGTGATGGGTGCGTGGCCCTAAGCAGTTATGACGACATACAGGATACCAAGAGTGAGCCCAAGTGTCAGCACTGACTCTGGGTGATAGAGACAGCCAGTGTGTGTTCCCTGCTCTGGTTGGGGTGGTGCGGATCCTGGGGCGGCAGTCTGGCAAACTGCCCATATACTCTGTATGTTCTGTTCACTTTTTACAGCTCTAAAAGTAATTTATTAGTAATAAACACTTTTCTACTTTACATAATTTCCCTTCTAGACTCTGCTGTTGTGGGGAGGAGTAAGATAGGGTCGAGACTTGTCCTAGCTTCACTTCTGTTGCTGTGATAAAATACCCTGGCAGAAAGTGGAGAACATTGCCGGGCGGTGGTGGTGCACGCCTTTAATCCCAGCACTTGGGAGGCAGAGGCAGGCGGATTTCTGAGTTCGAGGCCAGCCTGGTCTACAGAGTGAGTTCCAGGACAGCCAGGACTACACAGAGAAACCCTGTCTCGAAAAACCAAAAAAAAAAAAAAAAAAAAAAAAAAAAAAAAGTGGAGAACACATTTATTTTAGCTCACAGTTCATGACGACAGTCCATCATAGCAGGGCAGTCATGGCGACAGGAACTGAAGTCATTTCTCATCTACAGTCAATGTGTACATACTTACCACCCAGCTCAGTTTCTCTACACTTATATAATCCAGGACTCAAACTCAGGGATTGATGTGGCACGCTTTCAGGCTGGGTCTTCTTCCATCAGTTAACATGTCTGCAAGGCCAATTTTCTCTACACAGTCTCTCACTGAGATTGTATCAACATGACAAACCACCTCTCACAGACACCCTCTGTAGAGGCCGGCTGGATTCACAGAGGGCTGGTCATGCCTTTCAGAAACTCCACACTGCAGCATCCGGGTCCTCACCTTTGTAAACATGAGGGGCCTACTATTTGTTCAATGACTATGGAGCTGGTTCATTTTCTAGGAGTAGATTGTGTTCAGGAACCTTTAAGCAAACCTTGTTGAAGCAAGTGCCCATATACACTCCATTAGACACATGTATGTAATACCGGAATAAAACATATGTGTGTTAAGTGAGTGGTTTACTGTCTGCTCTATAGGAAATATTGTTTTGAAAACAAAGAATGCTGGGTAGGAGGCAGGGAGACACTGGCGGTACTGGTGTGTGCGCTGAGTGCTGTTTGGAGCAGACTGAAGTGGAGCAATGTGGGCACGTGGGCACTGCTTGTTTACCAGCTCTGTTAGGATGTGACAAGACTTGAGTGTGACGTGTGTGCACTCTTGTGTGTTGCTCACTTGCTGATACCATCGGCTAAGCCTGACTTCCCTGCTTTATGGATGTGACTCTGGGCTGGGAACTCTCCCACTGCTGGCCAGTGCCGATGACAGACTGACCTATTCTTTCTCACTGGACACTGCTTTTGGAACTGTGCTCAGAGCAGCTGAGAATCCTTTCTTCCCCAGGGACATGTAGTAACTGGCAAGGCCAGTGCTGTGAGCTTGCAGGTGCAGCCTCACTGTTCTGGAAAGTTGCTCAGTCATTGACTAACATCCGGACACCATCTCAACACCATTTATGGCTTCTTTCCTTTCAGAGAGGTTGTCTCTTCATCCTGTGGTAAGTTTCAGATGAAAACTTGGATTTTGGAGATTCTGATCTTAAATTTAGGTTAAAATGAGTTTGTGAGATTCTTAATCACATTGACCTAGATACCCAGAAAGAAAACAGAACTTGGTAGAAGATGCAAACCGGTCTAGGGTTCTTATCAGAAACCTATCCACACGCACCTCTGATGTCTGCACAGACCTCTCTGCCTGCTCGAATTCGGCAGCATGTCCTGCAGGTCCTCACTGACTGCAGGCTCAGCTGTCTTCTTGGTGGTAGAGCCCCTCTGCCCTAAGCCACAGCTGCAGAGAGAACGCAGCCAGAGAGACTTGGACACATTTGCAAAGGTTATGGGTTGGTAGCCTGTGCTTATTGAGATTCTGATTTCTTTTTATTTTTATCAGTGTGCTATTTTTAAAGGATTGGGCTTAATGGCTTAAACTGGAAAAAAAAATCAGGAAATTCATACAAGCCTCTTGAGTATCCAGTTACTTTGCCAAACAGTGAATCTGGCTAAGCAGGGCCTGTCTTCCCACAGGGCCTGTGTTACTGGAGAGGTCTAGATGGGGCACACCCCTTCCAGTTACCCGCTCTCCCCTCTCCCTGGGTTGTGTTGCTGCTTAGGATTAATGCTTTGGAAAACCACACTTGGTGCATTGCAAAAGAAAAACCAAGATAAAGCGTAGGCAAAGCCAGCCCCAGGGCAGCAGTGGCCTCTCTTGGATGGTCCCTGGAGACTGTGGGAGTTCCTTCTTTGGAAATGCCCTAGCTTTTCTTCTGGGCCTCACTCTGTCGAGTCTCCTTTGAAGCCATTCTTCCAGCTTCTGGCTGCTATGGGGCTGCTCTGTTGTTTAGTGAAGAGTGAAGAGTTTGGGATCGTGTGACATGCTTTTAGCACTCTCCCTGCCTCAGCCTTTCAAGTGCTGGGATTAGTCATGAGCCACTGCGCCTGGCAAGACAGATGTGGTTTTGAATTCCAGCTGCACTGGCTTTAATTTCCTTATTTGTAAGATGGGGTTGATAACAGCAGGCCTCCAGGTCTGTGTGGTAGGTGGAATTTTGTCTGCAGAGCATCAAGTTCCAGCACTTCATCCCTTCTATCAAGCTTCTCCCCCATCTTTATGAAAGAGACGGAAGTCCCTGTGAGATTTCCTGGCTGCTCTCTGGACCACTCACACCTCTTTGCTCTGAGAATAAAACCGACTCCTACTGTTCCTTTTGTAAGGCTTCCAGCCCCTCCCACCTGATGCTTTCTTCTTGTAGATCCAGCTGCCCACAGACGTGAGGATAATGGAAGCCAGGTGGGCTTGTTGCGTTTTCGGTAACTCTGTAAGAAGACACATCCCTTATCAAATCTGCCGTAATTGGGTATGGCTTTCTATCGGAAGCTACCCGATTCTCACAACTTCTGCTGGGATTTTTTTCTGAGCTCATGCCTTTCCTACTCACGTGTTTTTTACAGAAATAGGACCAAGGACGAAAGCCGGAAAGACATCAACAGAAAAAATTGGTACTGCAAGAGGGACCCTTCGCCTGAGATCGAAAGGCCCCGCGACGGTAGAGGCGCTGGTATGCTAGTTCATTTCATTCCCATTCTGTTCGAGAATGTACAGGTCTGCACATTTATTAAGAGCTGGAGATAAAACTAACAGTCATAACAGGTAAAATGCGCTTGGGCGCAAAACGCATGCTTTGAATTCATTTCCTCCTCCTGCAACGTGAAAACCACCGAGGCAGTAAGAGGAAAATACACCAGGGCTTGGGAAGAGAGGCTGTGGTCAGCCCGAGTCCCCTGCCCCTGCAGATGACTTGTCTAGACTTATCTGTGGACACTTGGATTATCTAAAACTTGAAAGGATTCAACCAGGCAGAGTCAGGGGCAATGCACTTATGGTGACTTATAATGAAAGATTATAGCTGTGACATGCAATCTCCTAAGATAAATATTTCCTAGTCGTCTCTGGCTCTTCATGCTCTACATTCTTCCTGCCAGCAAAACCTTGTGGGTCCAGCCCTGTGATAGACCAGACTCTAAACCCCGCCCCCGCCCCGCCCCCGCCCCGCCCCCGCCCCGCCCCCTCCAGATGCATTGAGACCTCAAGCACCATTGTCCTACCCTAGAGGCTGCTGTCAATTCCTTTTTCCTTCTATGCTGGGCACAGCAGCCAGAATTACCCTTTCAAGATGAAAGCTGGGGCAGGCGTGTGTGTGGGGGTCCCAGGTTGGGGTTTTCTATGTCCCTGAAAATAAAGGTTAAGACTTAGTGACCCCCTATTTCTACTCTAATCTCATCTACCACCACCTTCCCCGACCGCCCCGCCCAGGTAGGCTCCTCCCCCGCCCAGGCATGCTCTTCCCTATCCCCGCCTGCTTTCTGTGTTTCCTTTGCCCAGGACATTAGGGCCACTGTTCCGCTGCTGGTATCTTCCTCATGATTTTGCCTGTATGTTACCTTCTCTATGTTATCTTTTCTGAAAATCTGGTACTAGTTGCAATTCTCTCTGCCTTTCCCACTTTTTAACCTATTTATTTATTTATTTATTTTTACAAATCACCAAATACTGCTGGATTTATATCGTTATTTTGTTTAAATTTCATTCATTTTCAGTTCATAGTCTTGGTCACCTAGAACAGAATCTCAGGTGTCGTAGGAATTCAAGTGTTTTCAGCATTAATGAATTAATTATGGATTTATTTTAGGTTGAGAAAAGCAAGGGTTTTACATATTGATTGTGTCAACGCAAAGTGTCAGAGTGGAAAATGCCAGAAGGCGAAGAGATGATGGAGGGAAAGAGAGGAAGGAAGAGAGCAGCGTGGGGTGTAGCAGGCAGAGTTCTGAGGGGGCAGGGCAGAGGCGGGTCTACCCTCTGCAGCATGGGCAGTGCTGATGAAGCAGAGGTGAAGGCACCTGAGGCTTGCAGCTTCTTAGAGCAGAGCCCAGGCGGGGGTGGGGGGTTGGAGGTTGGGGGTAGGGTGGTGCATCACAGTCTGTATGCTGCCCTCTGAGACCCAGGCACTGGGCCCTTCTAGTCTGTGTGTGAATGCTGCCCTCAGATTTCCAGGTTCGCAGAACCAAGGATGAGTCAGGTGATTAGTTAGGATGCTGTTTACAGAGTGGTCCCCAGAGCGTGTTGGATGACAGGGGTCCAGGGTGAGTGAAGGGCTGGTTTGATAGAGCAGATACTTAAAGAACCAGAGTGAGTCACTCAGGATGGTGACTTAGAGATTCAGTTCATCATGCTGGGGACAGCTTGGTGGCGGGAGCTTGAACAGCGGCTCATGAAGCAGAGAGAGATGAACGCGGGTGCTCTCCCCAATTTCTCCAATTTGCTCTGGGACCCCAGTTCATTAAACAGTGCTGCCCACTGTTGGTCTTCCTATGTCAGTTAACCTGATCACGTGACGTCCCTGACAGCGATTCGCAGAGATGTGCTCCTACAGGGATTCCACATTTCATCAGGTTGGGAGTTAACATTTCATCAGGTTGAGAGCAGAGACAAATGCAGCTGCGAGACGCAGCAGAGCGAAAGCGTTTGAAAGTGAGCTGTGATGAGTTCTGTGTGGAACAGCAGGGCAGGAGCATCTGGCCGAGGCTTTTCCTTTCCATTGTTCACTACACCCACTGCCTGGTGTCCCCTGAATCACGGAAGGAGCCTCCGTGGAAGGCAGGGATCTGTGAGAGAATGTAGTCAGTGGGTGGGAGCTTTCGGTGAGTCCTGGGAGAATGCTCTTGGCATTCTGTTGGACGCTGTGAGGAAAAATGAACGGCCTTGCTGTAGTGTGCTGTAGTGTCCCGTGGGATGAACTTCATCTTCCAATAGTTAACGCAATTAATGGGTATCTGCTATGCACCCTGTTCTACAGGGTGCTTGTAGGCCTCAGTGAAAGGAGGGTAGCCTGTGATCTATCTGGGGAGCTAAGGAAAAGTCATTCAAATAGAAGGATTAAAAATCTACAGATTTGCATAGTCTGTTTAATTAAATAGGTCAATCAAAACGAGCTCATAATGAAAAGAAGCTAGTTTGATGCTGATGTTAAATTGGTACAAATAGCCTGCAATCAAGTTTCTGAAGGGTTTAGAGAACTTACAGGATTTGAAACTGCCCCGGCCCGCAGGGATTCGACGAGACCCTAGGGAAGTGGGCAAAAGAATGAAGGGACAAGAGACACAAAGAATGAGAGCAAGTCTGGAGTTCTGATCAAGCTCTGAAACTTTAATTTCGGGGGCAGGTTATAATGACACAGCAAACCGAGAAGTTTGGGCGAGGGTCATTGCTCAGGGCTATCCCACTACTGAATCCTTACTGCTCCAGATCATCTCACTGTCATATGCTTATTGCCTTAGACCATCCCACTGTCTTAAATGGCTCCAAGGAAATGCCAGACGTTCTTTAAGTTCCTGGGACCTGAGACTAGGTTTCCCAGAACAGCAGGTAATTTCTTGGGTTTGGCTCCTGGCATGAAACTATCTCCCTTCTGACCTGGCACAAGTGCAGGAAGCTGGCCGCGATGATGCTCTACTCCCAGGCCTCCTTGTTTATTCATTGCGTTTGCTGAGCCTGGCAGTCTGGGCACCAAGAATGAATAGTGGCCCTTTTCCTCCCTTAAAGAGAGACAGAAAGGCATTAACAGAAGCCATTAGGAACCAGGGGGCAGGGCTGAAGAACAGTTCAGGACATACAGTGTCACAACAAAGAGGCTGTCAGGGACAAGGGAAGACAAGAAAGCAGCAAGCAGTTCCCTCCAGAAGTGGCAGAGTCAGCGGGAGCTGGAGATGCATTATGAAACAACCATGGGGTTTGGGAGAGTGCATGCTGCCTGAGAGACTGGAGAGCTGCTGCAGCAGCAAGTGCCTGTGGGTGGTGAGGAGGCTGGAGGAAGAGAAGAAGCGAGGGCATGAAAGGTTCTGTAGTAATTGTGGGGGCAGCAACACTGTCAATTGTGTATTTTAGAATTCCTTGGCTCTTGGGGATGCCCTGTTGAGCAGGATGGATTTGAGAGAGAATGGCAGGAAAGGAAATTAGAAAACCTCTGCTTGAGGGAAAGATGGGACCCAAGTGGACAGAATGAGGCTGGAAAGAGCCAGGGGACCGAGAGCTGTTTCAGAAGGCAGTGGCCAGATACTGGTGGCATACGTATCTGAGGAGCACTGCTGCTTCTCACCACTGCTTACACTGGGGCCAGGGAGAAACAAAGGTTAATATCAGAGTTAGCTGATGTCTTAGTCATTGCTAAGATGTTCTATTGCTGTGAAGAGACACTATGGCCAGGGCATGGTGTCTTTATAGAAGAGTTTATTGTAGCCGCCCGCGGCCACAAGTCAACTGGGTTCACCTGAAAGGGGGGCTGGGAATGAAAGGGGAAGGAGGGCGAGAAGAGATGAGGCCAAGACAAAGTTCTCTGATCAAGGCCCCAAGCTTTAATGTTCAGCTCTCAATTTAAAGGGGAAGACCCAACCCACAACCCCTCCTGGTTTCAGATGGGTGGGATAATTCCAGGTCATGGCCGGAGATGTCTCAAGGCAAGCCCAGGGGCAGTTCTGCTGTGTTCCGGGCAGCCAAGGTGGGTAACTCCACCTAGATCCCATCACTTGACCTTGCTGTGGCAACCAAGGTCTCTCAGTCCTGCTCATGGGGGGGAGAGTACAGTTTATTGAGCTTACAGTTTCAGAGTCCATGGCCATCACAGGGGGGAGCATGGCGGCAGGCACACATGCATGGCACTGTAGAAGTAGCTGAGAGATTACACCTGATAGAGAATCAGGAGGCAGGGGAGGGGGTTGCACACACACTAACTGGAGATGGCGTGTGCCTGTGCCCCCAGAGACACACCTCTAATCCTTCACAAACAGTCCCACCCAGTGCAGAGCAAGCATTCAAATGTGTGTGCCTACGGAGATCATTCTCAGTCAAACCACCAGCCACACTTGGTGTGGCCACAGCCTCACAGACAATTAAAAATCATTTCACTGAAGCTGGAGCAATCTGTACTGCCATTTGCTTTTCTTAAGTTTTAGTTCCTATAAATGAAGCTTTGAGGAGGCTGCAGTGTAGCTCAGTGGTGGGGTGCTTATCTAGTGTACAGCCTTGGCTTTAATCCCCACAAGGAAGTACACTCAGGTTAATACTTTCCCACACATGTGCTCACACATATATTTTATATACCCTCATCTACATACACAAACACGTGCACACACTTGCACTCACACATGCACATAGAAACATACACACACATATACTCAACTGCATAGTATTCACACTGACATACATACTCACACACCAACTTGTATACTCTATACACATACTCTCACACATTCACATACAACATATATGCACACTACTCACACATTCCACACAGCTATCCATACACAAATATACTCACAGACAATTACACTCAAATACACATTCACACAATGTCACTATACACTCATAATACTTATATACATACACACCCATACATAGGGACACACTCCATATACTTGACACACATAAACACTCCAAACATATGTATACACACAGAAATACTGATGTATACTCAATTGCAGACATACTCATACTTTACATAAACTCTTACACATTTACCTACATGTATACACCACACACACACACATACACACATACACACTTGCATATGCTAATGCTCATACATTCACACAATGACACCGACACATACAGACTGACAAACATATACCCCCTAGTATACATGTACACAGTGCATACTCCATACCCCCACATACATATTCATATACATACACAGATAGTTTGAGCACACACTCTCACACACATACAAAATGCACACACACATTCTCATATACATGTACACATCCATAAAACACACAGATGCATGCACTCATACACACATTCACATACACTTACTTTATAAACATTCTACATACTCACACACACACAAAAATTCACACATTCACAGACTCATACACATGCATACACTCACATTTCTCTCTGAATGCACACATTGCATACATAACATCTCACAATTCACAGCCAAATATTACACACATGCACAGAAAAGCTCCCTCATTCACATACACACACTTATACAAATACATAGACCCACACGCCTCACACATGCACACAGCCACACATAATGCACTGGCACTTCCTCATGCACACACTCACACATACTGATGATCCCTGTGGGGGAAGTGGAGCCTGGAGGCTTCATTGTGCTTGCTGGCTGAATCAGGAAGCTCCAGGTTCAGAGACAGATCCTGACCCAAAAACTATAAGGGAAAGCAATTGAGGAGAGCAATGTATGTCAGCCTCTCACCTCCACATAGACATGCCACACATGTACATATACATGAAACACACATAGACACACTGACACACTGATACACACACTGATGCACACAGACACAGATACACATACAGGCATACAGATACACACTGACACATGGACACACACATAGACATACAGATACCGACACACAGAGACATACAGATACAAGACACGCACACAGACACAATGACACACTGACACACAGACACACATACACTGACACACTGACACAAATACAGACACACAGACAGATATACTGACACACTGACACATGGATACACACAGACATACAGGTACACAGACACACTGACACACACAGACACACAGACACACAGACATACACATAGACACACTGACACGCACACAGACATACAGGTACACAGACACACACCTAGGCACATAGACACACTGAGACACATACACAGTGACACCAATAGACATACAGATACACACACACACAGACACACTGACACACTGACATAGACATATAGATACACAGACAGATATACTGACACACACACAGACACACTGATACACTGACATAGACATACAGATACACAGCCATACAGCCACACACAGATACACCAACACAGGCACAGACACACAGACACATGGGTGGGGGGAGAAGGGGGAGGGAGGGAGAGAGAGAGATACTGAGAATTCCCAATCTTTTATTGGCACAGGCCTCCTAAATTGGAGGCACCTGACTGTATTCTCCAGGCCCATGGACTTTTTGGACTTTTTACAGTAACCACAACATGCTCTTCTACCAGACTTTACACATTCTCACCGGCTTTCCATATATGTTGCCTTCTACTCGAGGTGTCTCTCTCCCGTGTGTCTGGCACCTCTCCACCCTCAGAAACACAGTAATTAAATCACATTCTTCTGAAGACCTCCAGCTCGTGTACCTAGGATGCCCTTTAAAACGGTTGTCTAATCACTTATGGTACAGCGTTGTCCTATCGAGTTCAGTCCTTAGGAATGGCATCCTTTTCTTTCTTTTTCTTTTAAAAGAAATCCATACTATTTAATGCTGACACTAGCTAAGTATTTACTGTATTGGTTTATATTTAGCTGTAAGGTTATGCTATATTCCAGATATGTCGACTGAAATTAGCTAATGGACCAGCTATTTCCTGCTGTGTGTGCTCGGACCATCCTGGGATTTTATTATGTCACTGCGATATCTCGTCTTTCTCTTTTCACAGCCCTCGGAAGCCAAAGCAAAGGCAATTGAAAAGGTGGATGACCTCCTTGAACTGTATATGGGAATTCGAGATATCGACTTAGGTAAGACTGTTAGCGACAACTGCCGTTTACAAATGATACTGTTATACTTTCAAGATAAAAAGGATTTGTGGAGTACAAAAGAACATAAAAAAAACAGTAAAGAGTAACGATTTACTCTGTTCCTTGCTGTGAAGTACTGGTGTTAAGTCAACTTTTAAAATTTTATCTAGACTGGGTGTGGTGGCACGTGCCTTTAATCCCAGTGCTTGAGAGGCAGAGAGGGTGGATCTCTGTGAGCTCAAGGCCAGCCTGTTCTATCTACACTATGTGTTCTAGGACAGCCAGAGCTACATAATAGACAGACCCTTTCTCAAAAACAAACAAAAATTTAGTAAATTTTGAATCTAGACACCGTGAATAATAATAATAATATCATCTTTACCATGTTCTGTGCATTAAAATATATATGAAAATATATAGATAAATGATACATATGAAAAGTCTTATTTGATGTGCCACCTTTACGTTGATTATTGGTTACGTTACATACTGTTATATTAAAGTTGTACATCATTTAATAAGATTTCTGAAATAGGGAGAAAAAGACTCAGAATTCATGAATAAGTTGGTTTGGCACTGGGATTTCTGGGTGTTTCCTAGGTAAATTTTTATGTTACTATTAATGTGGCAAGGTCTTGATTTGTCAACTAAAATTTGTGTTTGCTACCCTGCCAGTAGCAAATATTGCAAAACAAAACTAAATAAAAAAAAATCTCAATTCCAACTTTATTTAACGTGGGAAAAAAAGTAAGAGAAATTTATGGTTTTTCTAACTAAAACTCCAGAGGTGGATCTTGTCTTCAAAAATGGCGGGCTCTGGGTTAAGGTCACAGAGCCGGCTCAGAAGTTAAGGTCACTTTCACTGCTCGAGTAGATGATCTGGGTTCAGCTCCCAGCACTCATAGGGCAACTCACAACCATCTGTAGCTTCAGTTTCAGGGGCTCTGACGCCCTCTTCTGGCCTCCATGGGCACTGCACACACACAGTGCACCTACATATGTAGAGAAAATACATAGAACACATAGAACACTAGATGGGTGACTCCGGAGACAGTATGGATGATATGGTGCATGAGCAGCTGCCTCTGTGTGATGAGAAGAGTTGGGGTAACAAAGAACAAATTCTGTTCTGAGGAGCCAGAGGATGGGAAAAGCCATCAAGGCAGAGATGGGAGAGCTGAACAGAATGGGGACACAGGAAGGGGACTCAGCACGAAGAAGCCAAGAGATTGAAGTTCGGGCTGTGTGGTCCCTGCTAGTGGGGTGGGGAGAGCAGAAGCCTCACATCAGAGGAAATGCCTCCAGCCTCCAGCTCTTGCAAACCCAGATACAACTAGGGTTTTGAGGAGACAGTGATTCCTCAGGCATGATATGTCAACACGTGAACAGGAGGTGCACTGTGTCGCTCCCCATGTCTCACAGGACTGTGGCTGGGTGTCCTTGATCTAAGAGGTGGCTGCTCAAAATTGAGCCCCTGCCTGTTATCTGTCTGTACCCTGTGGTTTCTACTACCCTGCTTTAAGCTCTGAGTGGGCGGACTGTGCTACCAGCCCCTGCCCAGGAGCCACCCTGGATCCTTGGATGAAACACACACACACACACACACACACACACACACACACACACACAAAACAAACATTAACTTATTGGTAATATGCTTTTAGCTCAATGGCCAGGCTCTTCTAAGCCTCTCTCGGCTAGCCTGCTCTTCTATTCGCTCCCAGTTCTAAACCTAAACCTCAGTTACCTTTAGTCCGAGCTCAGTACCCTAAATCTGCCCTCAGTTTAGTTGTGTTTCTAATCTTCCACCTGCGACCCAAGGCCTAGTTAGAAAAGCAACCAATGGCCGCTCTACCTGAGATCTCACATGGATGGTGGCTCTTTCTCCCTCTGTAGCATGGTGAATCTCTTTCTCTTCCTGCGTCTGCTAGCCTGCCTAGGGTGAAACTGGAAGTTCCGCCTCTTCTGCCCAGCCACTGGCCAATAGTATCTTTACTGATTGGTCAAGAACCAATTGGGGAACAGGACCTTCAACATTCATTCCTCCCCCCCCCCCCCAGCCCCCCAACACACACCTGTCATGGGGACAGGCACCAGTTAGGGCCATAGACTGATTTTGCAGTTGCAATGGGTGGATGGGCTTGCTACCCTTTCCTTCAGACTGGAGTGCTCTATCCATCTCAGCAGGTACCTGTTCTTAGTTCCAATGGGCTGGCTGCAGCAGGATGTGGCCTGATTTCTCCAGGCTGCTGCATCTGTTCATGAGCTTAGTTAGACTCATGCTCTAACTCCCAGGGAACTCAAAGTCAACCTCCTATACCTCACGCATGACATATAGCCAGGAGAGGTAGTCGGACACAGAGACTGGGAGGGTGGCGTGGACTCACCCTCAGTGTCTGGGCACCGGCCTCATTATCCTAGAGTTAATTTGCAGTTTCATAGTTCTGAACCGATGCCAGAAGGTTGATCAATCCTGAGCCACCCGTGGCTGCCACAGGGACCAAGAAACCTGTGATTGCACTGAGGCACTTGGCACCTGCTGCCTTCCCTCCCCCTCAGGGCATTTAAGGCTTAGAGGGTTTTAAAGGTTCAGAGTCAGGGTGGCCGGCACAATTGTGCTTACTTCTCTCACTCCTGACCCACTGAGAGACACTCCCTCAGTTAGAACATTAGTCACTCCATGGTGTAAGAACCCCGCCTGCCCCCACAGAATACAAAGTTACATGTAGTTAGCAGAAGCCCTTCCTGTTCCAAGAAGCCACAGAAGAGAAGGCAGCTAGGGGGACGGCTGACATGTGACCCACATTGGCACAGCAGTGTCATCAACTGTAAGAAAGACAAGAGTCTACACCTCCAGCTGCCCCTGGCCCCACAGACACCTAACCTTCCCCGGGCTTAAAGGACCCAAGAGAAGCCAGTGTAGCACGCCACCTGTTTTGGTAGCCCTTGTTTTCAGTTTTTTTTTTTTTTTATTATTATTATTATGCTTTCTGTTTATTGTTACTTTATCTTATTTCCAAAGCTCTTATGTTTATGTTATTTCTATGATTTTGTTTATGTGTTTTTGATGATTGGGTGACCTCCTTTTGACTTTCGCTTTCTTTCAGCTTTTTCCGTAATACTCTTATTTATTCTTTGTTTTCGTAACCTCAGACCTCTTCTGGCCCCCCCCTCCTCCCCCGTTTATTTTCTCATTCCTGTCTCTGTACTAACCTTAAATGATGTTAACCTCACATCACAGTCTGCTCTGTCCCTGTCAGTTTATGGTGGGTGGTGAGGTATTATGAGGTTTTAATCTAAGTATACCGTTGCATCTAGTTGGGTTCCGGGTTGTTGATGTTTCAGTAATTTGTTTTCTCCTCTCTGAGAGGTGCTGGCAACTGAACCTTAAGAGCAGGCTGCTCACTAAGCCAGATAAAAGGGATGTGGTATACAACCAACAGATGCACACCTCACAAGACAGACACACAAGAAACACAAAAAGTGAGGTGACGTGTCTCATAAGTCAAGGGACCATAACTCCAACAATTGAATTCAAAGACACTAACTAAACTGGGTAAAAGGTCAGATAAAGGATTTAAGAGTGTACTTATAAGATGATCAGGGTCAACACACAAGAAACATAAACGCAGATAACTGAAGTAAGAAAATCAATCTTGAGTGTGGAAAAGAAAGCCAGTCAAATTAAGAGAAATTCACCAAGAAAATGAAAGATTTGAAAAAAGAAAGAAACAAAGAAAGAAGGAAGGAAGGAAGAACGAACTGCGTCAGGTCCTGTGGTGCGTGCCTTTCCTGGGCGGCGGAGGAGGGGAAGATTTATTTGGCTTACTCTTAAATATCACTGCTCATTATCAAAGGAAGCCATGACAGGAACTCAAACAAGGCAGGAAGCAGGAGTCAAGAGCTGTTGCAGAGGCCATGGAGGGGTGCTGATTACTGCTTGTTCTCCGTGGCTTGCCCAACCTGCTTTCTTACAGAACCAGCCCAGGGATGGCACCACCCACAATGAGCTGGGCCCTCTCCCATCAATCAGTAGTTAAGAAAATGTCTTCCAGCTGGATCTCATGGAGGCATTTTCTCAACTAAGGTTCTTTCCTTTCAGGTAAATGTAGCTTGTGTGAAGTTGACATAAAACCAGCCAGTACAGCACAATTTAGTTATTCTGTAGTGTAAACATAAACACATAGAAACATCATATTGTACTGCTTAAAAAATGGTGCATGCTTTTAATGCCAGCACTCAGGAGGCAGAGGCAGGTGGATCTCTGTGAGTCCCAGGACAGCCAGGGCTACATAGTGAGACCTTGTCTCAAAACTCAGCCAACCAAACAAAAGGAAATGTTGGAAATGAAAAATTCAGTGAATCAAAACCAAACCAAACCAAAGCAAACCAACCCAAAAACAAACCTGAATCAAACCACAGTGGACAGAATCACCAGTAAACTAAATCAAGCAAAAGAAAGAATATCACGATCAGAAGACAAAGTCAATGCATCTCACACCAGGGAAGAAGAAAGCTGAACAATAGAGCCCACACACTTTCAAGATCAGCAAACCCCAACATCTAAGGGGCAGACAAATGAGCCGAGATAAAAACTAGAGGCACAGAAAATCTAGTCAGTGTCCAAGGAAATTACCCAAATCTAGGGAAAGAAATGAATAACCAGACTCAGTAGAACCCCAGATTGGTATGATCAGAGGAGAAAAAGCGAGTTAAAACAAGCCTGTGCACAGTCAGGGTCACCTCATCTCCACAATTCTACTTTCGGGGAAATTCTGGGATTGGGATAAATGACTCAGGCATGTGACAACAATGCAGAAGATACCGGGATTTGTGACAACCACAGCTCTCAGTGTGGGACCTCAGGGCTGCCTTCAACTTTAGGAAAGTTCATAGTTATACAAATCAGAAATAGTTATTTCTATTGAAATACAAATGTGGGGGCTGGAGAGACAGTTCATCCAGAGGATGTGATTGTTTCCTAGTACCCATGGTGAGTGACTCACAGTCTCTGTAACTGCAGCTCCCGAGGCCTGATACTCTCTCTTCTGGCCTCCATGGGCACCACACTCCCCCCAGCACACGTACTTAACATGCAGAGATACAATAAATCCGATGCTTACGGTAGCCTGAAGAGACCATGGTAGCTCCTGGAACATGTGGTTGGGGGTTGTCACGTGAGCGCTGGGAATTGAACCTGAGAGCTCTTATCCACTGAGCCAACTTTTCAGCTGCCCCCAATAAAACAAGTACTTTACCTGTGTGTGTGAGTGTTTTGCCTGTATGTATACATGTGCACCGCGTGCATGCCTGGTATCTTCAGGGGTCAGAAGAGGGAGTCGGATCCCCTGGAACTGGAGTATGGATGATTGTGAGCAGCCGTGTGAAAGGCAGGAGCTGACCTGCGTCCTCTGCAAGAGCGAGTGTTCTCAATGGATGAGTCATCTCTCCAACCCTGCAAATTAAATCCTAGAAGATGTAAATGTAGTAAAGCAGAGTGTTGGCTAATAGTTCAAACGATTATAATGAATTTAAGACACAAGTCTATAAAGATGAATTTTCTGGGTGAATGAGATACTCTATCAGGTAAAAGTGTTGCTCGTTGAGCACCATGCACTTGAGGACACGCACACAGACACACAGACACACAGACACACACACACACACACAGACACACAGGCACACACACATAGTCGTGCACACACACACACACACACACACACACGCACACAATGGAGAAATAGATGTAATTTGGAAAAGAACCTTAAAAATAAATTTTCTCTTGCTCTCAGGAATTTACACCATTAAATATTCTAAAAAAATTCATTGAAATCATCCGGTGGTCCCTTGTCAGTTTAATTAAATGTCTGTAGCAAATTTCTTTGATTGACACAGAGTCACTGTCACCATATATGATTGGACATGTGATCAGTCACTCGGGGAGTCAAAGTGTAAGTAATTCTTTGAAGAATGTCAACTGTTGTTAAATTAGGAATTTCTGTTGTTCAGATACAATTAGCATGAAATATACTTCAGAACTGTGAGACTAATGCAGCAGACAGAGGAGCCCAGTACTTCCCTGCATTCCCAGCAATTCTTCCATTTCAGAAACTCCCTGCCTCCCTCCCTTCCTCACCCTCCCTTTGGTTTTTCTACGCAGGGCTTCTCTGTGTAGCACTGGCTGTCCTGGAATTTGCTCTGTAGACTAGGCTAGCCTAAAACTCAGAGATCAACATGCTTCTATCTCCAATGCGCTGGGATCAAAGGCATAGCCACCATGCCCAGCCTCACAAGTCTTTGTAGAATGAATGTTCTTTAGTGGTTGTACAGTTAAGCTGTGAAGTGGACTGTGAGTTTCAACCAGCCAAGCTAACACGGAACATCTTGAGATGTGACCCGTAGAGAAAAAGATTCTGGCAGATGTTAAATCCCCTGGACTGATCTAACTCAAGGACGCATTGTCATAAGTCCCTTCTGGAAGTTTTATGGCAACTGCCAGTGGACCTACAGTGTTTTCTGGTACCAATTTAGGATTTTGGAACTATTTCTGTCAGTTTCAGAATTTAAAATTTTATCCTATTAAAAAGGTAGAAATATGTGGGAAGGCAATTCAAATGGTAGTTCCTAAGTTATTTTTTTCCTCAGTTCTTTCTATGGCTGGTTAGAAAGATACCTACTGATGGTGTTTCACCGTGAGGAACGCACTCCCTGCTCCGGGTCCTTTCATTGGTCAGTGAAACAACGCACACTGTGAAGAACTCCTTCTAAGTTGAGATCAGTGGGTCTGGAGTTGATTTTTATTAAAAAGCATTGTAGGGGCTGGAGAGGTGGCTCAGCGGTTCAGAGCGCTGGCTGCTCTGTCAGAGGACCTGGCCTACACGGTACCATCTGTAACATCTAGGGGATATACCGCCCTCTTCTGGCCGCCACAGGCACTACATAGACTGCATATCCATGGTGCACAGACATACATGCAGGCAAAAACACCCGCTCACATAAAAAACGTTAGATAAATAAAACAATTTTAAAAACATGGAGGGTTGAGGGTGAAGCTTATAGGTAGAGCATCTACACATGCATACATATGCATACATATACATACATATACATACATATACATACATATACATACATATATTCATATATATACACATATAAAGAGTACAAGAAATAGTTGTGGTTTTTTTTTTTGTTGTTGTTGTTGTTTTTTTTTTTTTTTTGGTTTATCAAGAGAGGGTTTCTCTGTGTAGCCCTGGCTGTCCTGGAACTCACTCTGTAGACCAAGCTGGCCTCAAACTCAGAAATCCGCCTGCCTCTGCCTCCCAAGTGCTGGGATTGAAAGTGTGTACCACCACTGCCTGGCAATAGGTTAATTTTTATACCTAATACCTGTTTAAATACTTACAAACTTAATGGAAACTGTATATTGGTGAAAATTTTGTGGTGGTAGGAACGTAAAAAGATTCTCAAAGCGCCCACAAGAGGTCATCACTTAGCTGTAATATGTATGATATTAAAAATTGGTTGTTGGTGCTTCTAATGGGCAGAACAAACAAGCATGGCAGACTCCACGGGCGTCTAGCTCCTGGGGAAAGTGTTTTGGAGGTATGTACTGATGGATGCTGTTTTCGAGACAGAGAACACAGAGTTTAAATAACTTCCTATGGGAGGCAGATCGCAGATACCATCCTAATTTTCGACCCTAAGCTAGAAGTTGCTTAAGAAAAATGTTATGGAACTCAGAGAGCTGTGTGTCAGGCTGTACGCTGTTCCTCTGGTGAGGAAAGCGTCTGCTCCGTCTGGCGGGGACTGGGGGAGGGACAGAGACTGTCAATCACTGAGGGAGATGAGCTGTGTACACGCACTGACTTTCCTGGTGAGGTTAGCTGTGGGTTTCTCACAGCGTGTCCTCAACCCATCTGGATGCAGAGAGGGCTCCATAGAGAGCTTCTCTCAGAGGCACACGTTTTATTCACAGAACCTGTGTGAAAATATTAGATGTGGCGGTGTGTGCTTTAAAACAGTGTTGGGGTAGTAGAGACAGGAGGATTCCTGGAACTGGCTAGACAGCAGTGTAGTCTAACTCGAGAGCTCTAGGATGATGAGAGGCCCACTCTCAAAAAGAGATGGGTGATGTTTCGGGGAACGACTTCTGTATTAGTTAGGGTTTTACTGCTGTGAACAGACACTGTGACCAAGGCAACTCTTATTAAGGACAACATTTAGTTGAGGCTGGCTTACAGGTTCAGAGGGTCAGTCTAGTATCATCAAGGCAGGAACATGGCAGCATCCAGGCAGGCATGGTACAGGAGGGTTGAGAGTTCTACATCTTCATTTGAAGGTTGCTATCAGAATATTTGCTTCCAGGCAGCTAGGACTAGGGTATTAAACCTGACACCCAAAAGGCCACACCTACTCCAACAAGGCCCCACCTACTCCAACAATGCCACAGCTCCTAGTAGTGTTACTCCCTGGGCTAAGCATATACAATACAGCCCCCACCAGACATAGAAAACAAAACATAAAACCCAAACAACCCAAAATGATGCTAGAGTCTCCCAAAAGTGACAAGCTCTCAGGTTGGGGACAAGGCAGCGGTGACAGCTGCACACCTGGTACGGTGGACAGATACTGAAATCTATCTCTGCGCCCCTGGTGATAGTGTGTGTGTCACTTTGGGGTAAGTCATGGTCCTGGGTAACATTTTCTCAGTCCTCTGATGCTAATTCATGACTCATTAATTCTTAAATATTCCCATTGACAGCTACGACCATGTTTGAAGCTGGAAAAGACAAGAGCAACCCGGATGAGTTTGCTGTCGCGCTTGACGAGACTCTGGGAGACTTTGCCTTTCCTGATGAGTTCATGTTTGACGTGTGGGGGGCCATCAGTGATGTGAAACGAGGAAGATGATGGTGTGGCCACTCTTCCTGCAGAGATGACCGCAGTTCTTTGGCTGGCAGCCTTCTCAGGAGTCTTAGATGCTATTATGAACTCTACTTTAGCGTCATACGTTATGAGATATGGTCTTTGGAATGTGATTTTGATTTGCGGATAATGTTTAATATTATTTCTTGTGTTGTATGGTTTAGGTAAATTACAGCGTGATCCATTTTAGTATTTGTTCAAAAGCTTTTAGATTTTCAAGGAGTCTCTCCACACGGGGGATTTTGGTCCCTGTTTGTACCCGTGGCTCTTTCCACATAAAATGCTTGCTCACAACAGCTTTCTGAGTAGTTTTCTTCAATGCCGGGTATATTTATGACCATGTTTGAAGTTGTGTATTTATTGTTACATATATGTGCTTATCTGTTTGTATGCCCTGTGCATGAAGTGCTTAAGGAGGCCAGAAGAGGGCATCTATCACCGTCTGTGACTCTTCAACTGGAGTGACAGGCAGTTGTGAGCTGCCACGTGGGTGCTAGGAAGTGAACCTGGGTCATCTTCAAGAGCAGCAAGTGTTCTCAAGTGCTGAACTGTCTCTAGAGAGCCCTTTCTTCAAAATCTTAATATATACTGGGAATTATGATCAGAGTCTGATTTACCTCATGGTGCCTGCCTTCTGTTATAGTAACTTAAACAGGATGCAGTTAGAAAATGGAATGTGCCGGGCGGTGGTGGCCCACACCTTTAATCCCAGCACTTGGGAGGCAGAGGCAGGCGGATTTCTGAGTTCGAGGCCAGCCTGGTCTACAGAGTGAGTTCCAGGACAGCCTGGGCTACACAGAGAAACCCTGTCTCAAAAAAAAAAAAAAAAAAAAAAAAAAAAAAAAAAAAAAAAAAACCAAAACCAAACAAACAAACAAAAATATAAAGCAATTGATTGAAATTGTTCTGTGTGCAGGAATGTGTGTGTGTATGTGTGTGGTGTGTGTGTGGTGTGTGTGTGTGTGTGCAAGGTAGAAACATGACAAGTAGAGAAGCATTTGTGTTTGATTTTGTTTTTTCAGACCTTTAAGTATTCTTATTTTTTCACCTATAACCTCTATCCTGCTAACTCTTCTAACATCTCCAGGCCAGTGTTTATATTTGTAGCATTTTTACTGTAAAGAATATTTACTCAGAAAATAACTATGTCTGACATGCTGTCTTTGGCGAGTGAGTATGTGGTTAAGAAGCAGTCGTCTTCGGCCTCCTAAGCATCGGAGGAAACCCTATCAGGAACCCTCTCTCCCGTGTATTTAGAGGAGAACGGCGGAATGGACAAGTGCATCCTACTGTCGTTTTAGAGTCCTGCCATCCTTCCTCTGACCCTTGCTCGATTGAGGAGACTGAGAGGAAACGGCAGTCTCAGCCTTCGTGGACATTTCACGGATGTAAGAGGAATGGAAATAAATGGCCCCAGTGCAGATCGTTTAGCTTAGTAGGCAGGCACTCTAGTACATCTGATGGAAGATGCCGGGAGGGTGAGCTCCAGGAAACCGGAAGGAGTGTCTTTCTCATGCTGTGTTAATGCCTAGATAACTCTGTCCTTTTTGGCAAAACGTTACTTTTGCTGTCTCCTCAGTCACAGTCGGGCAGTGCTGGGGTTCATTTTCTTCGTTCATGAATCTACAGCCTGCACTGGAGCTATTTGAATCCTTAACAAGAAGCACAAGCAGCCTGTGGGATACAGACTGCTTAATTCTTTTGCTCGTTATTTGAAGACAGGGTTCAGTTCAAGCTGTGGTCTGTTAGTAATTGTTCAGTGAGTTTTCTATGGAGGTTTCAAAAGTGCCGATAATGTATTAGACACAAAGGCTAGCTGGCGCTGGGAAAGGTGAAGTGTAAAGTTAACCAGAGGGGGCAGGAGGCCTATTGAAACAGCGTTGTTTAAACAATAGCAAAAACGTAGGTTTTTTGGTCACTAGATGTTAGATTTGAAATGTTTATTGTATATTTTTTTGTCATCATTATGAGTTTTTGGTGTGCGTGTGTGAGTGTGTGAATGTGTGAGATGTATGAGAGTTTATGAGTGTGTATCAGTATGTGTGAGTGTGAGTGTATATGAATCAGAGAATTCCTTTGGGGCTGTGTCAGTTTCTCCTCTGGAGGTCTTCAGGAGGACTAGAACTCAGTTTCCCCGTGTCTAACAGAATTCACTGTCATGGTGATCTTTGCAGTACTTGGTTATGCGAGGCATCGGTATCCATGAACAGCATCACCTGTTCTTGCCTGTAAGAATTTGAAGGCCACTGTTGTTACCAAGGGTGTCAGCTTGGTACACTATACTATATACACTAAGAGGATTCCCTCTGAAATGTTCTCATCTCTTGCCTCTACTGGGAGACTGATAACAAGGTCAGTTCCTCAGGTCATTTCATCTCTATACCTGCAGAAACATCTGTTTGGGAGCTTTGCACCTGATTTACAGCAGCCATATATATGTGGGTGCTTTTTTATTGGATATTTTATTTATTTACATTTTAAATGTTATCCCCTTTTCTAGTTTCCCTTCAGGAAACCCCCTATCCCATCTCCCCTCTCCCTGCTTCTATGAGGGTCCCCACCGGCTCCTGCCTCCCCACCCTGGCATTCCCCTACACTGGGGCATCAAGCCTTCATAGGACCAAGGGCCTCCCCTCTCATTGATACCCAACAAGGCCATCCTCTGCTACATAAGTAGCTGGAGCCATGGGTCTCTCCATGTGTACTCTGGTTGGTGGCTTATTCCCTGGGAGCTCTGGGGATCTGGTTGGTTGATATTGTTGTTCTTCCTATGGTGTTGCAAACCCCTTCAGCTCCTTCAGTCCTTTCTCTAACTCCTCCATTGGGGACCCCATGCTCAGTTCAATGGTTGGCTACGAGCATCTGCCTCTGTATTTGTCAGGCTCTGGCAGAGCCTCTCAGGAAACAGCTATATCAGTCTCCTTGTCAGCAAGGTGGCTACTTTTTTTTTTTTTCTGTGTGAGACAGAATCATCGTTTGAATGCTTTCATTTCCTCTTGTGTAGCTTGAGGGTGGTGTGTGTGTGTGTGTGTGTGTGTGTGTGTGTGTACAAGTGCATGTGGCTGCAAGTGTCACTATGTGCTCATGTGGAGGCCAGAGGTTGACATTGGTGTCTTCCTCAGTTGCTCTTTAGCTCAGTTTTTTGAGACAGGGTTTCTCACTGAACCTGGCACTTGCCGATTTGGTTAGGCTGGCCAGCCAATGAGCTGCACGGGTCTGCAGACACACACTACCCCCAGCGTTTACACAGGAGCTGTGGATTAGAACTTGGGTGGGTCTGCTTGCTTTCATAGCAAGCACTTTATCCCCTGAGCCATCTCCCCAGGCCTTCTTGAGTATCTTCTTGTCCTTCTTTGTGTAGCCCTGGCTGTCCTGGAACTTACTCTGTAGACCAGGCTGGCCTAGAACTCAGAAATCCGCCTGCCTCTGCCTCCCAAGTGCTGGGATTAAAGGCGTGCACCACCACCGCCCGGCTCTTCTTGTCCTTCAATGGAAGACAGTTATTTGGTTTTTCCTTAATTTTCTCCCACTCAAAACGGTCTTTGTATGGAAGTCCCACTAAAGACTTAAGATGTGTCTTCTTTCATGGTGGTAGGGAATGCAGTGGGGGCTCTGAGCTAGGTCCTGGTCTGATGCGCATATCCTAATGATTGAACAATTAATAGACATACTGTTTGCTTCTGAGGTATTTTAAAAAACTTAATTACATGCAGGGCATAGTGTGGTTCCCTTTAACTTCAAGATTCGGAGGCAGAGGAAGACTGATCTCTGTGAGCTTGAGGCCAGCCTGGTCTACATAGTGAGTTCCAGGACAGCCAGGGCTACACAGCTTTGTCTCAAAATACCAAAAAAAGAAATGTAATTATATAAGTTTTACCATGTGAAAGTCTTCAGAAGTTCAATTATAGTAGCGGTGACCTGTCTGCTGATTGCTAAATCAATATTATAATGCAGCTGATTATTAGCTAAAAAGAGATATCTTATTTTCCTTGAGGATATATACTTTTCAATATTTCCCATACTAACATCAGTAAGTAGGCATTTCTGGGTCTTTATCATCCATCCCTGGTATCATCCCTGGTATTGCCCATCCTTTACCACAGCTGGAGGCTCTCTGGTATCCTGTGATACAGGCAATGCTCCTGTCTCTAAAGGTGGCAGCATCGTGAACTTCTCTGCAAAGGGAGTTTTCTATACAATGGACCTTCTAAACAGAGCATGGGTATGTGACACAGATGCAAAGCAAGGCTGACAGAATGGCCCTGCCCTCTGAGACATCTGAGGATGCACAGGCAACAGCAGCCTGCTGTTTCTCCGGTGGAGATAACCGGGTAGGAGGGTTAAGTTTTACCCACTAGTGAACAGAGGGTTGGAAAAGATCACACTGTGTTAAATACATTTTTATGTCCCTCCACACTGGGTGGAGGGATATCAAAGTAATTACTAGCTCCCAATATATGCTTATAAAATGATGCTAAATTTGTAAGTAACAAGATAGTGTGATTATCTGTAAACAGAATCCTAAGAAGTGAGTCCTTTCAGTTGGAACAGTAAGTTCTGTGAAAAGTGGATACAGGCATAGTTTTCAAGCAGTAACAAGGAGGAGAAACTAAAAAAAAAATTGTAAAAGACGCTTTGAGTAAATATGACCATTTAAAAACATGTATCATATGGTAGCATCAAAGAGACTCATATAAAATATTGGGAAGACATTTTAGAATTAAAACCATGTACTTTAAAATCTGGTCTTGGATCTATTAATCTCTATATAAAATTGTAAATTACATTTTGATATAATCTTAGCATAGATTCTTTAGTGCATTTCTACTTGTAGATGTAAAATTTAATGTTGACTGTAAAGTAAGTTGTATGTTCAGCTATAATTATAAAGCTTACGTTTAAAGCATACTTTCTTAAAATAGAAACCTTTTCATGATAAAGGGATGAATGGCTATTTTTGTTTTCAAAAAAGTTTGGAGTTGGGGCTGGAGAGTTAGCTCAGCCGTTACGAGCACTTGCTGCTGCTGCAGAGTATCTGTGTTCAGTTCTCAGCATCTATATGGGGGCTCACAACCATCTGTGACTCCAGTTCCAGGGAATCTGAAACTTTTGGCTTCTGGGAACATCAGGCATGCACACGGTATACTTAAATACATGCAGGCAAAACACCCATGCACCGTGAAATAAATACATCTAAAAAGTTTAAAAATATTTTTGGAGTTTTAATAGTTTTAGATTTTAATGTTATTTGAATAAACGTAACAGGAATATTATGATTATTCAGGCCTTTAAAAAAATCATACTACTGGCATTTTATTTTTTGTTTTGTTTTTGGAATAGTATCTAACTTGTAGCCCAGGGGCTATATGCAGCCAAGGAAAGACTGTGAGTACAGCCCAACACAAAACTGCAAACTTAAAAATTATCCCAATTAATTGGTGTGTGTGGTGGTTTGAATAGGAATGATCTTCATAGAAACATAGTTTGAATGCTTGGCCCATGGGGAATGGTACTATTAATAGGTGTGGCCTTTTTGGAGGAGACATGTCACCGTGGGGGTCAGCTTTGACGTTTCATAGGCTGAAGTGTGCATGCCTCCTTCTGCTGCCTGTGGATACAGATGTAGAACACTCAGCTCCTTCTCCAGCACCATGTCTGCCTG
The DNA here is from genome assembly GCF_011762505.2 of Arvicanthis niloticus. Lineage (NCBI taxonomy): Eukaryota > Metazoa > Chordata > Mammalia > Rodentia > Muridae > Arvicanthis > Arvicanthis niloticus. The sequence goes on along the minus strand of NC_047661.1, from coordinate 127,820,778 downwards.
CATGCTGCCATGCTCCCGCCAAGCTGATAATGTGCTGATCCTCTGAACCTGTAAACTGTCCCGGATCAAATGTTCTCCTTTATAACAGCTGCCATGGTCATGGTGTCTCTTCACAGACATAAAACCCTAACAAGACAATGAAGAATGTCAACAAGTATTAGGTTGTACCTCAGATAATCCTTAGCAACCTCTTGAGTAATGTTCTCCTCATTTTAAATATTAAAAAAAAAAAAAGATAGGTTGTGGGAAATTACGTTGCTTGCTCAAGGGCACATATGTGGCCAGTGGCAAATTCAGGACTTGTTTCACCTCAGCTCTCTGCACAGCTAATTCTGTTAACGTTTTACGGGAACAATGTAAAATGCATGTGTCACTCAACCAAGGAAAGTTGTGTAGGAATGAGAGTCCAGAAAGCAAGGCTGTAGATTGAGCTAGCTGCTCTCACTACCGGTACGAAGAGTGGCCTTCTAGAGGCCAGGCTAACCAGAACTAGATTTAGATGGCTAAATGACGGATTTTAGGATGGAAAGGTGCTTGGTTCTTTAGGTTAGGACAACTGAGATTCCGCTTGGAACTTGTATTTGGCAGTGCAGTCATTGCTGTAACATGTTTTTCCTAGAATTACTCTATCTGTCTATCTGTCTGTCTGTCTGTCTGTCTGTCTGTCTATCTATACCTCTCTCTCTCTCTCTCTCTCTCTATATATATATATATATATATATATATATGTTATGTATATATATATATATATATATATACATGTAAATATATATATATGTAAACCAAGGTTGGGACCATTTCTTGCCGAGTAAGAACTGGCTTTACAAACTTACGCCTTTCCTGGTTAAAGTGATCTCATGGTTTAATAGATTTGATTCTAGCTATGAGTACTTTGCTGTTTGAACTTAACGAACAAGGTATTTTATTTTCAGTTAATACATGTGATGCTTGTATATGCTTGGGCCAGGGCGTGGCACTATTAGAGGTGTGGTCTTGTTGGAGTAGGTGTGTCACTGTGGGTGTGGGCTTAAGACCCTCATTGTTGTTGCCTGGAAGCTAGTCTGCTAGCAGCTTTCAGATGAAGATGTAGAACTCCTCCTGTACCATGTCTGCCTGGATGCTGCCATGTTCCCGCCTTGATGATAATGGACTGACCCTCTGAACCTGTAAGCCAGCCCTAATTAAATGTTGTCCTTATAAGAGTTGCCTTGGTCATGGTATCTGTTCACAGCAGTAAACCCCTAACTAAGACAATACATAGGGAATATTTGAAAGGCTGTTGTCAATATTAAACTCCAAATAAAACTACCTTTAACTGTATTGGCAAAAAACAAAAACAAAACAAAAACAAAAAACAAAACCCAAAAAGTCTTTCTTCAGAGGTGGTCAAATGTTCCACTTGTCAGGGGGAGTACTCAATGCATTCCACTTTGACTGAGGTTCAGGGTGGTTCTGGAGTGGAAGGCAGACTGGGATGGGGTCCATAGCATTAACTAGTCATTCCAAACGTCTATGGAATATGACAACATCGCTCCTATAGTTTTCTTGATTAAACATCACCTATCATCTTTTAAAGTGAGTTAACTCAGAGCTGGAGAGATGGCTCAACAGTTAAAAGCACTGAATGCTCTTTCAGAGTGCCTGGGTTTGATTCCCAGCACCCACCTGGTGGATCATGACCCCATGCAACTCCAGTTGTAGGACATCTGATGCCCTCTTCTGGTCTCTATGGGCACACACATGCATGCGGGCAAAACACTTGTAATAATAAAAATTTAAAGTGAATTAACTGTCCTAATAATGTAATAATAAAAATATCAAATTAAATATTATTAAATATAATAATAAATGAAAGCGAATTAACTGTCTTCCAGATAGACTCATCCCGGTGAGCCAATACTCATTTCATGGCCCAGGGGGGCCAACCCTGTTTTTTGTTTTCTTCCTTGTCTGACCAGTAGGTGGCACTACCTGTCCGGACTGTCACCTTGAAGCTGCCTTTCTCTTGTGAATCTGGATAGGTCTGTCAGGTGTTTGTAGTCTTCATTCTGACCTGTCTAGTCTGATTCTTAGGCACAGCCAGTGGACATCTAAAGCATCTCTGATACTCAGCTACTTTCCTGAGCCTTGGGACTGCACTTGGTGGTCTCTGAGAGTATTGAGGCTGATGACAAATTCTACCAAAATCAGCTCAGGTTCTGCTAACCCGGAGAGGCTCTGACCAGTGGAGCGCTGCCGGTATGATTGTGGTTAATATCCTGTGAAAATTATAGAGGACTTCATACCAAGCAGAAAATTAAACAGGCGCATTAAAAAATTTTAAAGCTTAATTCATGGCTGCAAAACTTTTAAATGAGTTTTGAGCAAACAGGAAATTGCGATTTAAGTGGCTCTTTGCTTGAATAAGCAAATCAAGCTTCTCTGCAGCTAATGATCAATACTCTGTAGCTCATCAAAAGGTTTTTATATTTATTATGATAGAATTCTGTCTGGAGGTTGGTTCAGGTTTTACTGTTCTAACTGCGGTCAGTTGGGTTTCTTACTCATGTGGCATTTTTCATATTTAAGTAATTTACCAGTGCTTTCAGCTGTAACACTGTTTTATCTTGGGAATCTTCCTTTCTATGAATTATGTTTTAATTCTACTGCCTCCCGATGCTGCTATTAACTGTGGTTAAATGCCATTTGTTACAAACAAAAAATTTTCATTTATACTTCTCTCTTTCTTTCTTTCTTTCTTTCTTTCTTTCTTTCTTTCTTTCTTTCTTTCTTTCTTTCTGAGACAGGGTTTCTCTGTGTAGCCCTGGCTGTCCTGGAACTCACTCTGTAGACTAGGCTGGTCTCAAACTCAGAAATCCGCCTGCGTCTGCCTCCCAAGTGCTGGGATTAAAGGCGTGCGCCACCACTGCCTGGCTATTTTTATTTTCTTAGAAGCATATGTAAGTAGCTTTGGCACCTTTGGTTAATTAGTGAATAATTAATTTTGTGTTCCTGTGTATGATGTGTGTGTTTGTGTGGTCACGAGTCACTGCATGCATGTGGAGGTCATGCATGCATGTGGAAGGTTGGTCCTTACCTTCTCCTCTGTTCAGGGCCTCTTGTTGCTTTCTGTTGATGTACTCTGTGCTTCAAGTTGATTGGTCCTTGAGCTTCTGGCTGATCCTCTGTCTCCACCTTTGCGTCCCCGTGAGAGAGTGGGTATTACAGAAGTGTGTTACTGAACCCAGTGTTTTACGTGGGTTCTGGGGTGGAACACAGATTCTTAGGGTGGGCAGCAAGTACTTTTACCTAACCATGGAGCGACCCCTGCCACCTGAAAGTTTTAAAAGTGGTATTTGCCCTAGTTTCCTATACTCATAAGGACAGAGAGCTGGTACTTTATTGGGAGCACCTGGGCCTTCATGGTCCAGGATACACTGGGATGGTTTCTGTAGGATGGTGTCTGTGGGAAGTGGAGTTGCCTAGGAGAGATCAGCAGGATCATGAATCAGTTCCTTCAGTGGAGAGATCTGCTCTGGGCTTCACAATTGGTCGTGATATCCCACATCCATGGGAAAGAGGAAGCCAGGAATAAGTGTCTCCGTGCCTAAGGGGAAGCCCTTCCCTGAGCAGCACTCTTTGGTTTTTTCATATTTAGTTTTTCAAAGCTTTAAGAAAATTATTAATGTATTTACATCCCCAAATGGTGTCCCTCTCCTGGTCCCCACTTCTAGGGGTCCTCCCCCAAGCTCCCTCCCTTTTGCCTCTGAGAGGGTGCTCACCCCATACCCCTCCATTCTGGTGCATCAAGTCTCTGCAGGATCAGGCACATCCTCTCCCACTGAGGCCAGACAAGGCAGCCCTCTGCTGCGTATGTGCCAGGGGCCTCAGACCAGTCCACGTGTCTTTGGTTGTTAGCTCATTGTCTGGGAGCTCCCAGGGGTCCAGGTTAGTTGGCACTGTTGGTCTACCTGTGGGATTGCCATCGCCTTTGGGGCCTTTAATCTTTCCCCTAACTCTTCCATAGGGGTCCTGGACCTGTGTCTAATATTTGGCTGTGGGTATCTGCATCTAGCTCAGTCAGCTGTTGGGTAGAGCCTCTCAGAGGACAGTTAATGCTAGGTTTATGTCTGCAAGCACAACATAGCATCACTAATAGTGTCAGGGATTGGTGCCTGCCCATGGGATGGGTCTCAAGTTGGGTTGGTCCCTGGTCGGCCATTCCTTCAGTCTCCCTGAGCAGTGCTCTTATCATGTCTAGTTGGGAATAGGATTACACAACCTCCAGAATGTAGTCATTTACTCCAGGAGTGGCATGGACCATTTGATGTTCTAGTTAGGGTTTTACCGCTGTGAACAGACTCCATGGCCAATGCAAGTCTTATAAAGGACATTTAATTGGAGCTGGTTTACAGGTTCAGAGGTTCATTAAGGAGGGAGCATAGCAGCGTCCAGACAGGAATGGTGCAGGCAGAGTAGAGAGTTCTCTATCTTCATCTGCAGGCTGCTAGCAGAATACTGTCTTCTGGAAAGCTAGGACAAGGGTCTTAAAGCCCATGCCCACAGTGACATACCTACTCCAATAGGCCGCACCTCCAATAGTGTCACTCCTTGGGCTAAGCAAATGTAAACCATCACAGCCAGGCATTAAGCTATTGTTAGATTCATTGACATTGCTGATTTGTGGTTCACTTTCGACACTGCTGTTTGTTTTCTTTGTCCATCCTGTTTTATTACTGTGCCAGCCTCTTCTCTTTAACTGAAACCAAATATCAAAGCAAAATGTTGCATATGAATCTTAGTAGCCTGTGAAGGGCTATGTTTTCTTGATTGACAGTCACAGGGATCTATACGATTCACTTTCTATGGATCTGGAATATTCTAACAACCTTTTCAGGGCATGTACTGGCTTGTTTAATGTCAACTTGACACAAGTTAGAGTCATAAGAGAGGAGGGAGCCTCTTGAGAAACTGTCTTTGTAAGAACCGGCTGTAGACAAGTCTGTAGATTATTTTCTTAATTTGTGGTTGGTGTGGGAGGGCTCAGGCCACTGTGGGTGTTGCCATCCCTGGGCTGGTGGTCAGAGGTTCTATAAGAAAGCAGCTGAGCAAGCCATGAGGAGCAAGCCAGTAAGCAGCGCTCTGCATCAGCTCCTGCCTCCAGGTTTCTGCCCTGCTTGAGTTCCCATCCTCATTTCTTTTGATGATGAACTGTTATAAGGAACCGTGAGTGAAGTAAACCTTATTCTCCCCAAGGTGATTTTGGTCATAGTGTTTCATCACAGAAATAGTAACCTTAATTAAGGCAAGTTGTTACCAGGGACTGGGGCACTGCTGTGACGGGCCTGACCATGTCTTTAGGATTTCGGAAGATCTTGGCTATGAAAGCCATTGACTGTTCGAAGCTTGGTGAGCTGCTCTGTAGGAACCTGGGTGATGGAGAGCAAGGTAGATAATGGAGATCTGGCTGGTGAAGTTCCATACGAAATTCACGAGCCAGTTACAGACTCTGAGGCTCCTGCTGTTTTGAGTTGAGAGTCCGTGTTTCTGGTTGAACGAGGGCCAAAGAATCAACTGTGATTGACAAGAGTCTAGATTGGGAGCCACTTAACTAAAACCTTTGCTTTACTGGGACAATTGATGGTCAGCTGGAGCTAGGAAATTATCGGTGATTAAGAAGAGACCAGCGTCACTGAGGTGAAATTTTCTGAGAAGTGTTTCCTCAGAGTCAGCAGCCCAGTCAGCCACGGAGGCAGCCACAGCTGTCCCTTGCACTGGCAGCCAAACTTGATAATGTCTAAGAGTCACCAGGTGGTAATGGTATTGAAGGCATGAGGAGTCATGAGAAGCAGCAGAGGCTTGGCTCCGTGGGAGGCCAGAAGGGGTCACTGGAGAAGATGCAGTTATAATGCAATGGAAGCCCCAGGACTGAAGGGGTCATGGAGAGAAGTTGAGGCTTGGCACCATGAAGAAAGTTAAGGAGAGGAAACTGGTGAAAGTGCAGCCCAGTCACAGCAGAAGCGTTTTGGAGACACCATTACCATGGAATGACCACCAAGAACAGCAACAGAGGGAAGAAAAGCCTGCCCGAGTCTGGAAGACAAGATGCGTGTGGTGTAGAGTGTGGAAGTGAAGAAGAGACCTGCTCCTTGGAAGAGCACAGAAGATCATGGGTGAATCCCAGATATTGATCACTGAGTGACTACTGCTGGAGTATGGTTTTGCTTTGATCGGATTGTGACTGTGCCCTGGGATTTGTTGAAGTAAGGAAGCAGTCAACTTATTTCTGATTTTACAAGAGCCCACAGTTGAGAGACTAAATTTTAAAAAGAGATTGTAGATTTTAAGAGAGACTTTGCTTTTTTTTTTTTTTTTTAGAGAGATTGAATTTTAAAGTGCTTGAATTTATAAAAACTGTGGGACATTTTAAGTTTGTAAAATATTTTATATTGTGATGTTGATATTAACGTGTGTTCTTGATGAGCAAGAAAGGAGATGTTGTGGCTTAATAGTTAAATGTATGTGTGTGTGTGTGTGTGTGTGAGAGAGAGAGAGAGAGAGAGAGAGAGAGAGAGAGAGAGAGAGAGGCAGACAGACAAGGAATCAATCATGATGAACAGTTCTATGTCAAGCTGACACAAGCTAGAGTTGTCCAATAGGAGGGGACGTCATTTGAGAAGATGTGTCCATGAGATCAGGATGTAGGGCATTTTCTTAAATAGTGATTGATGGGGAGGGTCCAGCTCATGGTGGGTGATATTATCTCTGGGGTGATGTAAGAAAGCTGGCTGATAAATCCGGGGTCAGTAAGCAGCACCCCTCCATGGCCTCTGCATCAGTGCCTGTCTCCAGGTTCCTGCCATTTTTGGGTTCTTGTTCTGACTACTTTCAACGATGAAATACAATGTGAAAGTGTAAGCCAAACACACCCTTTCCTCCCTAGCTTGCTTTTGGTCATGGTGTTTCACCACAGCATTAGAAATCTAAGACAGGGCATAGTCTCCACAGGAGCATCAGTTCACTGGTATTGAGAAAGGGTCCCTCTCTTCATGACCTTACACTGCTTGCTGCCCCTGGGCTCCGTTAAGCTGAACTTTCTGTACATGATCCTATCAGGACCGAGTTACAGAGAACAGAATCTGTGTACCCACTTGGCTTTTCCACTGGAGCCGGGTTCCTGAAAAACAACTTGAGGCTTGTTTATTTATGAATAAATGCCTATGCCATAAGCATTGGCTTGTTCTCCGACTAGCTTCTAACTGTATAACCTGTTTAAGGTATTCTATGTCTGCCACAATGCTAGTTACCTCTCCTCAGTTTCAAACGTCTGACTTCCTCTGAGCCCAGGTGAATCTTCCCACCTCTGACTGTCTCCCAGAGTTCCAATCTCTCTACCGGAATTCCCACCTTCTACTTCCTGTCTTTTGCTAATAGGCCATCAGCGTTTTATTGACAGGTGGTGCTTCCACACAGTGCACAAGAGATTATCCGTACAAATCTCTTCTAAGAAGAAAGGGGTTAGGTGAATGGCCCAGAATTTTTAGAAAGACTTAAGAAAATGACACTAGGCAGCCCTTGGGACAAAGCCCAAAGCCTTGTTGACGTGGTGCGCTGCTTCAGAGACCCAGGACTGCTGCTACAGCTGGAAGCTGCTTCTGCTGTTTGCATCGCCCATGCTGGGAATACAGCTCTTCCGCGACTCTGCTTCAGCACAAGCCAAGTCTTAGCCTGTCTTTCTCAAACCTCACCATTTGTGAATGGAAGAGTTTAAGTTGTGTTGAGAACCTGTATCCGCAAGAAACCTGGAGGAAGGTAACTTTTAGCTTTTTAGGCCAACTCAAATTTGCTTTCTAGATTAGTAAAGATGTGTTCATTCAGCAGACTTATTGGACATGATACATAGTGAGCCAGAGCGTGTGCGTGTGCATGTGTGTGTGTGTGACACACGTAACTTGCTTTTTGGTCTACACTAACATGCTTCTATTTTTAAATAAAACTAATTATTCAATAAGAAATAGCTAAGATTCCCTTGGATGCTATGTGAAAAGTAGAAGATTGCCAGGCAGTGGTGGCGCACGCCTTTAATCCCATAATCCCAGCACTTGGGAGGCAGAGGCAGGCGGATTTCTGAGTTCGAGGCCAGCCTGGTCTACAGAGTGAGGTCCAGGACAGCCAGGACTACACAGAGAAACCCTGTCTTGAAAAACCAAAAAAAAAAGAAAAAGAAAAGTAGAAGATAACTGTTAAATTTTGGATAAAATAATGTCACTTCAGCAGGCATTATTGCCTTAAGACAGATTCATTACATTAGAGGGTTTTAAAAAATCCTGTGTGTGTGTGCCTGTGTGTATGTATGTGTGTGTGTACATGTGTGTATGTTTGTGGTTGTGTGTATGTGTTGGTGGGTAGGTGGCATATGCTTTGTGAGTGTGTGTGTTCGCATGTGGAGTCCGAAGGTGGATGTTGGGTGTCTTTTTTATGTCTGCAACGAATCTGGAGCTCACTGATTCAGTGAGATTACTTGGTCAGAGAACCCACAGGCTCCTCCTAGCATCAGCTGACATGGGTTTTGGAGTTCAGCTCTTGTCTAGCGAGCTGCATGCAAGTTAGTATTGCTGACTGAATGCTCACTAGAGAGATTTACTTTTGAAAGCATGAAATAAGCTTTCTTGAGTGGCTATAGCAACTGGGTACCATGCCTCTGTCTCTGAATGCCTGTCCTTGGTTCTGTGTGGTGGAGACTCCTCATCTGGGTCTCAGTGAGAGGGCCATCCATTGGGCTTTTATTCGGTTACCTTTTTTTTTTTTCCAAGAAAAAATATTTTTAATACACAAATTGTGGTTCACTTAATTGCATTTGGTCAGCTTCACTATAGCAGAGTGTCTCAGCACACAGAATCCAGACAGGTCACTAAGCTGTTAGCAGACAAGAGGAGCAAGGAACTCTTGCCTTGTTACTGCTCGTGGTAGCTATCTTACCAATAAATTACATATTTACTTCACAAATTGGACTTTTCAATGCCAGAGTAATATTTTCCTTTATTTCCAAGAATGGGAATGCTTATTCTCTATTCTGTCAGGACCAGATGGGTTTAGTGCAGAATTCTATCAGACCTTCAAAGAAGAGCTAATATCAATAGTCTTCAAACTATTTCACAAAATAGAAACAGAAGGAACACTACCCAATTTGCTCTATGAAGCCACAATTACACTCATACCTAAACCACACAAAGATCCAACAAAGAAAGAGAACTTCAGACCAATCTCCCTTATGAATATCAATATAAAAATACTCAATAAAGTTCTGGCAAACCGAATCCAAGAACACATCAAAACAATCATCCATCATGATCAAGTAGGCTTCATCCCAGGGATGCAGGGATGGTTCAGTCTAAGGAAATCTATCTACATAATCTACTATATAAACAAACTCTGTAACTGATTCTTAATTAGCATAAGCCCACCCCTTCATTCTTTCAGTCACTGACTCTTAATTAGCATAAGCCCACCCCTTCATTCTTTCAGTCAATGACTCTTAATTAGCATAAGCCCACCCCTATGGTTGGACAGCAGAGCTAGTGCCTCAGTCAGTGTTACAATAGATTTTTTATTTTTGCTTTAAAAATTGTTGCTAATGTAATTTTTTCTGTTTGTTTTTGGGGGTTTTGAGATGGAGTTTCTTTGTGTAGCACTGGCTGTCCTTTAACTCACTCTGTAGACTACGCTATCCTCAAACTCAGAGATTTGCCTGCCTTTGACACCTGAGTGCTGGGATTAAAGGGTGTACCAGCACCACCTTAAGTAACAAGTGATGTTTTACTTATTGTCTTTTTAAAATTTGTTTTGAGGCAGAGTCTCACTATGTAGTTCTGGTTGACCTAGAACACACTAAGTAGACCAGACTGGCCTTGAACTTGTGGAGATCTGTCTGCCTTTGCCTCCTGAGTGCTGGGATTACAAGAATACACTGCCAAGGCTGTCCTCAATAGATGTTTTCTAATGTTTTATGCGCTGAGAAATTGATTCTGCTGCAGACCTCTTGACTCTAAGATATTATGCCAGCCGTGTAAACAAAACAGCACCATGACATTTAATATATGACAGAACAACCCTGGACTCAGAACTTTATTTTGATAAGAAAGTGTAGCATGTAGAAGATTTTCAGTTTTGGAAAACTGGGATTTCCTGAGCCTATGGCTCTTGCAACACATTAGAAAAAACTTCCCTCCCCCATTTTGAAGCCAGATTAATTTTTTTTTTTTTTTGCTTAGAGTTTTCATCATCTGTGACAGTTGAAATAGTGTACGAAAGCACATCACACACATTAAGTTGAAGAATGGCAGAGAACGATGACTCAGAATGGAGAGGAACATGGCAGCATCCTTACGGAAATGAGCTGAGTCATTCAGACTCCTGGGTGAGCTTCACCCTCCAGGTTAGGTCAGTCACCCAACTTCTCCAATATCCTACTGTCATTTATGGAGTAGTAATAACGATACTTACTTGCTGCCAGGGTTATGTTTTGATAATACATTTAAAGCACAGCATAGTAAACGTTTGATAAATGTGTTTTATCTTATTTTCTCGTGTGTTGTGTATGTATATAGTGCATGTGTATGTATTTGTATATGTTCATGTGTGTGCTGCTGTGCTTATGCGGTGAATGCAGTTGTGTGCAGAGGTCAGAGTTTGATGGTGCTGGTTGCCTTCTATTTTATTTGTTTGTTTGTTTATTTATTTATTTAGGGATAGAGCCTCTCCCTGAGCCTAGAGCTCATCAGTTGGCTAGACTGGCTGGTCAGTGAGACTGGAGAATCCATGTGTCTCTGCTCCTCCCTGGCCCAGCTCTAATGTTACAGACATATAGGCTGTTGCATTTGGCTTTTACATGTGTGCAGGAGATCCAGACTCAGGTCCTCAGGTGTATGCAGCATGCTCTTTACCAACAGTCCTCAACAAATTTACTTATTATTGCTATTAATAAAGTTCCAGGCAGACCCCCAGTTTCCAAGGGCTGGCAGACAGCCTTCTGAACAGTGGTGGCTAGTGAGATAGCTAGTGGAGAGCTAGTCTCAACACTTGACCAGTATGAACTTCACATTAGTGTAGGGAGCCGCGGCGAGCGGTGACAACATTCGCCATTACAAGATGGCGCTGCCATCTGGTGCTCCCACAAGTAAACAACTAAACTTCGAAGGTGCAAGAGGCGAAAGCGCGCCAAGCCACTGCCCATCCCGGGGCGTAATATGGGGTGATGAGTAAGCAGCCAATCAGAAGTGAACACGCCACTCTAGGGTGCATATAAGCAGTGCCTTTTCCGGGCTTGGGGTCTTCCGCTTCAGCTGATACAAGAATAAAGCCTTGCTGTAGTAACTACCCGAACACTATCTCCCGTGTCTCTCTTGCAGGCGAGGGGACTCGGAAGGGCACACACATTAGCACTTGTAGAAGACTTGTAGCACTGCAGAAGACACTTCTCTGAATGAGACAGAGACCAACATTGGTCAATGGTATAAACACAAATATTTAGAAGCCAATTTTACTGCATTTACTTAGCACAACATTAGTAGTAACTCCTCTCCTAGGGCCTGTGACCACTTGCCACACCTGTGTGCTCACTTGCTCACTGGACAACAGTGGCAAAGCTCTTTTGTGGTTAATCAAACACTTTTGGGCCAGGATCTAAGCCCCAGGTTGGGCTTCCTCTGAGGTAGCTGAGAGGGAAGAACATTGGCTTGGGTAAGATTTGATCTTGAGAGAAATTAAGGTTGCTTTTTATAATATAATGTTTACTTGCCTACCTGTCTTGAATCTAAGTTACTGGGAGGGCAGAAGCTGCAGGTCTCTGGTGAATTAACACCCTATTGTAAAACAGTGCATGGGGGCAGGGGAAGTTAAGTAAAGGATTAATTGCCAGGACTTCTTTCTCTGTTGCCTGGAAGCCTATCACTGACCAGGTGAGACGGATGCTGGAAGCAATAGAACTTTTGTTGAACCAGGAGTAGAGAGTCAGGGAAAAACTTTTACAGAAGCAAACACACATACATTCATACATACACATTCATACATTCTTTCATACACTCTTGTTGGGCCTGGCTACGTATCTTACACTTCACAATCTTACACCCAGCACACCTATACTTACATATACAATATGGAGCAAAGCCCAAGTGCTAGCACAGAAAGAACTCACTCATTCTGGATGAAAAATAAGCTTCGACTTTTGTTGCATAGAGAAAGAAAAAGCTTCTACCTTTTAATTACTTAATGAAGGAAACCCAAATCTGTAAGAGAAAGCCCTGTGCCTGTCAGTAAGAAAAGCCTGCTCTCTCTGCGGCTCTTTCTGCTCTCTGTTCTAACCTGCCTTGCCTCTCTCTACTCAGCTCTCTAATGCTTTGGTCCTATTCTCCTGCCTAATTAATTCTGTTCTTTCCTTCCGCCTCCTTAGTGTCATCATTCCTATTTTTTGTACTTTTGTAGGAGAAAAGATCACATGGTATCCCAAGATTTCAGACATAAATTCGAATCATAAATTGAACAAGAAGTCACAACAGAGATGTTTACATGTGTTTCCATTAAGACTAGTTATCTAACTAGACATTCATTATGTATCACGAGCTCCACAGATTCATTGAGAGTCTAAAACTATAATTCTTAGGTCCAAGTTAACATTGGAGTATTGTATAGATAAACCCAGTCAATATATTATCCTCTGTCCTTGTGCTTACGATTAATCATTTGTTCCTTTTACAACCTTTACTCAATGGTTTATGGCCTAAAGGAATGTATTTCTGAATTCTAAATCTGTGTGCCTGCTTGTAATTGTAAATCTAGTGCCATTAGCTTGTGACACGTGAAGACCGGCAGAGTTTTAATAGTATAAATTTAGGAATTCTTGTAGAATCAGCATTAGGATTTAAGAAATCATCTATCTGTAGCATGACTACAAGACAGTACATCTTCACTGATCTGCAGAAAATCTGCCCAATAGGGTAGGCTAATGCCCAGGGATTATTATAATTAATTTAATAATGACAGGAAGGGCATATCAATAGCAACAGTCAATCCTGAGTCATTGGTCCCTCAGGCCATCCCTCCAAGGGCTTGTTCATCGCAGTACCATGGTGGAGCCATTTCAGGAAAATCACCTGCCAGTCTGAGCCTTTCCTAGATGGCTCCCGACTCTCTTGATTGAATTTGAGGCTTACTCCATCTGGTAGTATAAACCCGAGTATTTCAACTTTTACATTTTTAGGATGTTTTGCTGATGGGGTCATAGTAAAAATTTTTTTATAATATTTCAAAATACATTTCATAAAATAGGACATTTAATAAAAGCTCAAATATGAAAAAATTGAAGGCAAAACTTAAGTCATGATTGTACCACTCCAGTAGAGCTGCAGTTATTATTTTGATCTGTGTATTTCCTCTCTCCTTCTCTGTAAAACCAGGATTATATTCTACTAGTGTTTTTCATCTTTTCATCTATCATAATTATGTAGTTCAGATATATCCACATTTCATATTCTTCTATATTTTAAATGGCTGCAAATGTTGCCCTTGTATAATCTATTATCATTTACTTAGCCAAACCTCTTTTATTAGATAGTTCAATCTGTGTTTAAATATGTATGATTTGGATAATTATAGAAAATTAAGTTTATATAGAAGACAATTGTTCTGTTTATCTCAGAGATGTAAGCGATAAATTTTTAGAGAATTTAACTTTTTTTCATGGTGTTTTCATTGATGATTTGGGAATTTCACATCATGAACTCCCAATACACTCTCTTCTCAATCCTCCCTGGTCCACCTCCCTACCCTTGTGAACCCACACTCAAAAAAAAAAAAAAAAAAAAAAGATGAAAAAAAAGAAAAAAGAAAGACAAAAAACCAAAACAACGATAGCAACCAAAACAAGTCCAATTTGTGTTGCCCATATACTCGCTGGAGGATGGTCAGACTCCCAGCTCCCAGATCCTTCCCCACTCGCACACACTCCCAGCAGAAGCCATCAACTGTGACCAGGGGTACTCCAGCATCCTAGCACAGTCTTCAAAAGTTCTCTTGGATGGCTTTCTGTCTAGGCTGTTACTCTTTTGGGGGTGGGATGGTTAGGCTGGGGTGGGGGTAGGAATTGTCACAGTTCTATGTCCCTCTTTCTCAACATTGAGTCTGTAGACATCAATACTACTGCAAAAGTAGCTCTCTCACCTTTTACAGTCTGCAGGAGCATGGATCATGGACTTACACATGGTTTCTGGTGACAGCATGGATCGTGGACATCCACATGGTTTGGCTTCAGCACATGCTGTGTACCTCAGCATGGTGTCTGGTGGTACTACAGACCATGGGTGTCTACACAGCCTTCTGCCATTGCCTGGGCCGTGGACATCAACATGGCTTTAGGCTGCAGCACAGACCACAGTCATCTGTATGACTTTCATTGGTAACACGGTCCATGGACATCACAGACAAGGCTATGTAGGAACACAGACCCAGACACTGCCCTGGGAGGCACTATGGGCCCAGACATGACCATGACCTCAGGTGGCAGTGCTGGCCACTCAGATCAATATGGCCCCTGGGTGAAGCAGGGTCCACACATAGCACATCAGCATGGCCTCAGGCAGTGGTAGTCCAGACTAAGGACAAGAGAGGCTATAACTTTTAAAGCAGACTGACTCTACATTAGTTTCCAGAAAGCTTCTTGAGGCCCGCTTTGAAACCGCATCAGAAAAATGCTTACATGAACATATGACTGAGAAGAGGCAGGAAGGAACATTATTTATTACAAACTCTTCCTGCAGGAAGAGATGGGGCATCTTTGAACGTGAGCTGATTAAACCCACAGAGGAATGTTAGCATAAAATATCTGACTCTCTCTGCATTAGCAGATGATCGTGCCAGCGGGCAGAGGTCCCAGTAGAAGCAGGGCACTTGGGTGGGGCAGTGATTTTTCACCATTTTAGAGAGAAGAAGTAAATGCCACATTTTATTAAATTAAAAAAAAAATTTCCTGAGTAACATTTCATCTTTCACTTTCTTGGGTTTTAGTAAGCCATTAAATTTAAAAAAAAAAAAAAAAAAAGCATTAAAAAAGTTCTTTTATAGTGTCTCATTAGGTAGCCCAGGCTGACTTGTGTAAAGTTATAGGTATTTTTCTCCACACCCAGCTTGGCAAGCATTTTTTTATATCCTGCTAGTGTGAAGTGTAATTCCATCAACGAAGGAAAACAGCTAACAAAGCAGTTAGAGGATTCCGGAGGATTGTGAGTTTATATTGGAAATTAAGGTAGTACCACAATTCTCCATGCCGTAAATGTCTTAGATTTGGCTAATCCTTCTAGTGTCTATAAAGACAATTGTTGTTCAGTAAATATACATAAAATTGCCAGAAACGTAAAAGACGCCACACTCGGGCTTTTTCTCATTCACCTCCGTTTCCTTTAACACAAGAAATGAATTAAATAATCTAAACAGTCATGAGGCCATGAGTGATGGTTTTTCTTGTTTTGTCAGTTCAACACAAACCCGGAAATATCTGGGATCTTAACTGATAAAATATCTTCTTCCTTTTTTTTTTTTTTTTTGGTTTTTCAAGACAGGGTTTCTCTGTATAGCCCTGGCTGTCCTGGAACTCACTCTGTAGACCAGGCTGGCCTCGAACTCAGAAATCCACCTGCCTCTGCCTCTCAAGTGCTGGGATTAAAGGCGTGAGCCACCACCACCCAGCGACAAAATATCTTCATAAAATTGGCCTGTGTGCATTTTTTGATTAATGATTGGTGTGGGAGAAGCCAGCTCACTGTGGGCGGGGCAACCCCTGGGCCATGCGGTGGTCATGGGTTTTATGAGAAAGCAGGCTAAGCGAGCTACGAGAAACAAGTCAGTCGGCAGCATCTTTTCTTGGGCTCTGCATCAGCTCCCACCTCCAGATCCCTGCCTGAGTTCCTGTCCTGACTTCCAGGGATGATGAACTTTGATGCGGGAGAGTAAACAAAATAAACCATTTCCTCCCCAAGTTGCTTTTGTTGATGGTGTTTTATCACAGCACAGAACCTCAAGAAAGAGTATCTGAATCGGACAAAGTGTATTGCCTTCAAAACCGCAGTCTATTGATGCCTTGTTTGTGGTGAGTTCCTCTGACCTTATCATTTCACGAGTAAGAGTGAATACAGATGTTCCTAGGTTAATGGTTTTAATTCTTCTCCGAACATACCGTAATCCTAATGAAATCTCCCTTCTGTATGTGCTTCCTAATGTGGATCAGAACAAGCAACTGACTATTGTGAGTCTCTCAGAGTTTTCCAGTTTTGGGGTCTCCAGGCATTCTGTCCTGGTGCAGAGGTCTGGACTCTGTGTCCCGTGGCAGTGTTCTTATTTCTCTCTGCAAGTTTTGAGGTTTCCCTGAACTGTTCACGGATCGATTGTGAAATTTTTGGATTTCTTCCCAGGAAATGTACCAAACAAAGTGAAGAGCTTTTTTGATGGCTATATATTTATATGTCTGTGTGAGAATTTTTCCAGTTGGGTAGGAGCGTCTGACCTCTGACTGCATCAGAATTCTCATAACGCCACAAGCAAACCCGAGCTGGCCCTGCCTTTCTACGCGGAACTGCAGTTGACATAAATCTCAGTATAAATCTGTCAAGAGAGACTTTTCCATTGGAGAAACAAAGCCCAAGTGCTCAAAGGTGGTAGAAAGAAATGTCAGAAAAAGAGAATTTGAAACAGACACCATTCTTTCCCCCATTAATCCAGATAAGTCACTAGGTTTTAGGGAAAAAGAAATGGCTGAGTGCACCGGTATTTGGTGTGAGTTCTAAGTGTCTGAGCTTAGTAAGTTCTGTGTCATAGGGAGGAATATAAGTTCTCCTTGAACTCAGCAAGCTTATCAGGCCTTGGGAACTGCCTAATGCAAAGAGAATGCCTTACTGTTGCTGCCTCCAAACCTGATAAATCTGTAGCGTAGCCACTCCCACCCCTCCTTCCCTTCCCTTCCTTCTGCTAGATAATTTCCTGTAAGAATGCATTACTTTAGTTTCAAAGCATCTTTGCAGCTCCGGTTATAAGGTCTTGGGTACACATAGATGGATTCCTGCTGTCTGAGAAACCCAGTGTCAACACTTAGTCCAAACTACCTTCCAGCCCCCAACTGGATGGCTGTGGATGCCATTCTCACGGTCTCTGAGTTTGGTCTCTCTCCTTCACCTTAGCACGCCGCTAGCTAGCAGATCTTATAACTCACCCTCTGCCTCCTTGGCATTTATGTCTCTTCCCCAAGCACTTCTTCTTCTTTGATTGTTGAATGTAAAAATAAAATAAATTTCACTTAATATTTTTATCAGGCAGGCTCTTACCTTTGAAAGAATAAATGTCGCACTTACATCTTAGTGAGTTTGTGTTCGTTCCCTAGGGACCTAGTGATAGAATGCCTACATTTTAAGTCCAATGGAGACTTTCAATTACCGAGTTTAAGATCAAAGGTACAGGTGTAAACATAGCCCAAATTGTTACATAAATATTTGAGACTGAAAAATACTTCTATTGCATAAATTCCAGATAAGTGAAGTATATAAATTTTAAAGCTAAGCTAAGAATGTATTCAAAAGATTCATTTGATTTTATTTTACTATGTTTTAAAAAAATGTTTTAGTGTTATTGTTTGTTTATGTGTATATATGTATATGTGTGTATGTGTGTGTGTTTATGTGTGTGTGTATATGTGTATATGTGTGTATGTGTGTATGTGTGTGTATGTGTGTATGTGTGTGTATGTGTGTTTATGTATGTGTGTGTGTTTATGTATGTGTGTGTATATGTATATGTATGTATGTGTGTGTATGTGTGTTTATGTATGTGTATGTGTTTATGTGTGTGTATACATATATGTATGTATGTGTATGTGTGTGTATGTATGTGTATGTGTGTGTTTATGTATGTGTGTGTATGTGTGTTTATGTATGTGTGTGTATGTGTTTATGTGTGTGTATACATATGTGTATGTATGTGTGTATGTGTGTATGTATGTATATGTGTATGTATGTATATGTGTGTATGTGTGTTTATGTGTGTGTGTTTATGTATGTGTGTGTTTATGTATGTGTGTATTTATGTATGTGTGTGTTTATGTATGTGTATGTGTGTGTATGTGTATGTGTGTTTAAGTGTGTGTTTATGTATGTGTGTATACGTATGTGTATGTATGTGTGTATGTGTGTGTATGTATGTATATGTGTATATGTGTGTTTATGTGTGTGTGTGTTTATGTATGTGCGTGTTTATGTATGTGTGTATTTATGTATGTGTGTGTTTATCTGTGTGTATGTGTGTATATATGTGTGTGTGTATGTGTGTGTATGTGTGTGTATGTGTATGTGTGTTTAAGTGTGTGTTTATGTATGTGTGTATACGTATGTGTATGTATGTGTGTATGTGTGTGTATGTATGTATATGTGTATATGTATGTTTATGTGTGTGTGTGTTTATGTATGTGTGTGTTTATGTATGTGTGTGTTTATGTGTGTGTATGTGTGTATATATGTGTGTGTGTATGTGTGTGTATGTGTGTGTATGTGTATGTGTGTTTAAGTGTGTGTTTATGTATGTGTGTATACGTATGTGTATGTATGTGTGTATGTGTGTGTATGTATGTATATGTGTATATGTGTGTTTATGTGTGTGTGTGTTTATGTATATGTGTGTTTATGTATGTGTGTGTTTATGTGTGTGTGTGTTTATGTGTATGTATGTGTGTATATATGTGTGTGTGTATGTGTGTGCATATGCATGCAGAGGCCAGAGGAGGACATCCTATCCCCTAGAGCTTGCCTTGCAGGGAGTTGGGAGCCACCCTAACTGGGTTCTGGGAACCAAACTGGTTCTCTGATCAGCAAGGGCTTTTCATAGCTGAGCCATCTCTCCAGCCTCATTTACTCCTTTTTTGTTTTTTTGTTTTTTGGATATAGGGTCTTGACTGTGTATCCTAGTCACATAGAGTGGCCTCGCACATAGGAGTGCCAGGATTACTGGTATATGCCACCACAACTGGCTAAAAGGCTCCGTGCTGTGTGTGTGGCATATTTACCAGCTGTGGGGCCATTGTTGCTGGGCCGTACTTTCTTTATCCTGCTCAATGGTAACATTACCCATTAGGGTTGTTATTAGGAGTGACATAGAGAAAGAAAGGGAGGCAGGCACTGGTGAGATTGCCGATCACGTACACCTCACTCATGGCCTTGCTGTGACCAGTCTTCCTATTTACCAACAGCACCTGGGAAGGGTGCAGTCCATTGATGCTATCAGAAAAGACATTGGCTTGTGTCCTCACCAGTCAGCCTTCCTCTTCTCATGCAGTCCAGAACCCGGGGCCCTCTTGGCACCAATCATAACAGATTAGTGTTTTAAAAACAATAACCTTTGACTATTGTAATACAAAGGTCACTTAATATGTAAAACATTGTTTTGGTTGCATTCTTCCATCTTCTGAGGAAACAAAGTGCTCCCCGCCCCACCCTCTCAGATTTAGGAACAATGTGAATTTACATAGGAAACTTAGATACTGCAGAAGTTCCCACATCTCTCCAAATCAGATTAGAGTGGGCTTGATCTTCTGGTGTCTGGAAAGATAATGTCCTGCTCCTTTTTTGTTTGGGGTCATATGCTCTAATTTCTCATGTTCCGCTTTACTCTTAGATAAACCCAGGGTCATCCGGAAGTCCAGTCTCTTATCTATCTCCCATAACATTTTAATAAGTATACATGGAACTGTTTGACTGTTAATGTTCCCCGTGAGACCTTCTGCCTTCTTGCTTACTCTGCTCCTCCTTTTGTCTTCTCAGAGCCTTTCAAAGTCACCTAATTCCTTCCATTGCCTATGTGCTCCCGAGAGCACGCTCCTTCCCATTGCACATGTGTATTTGAGGCCGCAGTCTCCCCCACTGAGCACGTTCTGCTGAGGAGTAGCATTCTCTCCTGGCAGCTTCTCCCGCTGGTGTGTGGTCCGTTGCTTGCCTGGGTCCCTCAGTCTACCCGACATTCTCTGCTCCTCACTGAAGTCTATGTGTCAAAGAGTGGTAGATGTGTTGGAGAGGTCATTGCAAAATTCCTGTATGTGGCTTGCAGTGTGTGGATTTTGAAGGTCAGGTTGTAGAATAACTAGTGGTCACCTGGCTTCAGACCCTAAGATATTGATTATTACTTCCACAAAATGTCATTAAATTAATGAATCTGCCTTTTCATATTTTGATGCTTTTATCTCTTAGTTAACAAAAGCTTAACGGTTTTTTCCCACCAAGAAAAATAACTTGTACATTTATTAATCTAGAATCTGTCTCTACTAAAATATTAAGCATTATATTTCCTATTGTATTTTAGACCTCAGTCAACAAATCTGAAATATTTAATATTTCATAGACATTGATCTTTTTTTGCTCTTGGCTTTGACAATTCTATAGTGAATAATGCTGACCAGACTCCGGGTTTTTTCTTACAGGCCTCTTACAGCATCAGTGTGGGGACATTATGGATGCTCAATCTTACCTCTCCACTTCCTGCCCTCTTATCACCGCCATTTACTAAAGGGTTTGATGTTGCAAAGACAACTGCCCATTTCCTTCTTGCCGGATTGTACAAAAGAAAACTCTGACATGCCATTTTAGAAGTTAATGGAGATTTTTCGCAAAATAGTATTTTGTCATAAAGACACCTTGGAGATTGCAATCCTTTCTAATTAGTGAGTTAAGACAAGCTTGAGGGATAATTCTCGTGATGTAATTGGCAGTACTTGGAACCAAGTGTATAGCGTTATTTATACTTTCTTCATGATCACTGAATTCTCTTACAAAATTCTCCTTCTCCCTCAAGAAAGCACCATATATTTCCTGATAGTGAACTCTGCACCAAAGAGTGTATTGTAGTGACCATGGGTGTGTGTAGAGTTAGTGTCTGCAGGCCTTGGATTTTAGACATAAGATTCTAAGTTTCAAAGAATTTTTACTGAACACCTACTATGGGCATGCAAGAAACTCTCATTGCTTTCGGAACTCTAAGAAAGGAACAGAAACACTCCTGGTTGTCACAGAGCTTACAGTTTAGAGACCAGATGAGACCAGTGAGTCAGAAAATAACCATGCTAAAAAACTGAGAATGGGGTGTCCAAGTTCTCCATCTTGGGCATTAGCCAGTGGGCCAGGCTGCTGTGCCTGCAGCAGGTAGTCAAACAGCCCCAGCATGCACTGCGGGCCGCCTATGCAGGGGTGGAGGTGGATGAACTGGGCAAAGTGAAGATACCCACCCAGGCTAAGAATAGGCCCAGCAGCATTTCATGGGATAGCCTTGATCCAGGGAAAGTCTACACCCTGATCCTCACAGACCCAGATGCTCCCAGCAAGAAGGACCCCAAATTCAGGGAGTGGTGCCATTTCTTTTTGGTGGTCAACATAAAAGGCAATGGCACTAACAGTGGCACAGTCCTTTCAGATTACATGGGGTCTGGGCCTCCCAGTGGTACAGGCCTCTAATGCTCTGTCTGGCTGGTGTATGAGCAGGACAAGCCACTGAATGGTGACAAGCCCATCCTCAGCAAAATGTCTGGAGATCATCGCTGCAACTTTGAGGTGGCAATAAGTATCATCTGGAAGCTCAGGTGGTGGGCACATGTTACCAGGAAGAGTAGAACGACTCCGTGCCCAAGCTGTAAGAGCAGCTGTCTGGGAAGTAGAGGTGCTGTGGAGGCCAGCAGTCCTGGACACTCCCCCCCCCCCCGCCACCCCCCTAGTAATGTCAAGTTGTACAAAGCATGCTGTTTCTCCCCCATCCTTCCCATCCTGTCATAGGGAGTGTTCAGCTGTGCTAGGGTAGAGGTTTAGGGTATCTTCCCACTGCTCATCATTACGATTCTGGATAGTCACATCCCAGTTGATGTTTGAATTTAGGCTCCATCTGGGGAGGCGTCTGGCGTTCTGATGAAGTCGTTCTATTGTTGATTTAAGAAGAACAACTCTGAAAAAGAAAACATTCTTTCAGGATCAGGTCCACAGAGGAGAGCCAGGGCTAGTGTTGTCTGTACGTGGGTTAACAAGGAGAATTGGTCCAGAATCGGGCATAGTGGCATCTTTTAAGATGTGTTTTTAGGATGCTGTCTCCTGATTGAGACAAACCAAGGCTCCAATCTCAGCTGAATCCTGACCATCTGGGTCAGGTGGCTGCACAGGTGTAGATGTCCTGTAGCTCTAAAGAACAGTTCTGCTGTGTGGAGGGATGGCCATGGAGAGAGACCCTGCTAAGCCCGATGCTTCTCAGTGGGATGAGCAAAAGTCACTGGAATTACTGGTGTGTTAATGCTGTCTGGTCAATGTCAGATACAAAGAAAAGGCATTAGATTCAGGAAAAAAAAAAAAGCAAGCAAGCAGAGGACAGGAATGTTTCCGGACACTATCAATGGAATTGTAGAATGAACAAACTGGTGGAATCAGGGAAGCTTCCTGGGTAAAATCTTAGGTCTATCAAACAGTAGCCAACAAGGTGGCAGGAAAGAATTCATAGAAGACAGGGTGTTGGCTAGAGATCCTTTAGATAAAGCCTTGACATAAAATGGAGACCTTCCAACTTCTCTCTTTTCAAAGTTATGTTGATTGCCACAGGTCCGCTGCAGCCCTGTTCAGATTTCGTTGTCTTCTATTTACATTGCTACATGAAATCGTATTTGGAGGAGGAGCTCAAGGTGAGGAAGGAAGAGCTCACAGAATGGAGTTGGCTATCGGAAAAGTGACCAAGGAGTCCTCTGGAAACTGGCCTTGTGGACGAGTCAGAGTCAGACGAGTCTTCTTCAGAGACAGCTGGAGGTGGACTGACAGGATCTTGTGTAGAAGTATGCAGAAAGCCTGTCATTGGCTGTTACTTCTGTGAATTTGTGACAGGCTGGCCACTGGTAGAACTGAAAAGAACAGTGTGCACAGAGAACAGACTCAGGTGACGTGGAGCTGAGAAGACACGGAGAGAGAGCGACATCTAGCACTTGTTTTCAACACCTATAAGTTACAGAGACCATCAGAGACAGTGGTTGCTACTGCACTCTCCAAAGTTTGTACACCTTTCACTTTTAGTGTTACCAAACTTAGATCTGAGCAGGGAAGGGGACTGTGGAATGTGGTCCTAATTTACTCAGGTGGACAGAACAAAACCGTCTTCATCTCCAATTGGTCTTTTAGAATTACTTTTCTTACTCACATAGACATCAAATCCTGTTGGTCCTACATCCCTGACATCCACGAATCATGCCCTGTTTCTTCTTTGCTGTTGCCCTTCCTTAGTTCAAGTATTCATACTTTTATGTCTGGATCACTTCAATTGCTATTAACTTGCAACTCCAGGGGCTATCCTTTACAGACCACGGCTCAACGAGCCTCTATGGTAGGCTGGTCCATTATTAGTGTCCTCCCCACTCCCCCACTCAGAGACTTCAAATGTCCTGCACAAAAGAAAAATGAGCATGTCTTTCTTTCCCTCTTGACCTCTGGGCTTTGTGGCAATGTTCAAATTCCTCAACACAACATACAGTCTAGTAATGCTTAGAAGATGTGTCCAAAAATAAAAACAAAAATGTAGTTGGAATTCTGCCTTAGCCACTCAAAAAAAAGTATATGTTCCTGGACAAGCCAGTTAATGTAACTAGGTTTCTCTTTTTTAAATTGTAAAATGGAAGGTTAGTAATAGTCCTTTCCTCAACCACTCTGGTTATAATTTAATGAGATATAAAGCACTAACATATGCTAACTTTGCAACAACTGATTTATTGAAATATTGTTATTTCCCTTCCACTGTAGTCTCCTTCCACTGCATCTCCCTTTAATGATGTTTCTGCCACATTGAACTACTTATTTTTGCGTTGTGTCCCGTCCTGCCTCTCCCCAGGGCTAGAATATGCTCATTCTCCATTTCTCCCTTTCCCCTGGAAGAGAGCCCAAATTCCCCAGTCCTGATGATATCATTATAAATTCTATTGCTAGCTACCTAGTCTCCCCCACGAATGTACCCAACATTACCTAGGTTCTCCATAGAAACAGAACAAATAGGTTATATACAAACATACACAAATATATCAGGGAAATTTACTATGAAAATTGATTCCTGTGATTGTGGAGTGCCCTCAGTCCACATCCCACAGTGGACAGCGGTTGTCTGTCTGGGTCTGGCTTACTTTGCTTGGTAAGGTTATCTCAGGTTCCCTCTGATGGCAGTTCCATTTGATAGAGAAGGCAAGGGATTACTATTAAACTGTTTTCTCATGAATTTCAGATTTCCATGCCTTCAATATGTTATAAATAATGTATATTTGTAACAAAAATTCATATTTCTGTATTAATAATCATTCAATTTTTAGAAATTAAGATTAAAATTTAGTAGTAACAGATATTAAGGCTAAGCCTTTCCATGGGCTGTCCACACGAACCTGCTCTAAAATTCTGTCTCTTTTTCAAGGAAGTTTTTTTTTTCTTTTTGCTTTAAGTACAAGTTTGGATAAATATGGAAATGATTGCCTTTAACATCATGCATGCCATTAAGCTTGTGACTCTGACTCCTGCTCTGTGTGCCATAATTCTGAGGTGAAGGAGAATGACTTAAGTATTTTTTTTTGTGTTTTATAAACGAGTAAGAATAGATGGAAATCTCGTTAGAGAAGTGGGCAAGGGCGGTTATCAAAGAAGTTAGAAAAGAAATAAAAATAACCAGGGAGTGTATGACAGTGCATACCATGTGGAAAACACTTTGACCTCACTAGTACAGAATTCTAACTGAACCAATAATGCGCTATCATCTGACCCGGCCAGCCCAGCAGAGTGTGAAGTAGTAGGTGCCTCTCCACTGCCGTAGGGAACGGAGATCTGTGTGCCATCTGCTAACTGATAACCTGGATGAAAAGGCTCAGAGCTTCCCTTTGCTCTGACTCTGTCCCACTTATAAAAACCTGTTTAAGGGAATACCAGGCCAGCTACAGAAATGTAAGCGAAGGGAGATTCACTCGACCTTGCTGACACTGGCAGGGTGAGCCCCCATTTCTCTGACACCCTCCTCATTTCTGTGGGGAGGTGCTGTCCCCTGTGGCATCTGTGCCTTCACTCAGTCCTCTTAGGGTACAAGACATAACTTGTTGAGTTTCAGGGCAGGTCTCTGCCTCTTCTACTGTCTGCCTGCAGAGTCCACGCTCTCTGGGTTGCCCGCTAAGATGGCTTTTAGAGGAAGACAACCCTTCACTGGGAAGGTGTGGTCTGCAGCTCTGCCTGTGCCTGTGGGGGATGGATCTCCTTTAAATTCCAGGTTAAGAAGAGATAATGACTGAAGCAAAGGAGCAGTTATGTCAAGAGGTGGGGGGAGGATTTGAACACACAGCCTAGGGAAGTACCCGTTTTGGGAGGGACAGGCAGCCCCTGGTTCATCAGAGCCCAGTGTAGGTAGATGGAGAGTGGCAGTGAGTCTGGAAAGAGCATCTGGCTTTGCATAATGGACTGAGGAAGTGAAGGTGGGAGCAGGGCGACTGTGAGGGGGCATCTACTGCAGCTTTCTGCAACCAGAAGATGGCGATATGGTTGAAATGGAGACTGATGTGTGAGTGGTTTCAAGAGATGCCGAGGAGCAAAATCTCAGAAGTTAGAGATGATCTGGACCAAAGGGATGAGACAGTGGTTTTAACCAATCGGGTAGGTGTGCTGGTAAGATACCTAAGAACCTAATACACAATAGGTAGATATATAAGAAAGATAGTTGATGTGGTTTGCACAATAAAGTATTAGCAAAATTCCCCGTGAAGAAGAGGATTTTGCTCATGAGCGGCAAACTGAACACATATGTAGACACACATTGGTCAATGTGGATGGAGAGTTATTTTTATATTTCAGAGTACATTAAGCACTACTTTAGAAGTTATGTGAGACACTAACAGACCAGGACTCAAGTGGGCTCACAGAGGTCAGAGATCCTGTATGGGTCTGACCTAGGTCCCCTATGGGGCGGTGGACCATGCCAGAGGACTTGGTAAGGTCGAGTGGATTCAGAAACCCCAGGACCCTCATACCGGAGTATGGTAGGTGTTTCATCTACTCTGGACCAGATTTCTGTGCTGAAATATGTGACCATGACACCCCATGGAGAGGACAGTGACAATCCATATGCAGATGAGCCATCCCTAACATCTCAGGGCAAGCCAACAGAAAGGATCTGCTCTTAGACTCCAACCCATCCCAAAATGTATATAAGACCCTGTCCACAAGGAATAAAACATACGTTATTTTGTCAGAGACTGTCTGATAGGGTCTGCCATATAGAGATGTAACACTTTGGCAAGAGATATTCTCCCTTGAAGCTTTTGCTGCTGGAAACTTCCCACCAGGTGGCTGACTGGTGGAGCAGTAGCTGCTGCTGAGAAGCCCTGGCAGGCAGCTCACCTAGGTCTGACTGTCTCCCTGCCCCCAACCCCTAGCCCCTCCTGCCTGCAGAGTGTCCTGCTGGAAAATCAACTCCCTCTCCTCTTTAAAAAACACAACTCTTCGGCCGCTCTGGCTGGGCCAGAGCCCGACAGGTCTCTGCAGACAGTGTTTGGTACACAGACAGGCAGTTCTCCGAATATACGTTAACAATCATGTAGCTTGTGTTCTTGTAGGATTTCTTGTAGGGAGCCGCAGTTAGCGGTGATAACATCCGCCATTACAAGATGGCACTGGCATCCTGTGCTCTCACAAATAAACAACTAACTGCACAGGTGCAAGAGGCGAAAGCGCGCCAAGCCACTGCCAATCCCGAGGCGTAACAAGGGGTGATGAGTGAACAGCCAATCAGAAGTGAACATGCCACTTTAGGGTACATATAGCAGTGCCTTTCCCGGACTTGGGGTCTTTCCGCTTCTACTGATACAAGAATAAAGCCTCGCTGTGGTAACTACCCGAACACTGCCTCTCGTGTCTCTTTCGCAGGCGAAGGGGACTCAGAAGGGGCCCGGAATAATTTCTAATAGTGGGAGCTGGGGCTGTTTCTGACTCTTTTGCCTGCTGTGGGACCCCTTTTCTCCCATTTGATTGTATCATCCAGCCTCGATGTGAGAATATGTTCCTGGTCTTTTTTTTTTTTCCTTTAAATTTTTTTGTTTTTATTTATTTTTATTTTATATTTTATTTACATTTCAGATGCCATCCCCTTTCCCCATTTCCCCTCCCTAGAAAACCCCTATCCCATGCCCCCTTTTCCTTTTTGCTTTTATACATTTTTTAATGTTAATCAAAGGCTTTATAAGTTTGGTAATGCTCAATCAGAAGTGTAACTTAATACTCAACCTAGATATATAAACTATCTTTGACTGGTGGAGACACGTGAACATCTGCCTCCATGCCCCCCCCCCTTCTCTCTCACATCACCTAGCCTCTCCTCTCCTTCATCTTTTCCTCTCCTTCCTCCATCTCTTCCTCTTGGTACTCCTTCCCTCTTAGCTCCTCCTACATATCACCCTTCCTGTTAAAATAAAACTTTTTTCTTAAAATACAATTAGAACATAATTATTCCTAATTGTACCAGTGAGGTACAAGATAGTTCTAATACCTAGTCCATCATTTTGTTGACTAACCAGAACCTCTGTCATCTCTCCTAACTAAAACACTTAGTTTTGAACCTGGCTTTTTTCTTGGCTTTAGAATGAATGTCAGCTGAAAACCATCCACTCAGATCTTTTCTCTCAAAGTAAATAGCCAGGATTGGCTATGAGACTATAGGTCTTCAACCCCGTCAGAAATCCAGAATGACTGAGTTAACTGAAATTATGGGAAGCACTAAGCATAGCTTCTAAAATTTAGCCAATTTATAGAGACCACTGAACACCTTGAAAGCCCTTATACTACAGAACGTTGGAGCATCAAATCTTCAGCCTTCTGGCTCAGAATCATCTGACAGACCTTAGTGATGCAGAATTGTTAAGGGCTGATTGTATCTGTCTAGGCAGATATAATCAGTCAACTATTCTGCAAGTGTGTCCTTTTCTGAACAGTAATTTGTCTATAGATGGAAAGAGGCAATTCTTGCCTAGTGGCTGTCTCACCACAACTGGAGTAACTCCAAGGATGTTCAATTTCTTCTTAGAATCCACGACAGGAAGCTGTCAGGAGCAGACAGGTCTCTAATCAAAATGAACATTAATATAGAAATATTTGTAACAACAATTCTATGGACTTCTGACGTTTTGAAAACCAACTATCCATGTAAGGTAACCTGGACTGTTGTCTGTTAACTCCTCTCAGCTATTTCTAAATAAAATATGGAAAATGCCCTAACAATAAACTCAAAACCATGAATTTGCTATAGGCCCTTAACTCATAGGCTAACCATCTCAAATCAGTTAAAAAAGTTAAAGAAGGACTGGGTCTAAGCCTTGTATTCCTAAATGTGTTATACAGGCACAATGCCCATGAGAGTATCAATATTCATCTCACCTTTATATCAATAAGAAGCTCATACCAATGAAAACCTTAAATTTGAAATCAAAGTAAATTTTGTACCATTTAAGAAATTATACCTTCATTTTGATATTAATTATACAGATTTCTACAAATAGGTTATGGCTATGCAATAAGTCCTTGCTAATCCTCCCTGTTCCAACAAAACCACTACTTTTCCCTAGAAAGACAGACCAATATTAACCACCTTAGTCCCCAAGTCCAGGGAATAGGGGCACTGACTCTTCATTAACTTCTTCAAGCTGATTACGGGCGTTGAGATATTAGAAGAGGGGTGGGGGGAAGAGTAAATTGATAAGCCTCTGATGCTGAGTCTTCACTGCATCCAGATGGAATTCCAGGACATTGGAGGTTTGGGCAGGTCTGCTCAGTATGCTTGATGAGTAGATACACCAAGGCTGTGTATTCTGCAATATACAATTCTCAGAACAAGTTTTAGTATCAAGAAAAAAAAATTTTTTTTTTTTTTAGAGGGATGACATTTTTTTTAAAGATGTTGGTTCTAACAACTTTTGTTATCTTATGTTTGGTGATGTCCCTATGATGTTGGTGTCCCTGGGAGACCTGCTCTTTTTGAGGCGAAGTAAAGAAGGGGTGGGTCTAAGGGAAAGGGGAGGAGAGGTGGAAGAGATGGGGGAAGGGAAGAAGGGCAAACTGCAGTTGAGATGTAACAGATGAGAGAAGAATAAACAAGCAGAAAAAGAATCATGTGAGCATTAAAGTCGATTGTCATTCTCAGATGCTTAAGGACTAATTCAATGATGTGAGTTATTTAGGTAGGAAAAGTGCAGTGGAGATTGGCTGAGAGGAAGCCCAGGCAGGGCTTCTAGAAAGGAAAGGTTTGTGAGCACCAGTCCTGAGGTAGTGGGGAAGGTGTGTTTGGGGAGGGACAGTATTTGAATCAGAATTTTCTTGGTGAAGAGTTTATGGGTTTTGGTTCATTTAGCCAATTAAAAAAACCTTAGATTTATTTCATAATTATGAATTTTTTTTGCCCACATGTATGTATGTGCACCATGTGTGTGTCTGTTGGGTTCCCTGGAACTGGTTACGGATGGCTGTGAGCTACCATATACATGCTGGACATTGAACTGAAGTCTTCTATAAGAGTGGCAGATGCCCGATGCCCTGAGGCTTCTTTCCAGCCTCCATAGAGCAAATAATGTTGAGCTACTCTTAACTTGTAAACACTGTCCAGTCTTGGAAAACTGATGATAAAGGAAATAGCCAGTCGCTGATATAAAAGGGCGAAGTAAATAAATTCACCAGGGAGTGTGTCCTTGGAAAAACCAGCCAGCAGGCTCTAGGCAGAGATGAGTGTACTCGGAGCGTCGAGTGGGAGGTTGGCTTTATGCTAATAGCTAGAGAAGGTCTCTCCAGTGAAGAATGCCCTCGGGTTAGGACCTGAAGGTGAGCAGGCATCTCCAGGCATCTTTTGGGGAGAATGGAGTACACAGAGTGATCACCACGGGAAACAGTGGAGTATGTGGTGACCTGTGTCGCCGGGATGTTTGAGTGGGGCTTTACTCATGGCTGGCAGTGGATCAAGGCAGTCATGGAGCGTACCCGAAGGAGAGGAAGCCAATCAGAGTCACCCTGATGAAAAAGCCCAGATTTGCATGTGAGAACACTGGCTCTTTCTTACACATCATTCCCCCCATGGCCGCCGTGTGAATTTGGTCCCCACTCTTATCTGTCCTGTGATCAAGGAAACAGTTTGATACTTTCTCTTAGGCAAGCATTAGAAAGTTACCTGCAGGTGGAAATGCCCTCTGTCATTAATCTTGCTCAGTCATCTGGTCATAGAACATTTTGTGTCGCACGTGCATTTGCATGCTGGTCACTTCTGGCTTAGATTACTTAATATTCCCAACTAATGGGATAGTTTGTGTGCTTGAAAAGGCGGGAAAAACAGTTACAACTTTGTAATTAACTTCAGCTCTTGGGGAGTGTTCTTTCTGTTCTAGTAGCATTGCTCAAAGCTGTTTCAGAGATTGTTACTCAAGATGGACTTTCCACCCCGAATTATTGTGTATCTTTTTATGAATCTTTAAAGCATTGCGCCATCATTTAAGTAGAAATTTGACACTTGGCATAGCTATGTCTTAATGGTCATTAAATTCCTCTGATTGAGCATTGACTTCATCCCCCAAGTTGTATTGTTTTCTTTCTTGGTGACTTCTATGTGGATGTTATATGTTTCACTCTCCCTAGGAGGTGCCTTTTAATAGACTGTGTTTAGAGGCCACTGTGGTACAGTTGTGCTTTAGTGGAAAGAACATTGACATCAGCTTTGGAAATGGGTAGACCTGGCTGTGATTCTAACCTACTGTTTACCTGGCTGTTTGGTTAGTTGTTTCAATTTCAAGTCTTAAGCTCTTCTTATTTGTAAATGGGGAGAATAAACTCTTACTCATAGAGTTTCAGGACTAAGTGAGAAGATGCAGAGAGCACAGTCCAGACCCTGGCTCAGAGATGTTTCACTGTGAGTGTGGACTTCGGCGGATCATATGGAGTCCTGAGGATTGTTTTTCTGATAGAAGACACTGGTTTGAACTGTTTTTTTTTTTTTTTTTTTTTTTTTTTTTTTTTTTTTTTTTTTAAATCTTCTCATACCCCTTTGTGGCTAAGGACACATTTGTTTCTCACTTTGTGTTAGAAGAAAGGGAATCTGGGTAGAACCAGGTCAGCTCTGGCTAGGGAAAAAGTGGCTGAAGCTCACATTGCCTTTATGTGAAGGCTTGGTGGTTGGACTGAGAAGCCCAGGCAAGTCTTTAAGCAAAAGGCTTCCACCTTAAAGAAGAAAGTGTGGCTTAAAGCTAAATTATAAAACATAACCCAGAGCTGTAGACAAACCAAGCAACCAACCAACCAAACAAACAACCAACCAACCAACCAACCAGTCAACACACAAGCAAGAGAGCGAGCAAATAGGGTGTTTATCTAAACCATGTCTGTGTACCAAGTGATGATTTAGCTGAGATCACCACAGAGGGGAGCAGAGCGTAGGGGAGCAGAGGGAGGTTTGTAGTCACAGCGCAATGTGGGAAGTTCCATCATGGCGGTGTCAAGGAAGGAAAGGGCACAGTGATTTGAAAGAGAGAAGAGGGAACAGGAGACAAAATAACCATACCTGAGGCAAGACCAAATAAGTTTGACCACCAGCAACAGACAGGAAGGTGAATTATGGGCCACGTGTTGAAGAACGGGCTCTGACACACTCTTGCTTTCTGCCCTTAGAGGGAAAGGAGCCAAGCAAGTGAGGTAACAAGGCTGCTGCTGACCATACCCGTGGGATGCTCTTGGGGGACCAGATGCTGCTCAAGGACTGGAGGCCTGCTACACAGTTTATCAGGGACAAATGTTGGCTTGCCTTCACCGGCTTCAGCAGATTTTTTTTTTTTTTCTTTTTTAAACATGGTACTAGTCACCCCGAGCACATGTTATGTAACTTCTGTAGGATATACTGAGAGCGTGGTCAAAGTTAACCTGCAGAGTCAAGAAAATATCTACTGACTTTATGGGATGAAGAGACAACAGTGAACTACATACTTTTTACTTGAGAATTTCCTGTCTATTTCAACAGTTTTGGTTCTTGGCTATTCTAACTTTTTAACTGGAATCCTCATCAAATATCATTTTGGTGGTTGATGAAGCACAACTTCTAGATACAGCACAGTCCTTTATTTTGTCCCTGTTCAGCAATGTTTGGCTGAACAAACATAGTATGGCTGTATCTTCTGGCTGTGGATGCAGACGGGGATACATCTCCTGCGGGGGTGGAGCTGTCCTAATGTCATTCTATCTTTTTTTTTTTTTTTTTTTTTTTTTTTGGGAAATGCACTCTCAGAAGACCTATCATTGTGACTTTCTGGGCAGAGACACAACCAAGAGGAAAATAACATTTACCATCTTCCACCATAGCCAAAGTTTCTCAAGTTGATTTCCCAGTAAGGACTCACTTGAGAATAGGCAGTAACTAACTTGTGTTTGCCTTGTGATTTTTTGAATTAATGCATTCTACTTTTTCAAGTGTCATAATTCCAGGAAGGTGATGATTTGCACAGGAAACACGTGGAATAAATATTAAAAATGGGTGGCATCCAAAGGCATTTTAACCTTGCTCTAGCTTTTCTGAGGCCAGCAGGGTTAAAGTGGTAGTAGGGAGACGGGAGTAAGCAAAGAGACTCTGGGATGGTATCATGCCTCCCACTGTCTGCTGTTCATTGGTTCTTATCTACACAACCTGCCATTTTAGAGTTCTCAAGCAAGACAGGTCTTCCAAATTATTCCATGAATTGAATTAGTGTTCATTTTTATACCTCATCTGCTGTCTTAAAAAATCTATAACTATTTTCCCCTTAGAATAGGTGAAAACTCTACAGAAGGGCAAATGGAAATGCTTCTAGAAGTTAGTAAACCGTTAATTAAGTTTTTCTTTGCTTAGGGGAAATCAGAGCGTGGCAATGTTTCAGAATGCACAAAGGCTCCCCTGCTTGCCTAATTAATTGTGAGTGTTACTCAAGTGAAATCAGCAAAGGTAACACAAACTCCACAGCCTAGAAAATAGAGAGACCAGACAAAAGCAAATATTCAGAAAAGTTGGTATCTTTCAGGGCCCTAAGGATGTTTCCTGAAAGTATTTGTAGGAGTAAACTTTTTCTTCTTCCTTTGTCTAGGGTTTCCTGTATATTTTAATTATTGTGAGACAGTATTTTCTTTGCTATATTGAATGTTTTAGAGTCAAATAATCTCTGGTATTTCTACATTTATTAAGATGGTAATTAGTTTGAATTTGCATGTACATATTTCTATTCTTTTTATTCCACCCAGGATTTCAAATAAAAGATAACCTATCTGTATTTAAACACTACCACAATTTCTCATGAGTGGTGTTTTTCAATGGAAAGATCACGGGCTTTAGACTAATATGTATTAGACTCCTGTGTGTTTTGATAAAATGTATACATAGTAAACATCTCCTGATTTATAAAAGTGGAAATGTTTAACAAATACGCTTGAGAGTTTAATATATTCAAAGGCCTTCTTAATAAGTGATAATTATTTTTCTTAGGCAAACATTTAAACTAATAATGAATTTTAGTACTGAGGTTTAGTATCGGTAAGTGCAGGAATAATTAGCATGAAAAAGTAAGATTCTGTGACATTGAGTGTATAGGTTAATGATACAACTTTGTTGCCTGAGAATTATTTTGAGTGTAGTCACAAAGGATGTGACAGTACAGCTGTAACTCAATATTCTGTTTTACCCGAGGGGAGAGTGTTATTGACCACAGCATGTCTACTGGAGGCTAACTGCCCCATGAGCTTTCAAGGCTTCCTCTTGTCTTTCCTCCTTTCTCATGATGGGAATTTGAGGGTTAAAGACATACACTATTGCATCCTATGTGGGTTCTGGGGATCCATATTGGAGTCCTCATGCTTTACAGCAAGCACTTTACGCACAGAACCATGCCTCCAGCCCTCAGCTTTTGATGATGATTGAGACTTTACTCAATTCTTCCAAAATGACAGTGATGTCACATGATGGCCCTGTCCTCAGCTCCTCTGCAGACTCATCACCACAAAGGAAAAATATCCCTCAAACAAAACTTCTGGTGGTTTGATCAAGTTGCTAAGTCTGTATGTTTATCCCACATAAAAGCATAGAAAAGACTATTTGTACTTTTAAGGTACAAATACTTACAGATACTCCTAGTATTGGAGTATTAAAGTTCTGCCATATGTCTGCTTCCCAGTCTCTTCTCATTGTCTTCAGATGTTTGTAATGACAGAGTCTGCACACTTTGTGTTTGAATCATTGTTTCTACAAAATGCTTCCTGGGATCTGTAGCAGTGGCCCATGTCCCTGTCTGCCCTGTCCTCCCCCGCACTCTGTGCATGCTATTTACTTCTGGGCCTCCAAACTCTTTGCTCTTTCTCCCCCACAAGGAAGCTTCTGAGAGTCTTACATGCCTGAGTTTCTGTTTAAAATAGTCCATCTAGTCCTCTTAAGAAGTCCATATATAGAAACACATGGTTTTAGGGTGTAGACAGCTGGCTTAGAAGTTAATTCTGCAAGGACTTTTAAATGGAAGGAGTAATTTAGAGAGTAACATTGACTCTGTGAATTGCTTTATTTCCTTTGGGCCATAGCTTTGTCTGTTGGGTGTTTCTCAGTTACACAGTGAAGCAAATTTGTCAATAAGAAGGCATCAGACATCAGTATCATGAGATTTCTTTTGGCATGGCATGAGAATTTCGTGGAAAAATGAATACTGTTAGACTCTCTATCCATCCATTTCAGCTACACTCGGAAGCAGACTTGTCAGTAAAAAGACATCAGGCATCAGTGACATGAGTCTTCTTTTGACATGGGGTGGAAATTTCATAGGAAAAAACCACTGTTGTGTCAGTTCATTCATTCGTGCATCCATCCACCCATGCATCCATCCATCCATCCATCCATCCACCCATGCATCCATCCACCCATGCATCCATCCATCCATCCATCCATCCATCCATCCATCCATCCATCCACCCATGCATCCATCCACTCATCCATCCATCCATCCATCCATCCATCCATCCATCCATCCATCCACCCATGCATCCATCCATCTACCCATGCATCCATCCATGCATCCATCCATCCATGCATCCATCCATGCATCCATCCATGCATCCATCCACCCATCCATCCATCCATCCATCCATCCATCCATCCATCCACCCAGTCACCTTGAAAATTCTTACCGAGCACTAATTAAATGCCCAACGCTATGGTAGACACTAGGAGAGAGTGGTACACACTATTGGTTCTTTTGGCTCTACTCCTATGGTACTTATAATCTGGAGGTGAGGGACTAAGAAGTAGATGTGCGACAGCTCGGTGCTTGTTGGCGAAGCACTGATTGCCATGGCATAGTTGAGGGGTGCTCAGTCCAGTTTCAGTCTTTACAGTGTTCACATCCAAACATCTCACATAAGCCTCTCCAATACCCATTTAGGGAGCACTGCAGAGACTGTTCTTATTTATAGATGAGGAATTCATTTTTGAAGGACCAGAGAACTAAGTTCCTGTAGACTGAGCACTAACTGCTCTTCCCCACTGCAGCGGACAGCTGGAGGTCTGAGGCTTGTGGCTCCTCTGCATCTGCTTCCAGGTTTTGTGGTGCCATTATCTCAAGATTTCAACTCCTATTTACATCAATGAACCACTGCTTAGCACTACCCAAAGGCCTGGGAGCCAAGAGGATGCTCTGGTTCGCACCACACTAAGAGCTCTTTAGCTTCAGCTGGTGTCTTAGTTAGGGTCTCCATTGCTGGGAAGAGACACCATGACCAAGGCAACTCTTATAAAGGACAACATTTAGTTGGGGTTGGCTTATAGGTTTACAGGTTCAGCCCATTATCATCAAGGTGGGGGGGGGGGAGTATGACAGTATCCAGGAAGGTTCTGGAGAAGGAACTGAGAGTCCTACATCTTGTTCCTGAAGGGAACCAGAAGATTAGCTTCCAGGCAGCTATGAAGACTGTCTCAAAGCCCACTCCCATAGTGACATACTACCTCCAACAAGGCCATATCTACTCCAACAAGGTCACAGTTCCTAATAGTGCCACTCCTTATTGGGCAAGCATATTCAAACCACCACAGCTGGTGATCTAACCTCTACAATTAGGAAAGGCACTTGGTGTTCTTACAAGTTGACAAAGAAACCACAGGCACTCAGGCATGAAGACTAACTTGAATGAACAGGGCGAGGCAGTCTGCTCAGTTGTCTGTTTTCCTGCTGTATGAACTAGAAATCAGATTATTCAAACATAAAACAACCTATGTACCACAGAACCCAATAAGTAAGGCTTAGGGAATATTGTGGAAGAGATGGTGGAAAGAGTGGAAGAACCAGAGGACCAGAATATCTTCTCCCTTTTGCTATATATGACAGGGAAGCTGCACCCCAAAGTCTCAACAAGATAGTTACCCAAACAAGCCCGGAACAATGGCAACACCAGTTGACATGCCAATATGGACAGGAGAATTCTCATGGGGCCCCACCTATAGATGGAAAACTACAGGCAACTAATGACTTCTGAGAGAGGGACAATCAGTCTTCCCCAGGGATGAGCCCTGTAATGGGTTATCCAATGCCAAGTAGTCAGCCCTAAAAACATAAACACCTAACATCACTAAATGCACTGAGTAGGTTGTATTTATATTTATTCATATATATGTAGTGATAATAAAGAAAAAGAGGCCATGAATCTGAGAGGAAATGGGGAGAAGTTGGAGGGAGGAAAGGGAAGTGAATGACATGATAGAAATATAGCACACATATATAAAATTTAAAACAGAAATTATATACATATAATAATTTATGTATATAATACACACACACACACACACACACACACACACACACACACACACACACACAGTAGGAACCTTAGGGACTCTTGGATACTTTAAAGACTTCTGGATGACTCATCTGAGAAGCCAGATCTCATAGCTAGAGTCCTGAAGTAATTAGTTCTGCAATGAAGCTGGTTTTTTCTTATTCCATGAATAGGCTCTGGTAGGAAGTTTCATTTAAAAGAAATGAAATATGGGCACATGTCTGCTGTCTGATAGTGGCTTGGAAAGCCCATCTTTAAAAACAGTGGAGATGTTCAGAATAGGAATCAAGACAGGACAAATTCCAAGGGAAATAAACAGAGCAGAAAGACTTAGGATTGGGAAAGGTTTGGCAGAGCAGTTGCAGCAATGGCAGCACTGTCTACACCCACTTCTACCCTCTTCAACGAGGCTGGCTCACTGATTGCTGCCAGTCTACTCATCACCCGTGTTTTGTTTGCATTGATGCAAAATAGGCTTTCCAGTGTTCCCTGGTAAGAAATAAGCAGATGCTAGTCTCAACCAGTGGCAGAGGGATTCATTCAGTGATGGGGGGATTCATCCAGGGGCAGGGGGCAGGGGGCAGGGGGCAGGGGGCAGGGGGCAGGGGGCAGGGGGCAGGGGGCAGGGGGCAGGGGGCAGGGGGCAGGGGGCAGGGGGCAGGGGGCAGGGGGCAGGGGGATTCATCCAGGGGCAGTCATCCAGTGGTGGGTGGGGGGTGTAATTTGATCTTAAGCTCTAGGGTATGGGCTGGACTTTTTCAAAGTCTTTTTTTTCTGCCTTACCAGTCCTGAGAGTTGGAACTAGGGGTGCATTTATTTTTAAAATGAGATGAGGCAGGAATGAGACTGGCTCAAAACATAGGTTGAACTGAGAGCTAGGAGATTTTGTTGCCTTCAGTCTGAAGGTAAGCTGTACATCAAATGATTCAACCGAGTTAACTTGTCTTCCATCTACTCAAAATAGCTCACAACCCAATGGTAAATAAGACATAGTTCCTGTCCTGGAGGAGACCAAGGGGTAAATATCATTCTATCTGATATGAAAGTGGACTGGGGGATGGGGGAATGTAGGGATTGGGGAACTGAAGGATGGGTGAGAGGAGATGACAGAGGGAAATTCAACTAAATTTAAGTATGGGTGAACATTAAATAAGGAAGCCTGCTATTCTGTAAGCTAATTACATATGAAAGTAGATATAAGGTAAAACATATTCTCAGTAATGCCCAAAAGGGAATTGTCTACGGAGATGAAGAGAACAGGCAACTTAAAAACATTTTGGTGGCGCACGCCTTTAATCCCAGCACTTGGGAGTCAGAGGCAGGCGGATTTCTGAGTTCAAGGGCAGCCTGGTCTACAGAGTGAGTTCCAGGACAGCCAGGACTACACAGAGAAACCCTGTCTCAAAACAAAACAAAACAAAACAAAACAAAACAAAACAAAACAAAAATAACAACAAACCAAAAAAAAAAAAAAAAAAAAAAAAAAAAAAAAAAGAAAGAAAAAAGAAAATGTCAAGCTTTTCTCTAGTCGAGGCCAGGAAGGCTTTCAGTGGAGAGTGAGCAGTGGGAGAGGACCCCGTGTGGTGGTGGTGGTGGCTTGGGAGGTGGCCTTGCTGGTCTGATGGGTGACATCACAGGATGAGTCATAGTAGCTGGTGCTGGGCCTCATGGATTCTGTTAAGAAGGCAGCTGTTATCCTACAACCATTTGTATTTGTTCTGTGCATAACACAATTATGCAATTCAGCTGATATTTAGAGAGGGGATATAGGTCAGAAGGTACAGGAAGGCCTGGAGGCAGACAGGGCTGGCAGGGATCTGGAAGGAGGCTGAGGAAGTAAAAGTTAATTAAATGCATTCCTGATGAGATATTAC